>NC_081529.1:10380620-10694189 GCF_030273125.1 Centropristis striata | reverse complement strand
CTTCTCCGACAGACATCTGTCCTGGTTTGAGGATGAGATCCACATCAGAGCCACAGAGTCCGAGAACTGTCCCCACCGACCGGCAGCATGTGGTGCTTAACCCTCCTGTTAACAGCAGGGTGAACCCCAGCAGCTGCAGCAGAGAGACCAACTGCTCAGCCTCTTCTCTGGATCTGACAGAGATGCATGAGCAGACACTCTGGAAGAACTTTGGATCACAGCTGAAACACAATATGGAGGAAATGTAAAACAGCAAAGCTACAACACATTCTGCATTGAAAACCATCTCATGTAAAATATATTTTATTCAGGATGAAAGTTAGAGAACGAATGCAGCAGGATGAAACACGGTTTTATTAGCAGTGATGATAAACTGTATGGATGTATTTCATGTCTTTATTTGTAAATGACAGCAAATTTATTTCAAAAGAGTGGAGATTAATTAATCTGATTTACCTGAGCTGTGAGATATAAGGCAGACACTGTAGGAAACTCCTCACTTCACTCTCTTCACCTGAGAAGCCTCTCAGCTTCACTTGTTTCTTCTCTGGTTGGAGTTTCAGCACTTCCAGGAGGATGGAGGTCTTTCTCTCTGAGAGGTTTATGGTCCAGACTGCAGGAGCTGACTGGAAAACTGACTGTAATGATGGAAGGACACTCAGGCCTGTTTTAGTCTCATAGTCCTTCAGGTGGGAGAACAGATCCAGCAGGAAATCACACCTGACATCTTTTAGAGGTTTTCTTTTATATCTGCACAGTGATGATAACAGCTCCAGTATCTTCTCTCCTGTCTGCTGTTCTCTCTCTGCTGCTGCACAAAACAGATTCCCAAAGAACTTGATTTCTTCTGAAGGTTCTGATGACTGAGGCACAAAACTGAAATCATAAAGATTGATAAGGTCATGTGATGTCAATTTTTAAATATTAACTAGAATTTAAAGTTTTCTGACTGAACTGACTGTAACTTGAACTGTAGTAAAAAGAAATAAAGTTAGAATAATTGAAACTGCATATGCAGACTCGAGAGTAGATGAAACAGCTTCTAGTGAAAACACAAGTAATAAAAATAATTTAATCTTCATGGTCCAGACTGCAGGAGCTGACCGTAAAACTGACTGTAATGATGGAAGGACACTCAGGCCTGTTTTAGTCTCATAGTCCATCAGGTGGGAGAAAAGATCCAGCAGGAAATAACACTGATATTGCTGATCATAACCCAGGTGATGAAAAGGGAATGTTTCATATCTGCACAGTGATGATAACAGCTCTAGTATCTTCTCTCCTGTCTGCTGTTCTCTCTCAGCTGCTGCACAGAACAGATTCCCAAAGAACTTTGCTTCACCTGAGTGTCTGAAGGACCAAGATAAACTGGAAGGAGAATTGAACATTTTGTTATTTTATGATGTCAACAGCTAAAAATGAGCCATAGATCACTGATATGGATCCATCTGCTAACAGTCTACAAAAACCCACTAATGAGCCAAATACAGTGAAATAAATCCAACCTAATCTCAAGCAGCAATGCCTTTAACAGGGCTTTAAGTGGATTCTGGAAGACTTTTACTGAATGAAATGATTCACAAAATGTTGGAGGAACCATCAAAGTCAGGTCCAAAGTTGTATTGTCACCTCTGTATTAAAGATTGTATGTTAGACTGCAGTACCACTCCTGAGCCAACAGGAGGTTGATACAAGAAGGTTCCTACTGAACAGAGCTTGCTCTGGTTAGGTTTAGCTATGAGGACTGAGATTGGTTAAGGTCAAGGTAAAAATATCAATATCATGTTTTAAGACTCTATAAACTAGTGACAGTACTAGTGTAATATTATCATGAGTTCTAGAGGTGAACCTATCACATCCTAATGACATGAAGTTTCTTTTTAATATTGCTGAAAAATCACATTAAATCAAATCCTCTCATTCACTCCTCTTAATTATTTATAATTCAAACATCTTGCTCACTTACAGTCAATGAATTGGCTGAAAATCATTCTTTCCACTTAATTTATGAATCAATGAGCTCCAAAGCCTAAAGTCATGGACCAAAATTTAGTCCCTGCATAATTCTGTAAAAGTCTAAAACCTTAATAAAGTAGCAGTGAAGCATCATTAGGATCTGCAGAGGTAAACTAATACTTCAACATTATTTCAATGGTTCAAAAAAGACACTTGTGAATAATCCCCTCATTCACTCCTTTGTGTAATTCACTGGTCAAACATCCTGCTCAGTCACCGCTCCTCATAATATCTTATATAGCAAAGAAATGCATCTTGCTGAACTGGAACCAGCAAAGACCCCCAACATTCAATCTGTTCAAACTAATTCTGAATGAAACATTACAGCTGTTACAGAGCTCTTGTTGATATTTTAAAACAATGTGGGATAACGAGCTAAAAACACGGCACCATTGGAAATGTGATCATCTGCCCGGCCAGATGTGCTTTGATTTTCTGCAGAAGAAATATATAAACTGTGACCATAGCAGAATCTGTTTGTTTTCTGTCTTCATTAAAATATTAAATGCTGTTCAATTTGTATTTTATAAACAGTTGATCCAACACAACAACACAGATGTACTTAGAGGGGAACCATTGTGTGCAGCTATCTTCAAATGCAGGAAACTTCATGTTAGTGTAAAGCAGTAAGAAAGAACATCACTAGTCCTGAAAAGGAGAACTAAACTCCTCATCATTAACACAATGCTGATGGTCTCTGTTGTTACATTGCTGGAGCTTGTTGGATCACATCATTATACTGTAGCTGAGTCTGCTTTGACTTTTTACTGAGTCCATAGATGACTGATGAAATGTATGTATTTAGGAATGGAGAGAAATTAAGCAATAATATATTGGGTGCATGGAAAAAAACATCATGACATCTCTACACACTGGCCACTTGCTCAGTCATTCTCTCCTTTTCTCTAAACACAACAAAAGTACAATCCATTTACCTGAGCTGTGAGATATAAGGCAGACACTGTAGGAAACTCCTCACTTCACTCTCTTCATCTGAGAAGCCTCTCAGCTCCACTTGTTTCTTCTCTGGTTGGAGTTTCAGCACTTCCAGGAGGATGGAGGTCTTTCTCTCTGAGAGGTTTATGGTCCAGACTGCAGGAGCTGACTGGAAAACTGACTGTAATGATGGAAGGACACTCAGGCCTGTTTTAGTCTCATAGTCCTTCAGGTAGGAGAACAGATCCAGCAGGAAATCACTCTGATAATATTCATCATCATCATCATCCAGGTGATGAAAAGGGAATGTTTCATATCTGCACAGTGATGATAACAGCTCCAGTATCTTCTCTCCTGTCTGCTGTTCTCTCTCTGCTGCTGCACAGAACAGATTCCCAAAGAACTTTACTTCATCTGAGCATCTGAAGTAGAGAGGTAAACTGGAAGGAGAATTGAACATTTTGTTATTTTATGATGTCAACAGCTAAAAAAGAGCCATAGATCACTGATATGGATCCATCTGCTAACAGTCTACAAATACCCACTAATGAGCCGAATACAGTGAAATAAATCAAACCTAATCTCAAGCAGCGATGCCTTTAACAGGGCTTTAAGTGGATTCTGGAAGACTTTTACTTAACGAAATGATTCACAAAATGTTAAAGGAACCATCAAAGTCAGGTACAAAGTTGTATTGTCACCTCTGTATTAAAGATTGTATGTTAGACTGCAGTACCACTCCTGAGCCAACAGGAGGTTGATACAAGAAGGTTCCTACTGAACAGAGCTTGCTCTGGTTAGGTTTAGCCATGAGGACTGAGATTGCTTAAGGTCAAGGTAAAAATATCAATATCATGTTTAAAGACTCTATAAACTAGTGAGAGTACTAGTGTTACATTATCATGAGTTCTAGAGGTGAACCTATCACATCCTAATGACATGAAGTTTCTTTTTAATATTGCTGAAAAATCACATTAAATCAAATCCTCTCATTCACTCCTCTTAATTATTTATAATTCAAACATCTTGACTTACAGTCAATGTCCTGGCTGAAAATAATTTTTTCCACTTAATTTATGAATCAATGAGCTCCAAAGCCTAAAATCATAGACCAGAATTTAGTCCCTGCATAATTCTGTAAAAGTCTAAAACCTTAATAAAGTAGCAGTGAAGCATCATTAGGATCTGCAGAGGTAAACTAATACTTCAACATTATTTCAATGGTTGAAAAAAGACACTTGTGAATAATCCTCTCATTCACTCCTTTGTGTAATTCACTGGTCAAACATCCTGCTCAGTCACCGCTCCTCATAATATCTTATATAGCAAACAAATGCATCTTACTGAACTGGAACCAGCAAAGACCCCCAACATTCAATCTGTTCAAACTAATTCTGAATAAAACATTACAGCTGTTCCAGAGCTCTTATATAAAAATAAAAAAAAGTGGGATAACGTGTTAAAAACACGGCACCATTGGAAATGTGATCATCTGCCCGGCCAGATGTGCTTTGATTTTCTGTAGAAGAAATATATAAACTGTGACCATAGCATAATCTGTTTGTTTTCTGTCTTCATTGAATTAATAATTGTTGTTCAATTTGTATTTTATTAAACCGTTAATCCAACACGACAACACAGATGTACTTAGAGGGGAACCATTGTGTGCAGCTATCTTCAAATGCAGGAAACTTCATGTTAGTGTAAAGCAGTAAGAAAGAACATCACTAGTCCTGAAAAGGAGAACTAAACTCCTCATCATTAACACAATGCTGATGGTCTCTGTTGTTACATTGCTGGAGCTTGTTGGATCACATCATTATACTGTAGCTGAGTCTGCTTTGACTTTTTACTGAGTCCATAAATGACTGATGAAATGTATGTATTTAGGAATGGAGAGTAATTAAGCAATAATATATTGGGTGCATGGAAAAAAAAATCATGACATCTCTACACACTGGCCACTTGCTCAGTCATTCTCTCCTTTTCTCTAAACACAACAAAAGTACAATCCATTTACCTGAGCTGTGAGATATAAGGCAGACACTGTAGGAAACTCCTCACTTCACTCTCTTCATCTGAGAAGCCTCTCAGCTTCACTTGTTTCTTCTCTGGTTGGAGTTTCAGCACTTCCAGGAGGATGGAGGTCTTTCTCTCTGAGAGGTTTATGGTCCAGACTGCAGGAGCTGACTGGAAAACTGACTGTAATGATGGAAGGACACTCAGGCCTGTTTTAGTCTCATAGTCCTTCAGGTGAGAGAACAGATCCAGCAGGAAATCACACCTGACATCTTTTAGAGGTTCTCTTTTGTATGTGCACAGTGATGATAACAGCTGCAGTATCTTCTCTCCTGTCTGCTGTTCTCTCTCTGCTGCTGCACAAAACAGATTCCCAAAGAACTTGATTTCTTCTGAAGGTTCTGATGACTGAGGCACAAAACTGAAATCATAAAGATTGATAAGGTCATGTGATGTCAATTTCTAAATATTAACTAGAATGTAAAGTTTTCTGACTGAACTGACTGTAACTTGAACTGTAGTAAAAGAAAAAAAGTGAGAATAATTGAAACTGCATATGCAGACTCGAGATAGATGAAACAGCTTCTAGTGAAAACACAAGTAATAAAAATAATTTAATCTTCATGATCCAGTCTGCAGGAGCTGACTGTAAAACTGACTGTAATGATGGAAGGACACTCAGTGTTTTAGTCTCATAGTCCTTCAGGTGGGAGAACAGATCCAGCAGGAAATAACACTGATATGTCAACTTAAGATCATCATCCTTGTTGCTGTCATCTAAAGGGAATTAGTGATGGTGTCTGTGAATTGGACTATTTTTTATATGAGGCTCATTTGCATAGAAAGGAGACGATTTTGCACCAAATGTATACCCATTACGACGCAGTTTGCAAAACTTTTTTTTTTTTCACTGTGCAAAGTAGGAATGCACCAGTACAAAATGTTTCAGTCCTGATACTGATTCTGATACCTGGGCTCTTGGTGTCAGTTGTTACCGAGTACTGATCTGATACCAGTGTTTCATTAATAAGCTTTATGCCTCACTGTGTGGAAAGACCATTCTTTTTTGTGTAAAGCAACATCAGATGACTTTAACATCACTTCCCTTACTTTGTAAAACAAAATGTAAAACAAGGACATAGAAATTTACTGATTTGTTATTTAGTAAAATAATAAATCCAGCAACATGGTGGAGAAAAGTCCTCAAATTTAACAGGAATTTAATTTTATTGTTTACCTTTTAACTGCAGCAACAAAATGTGTTCAAAACTTGGAATTCAAATAACAAAATATCAAACTAACTGAATAAAATTAAAACAAATGCAACTGTAAACACTCAAATAGGGATTTAAACTACTATAAATAATGGCAGCTTACAATTAGAAATGCACAAGTGACAGAGGTAATTACGACAGCCTCTTGGAATTAGTGTTTTACCCTTTAACATTCAAAAGAGAATAGCTAATCTGATTATTTTTTACTTTTTAATGAAAACCAAACAAAGAGGTCAGCTTCAATTTGATTCTCTGACTCCAACGGCTGCGGTCACTATGACAACACACAGACGCTGTGATTTTGCATAAAGTCTCCAGTTGACTATGTCACTCATTAATCCGTAACACTAAACTCGTCAAATTCTTCAATATGATTCTTCTGGAGGTGTTTGATTAAGTTTGTTTTGTTATATTTTATGGAACAAGAGCTTTACAAGCATGACAAGTAGTCGTAGAACTTGTTGCTGTTGCAAGAGTGAAATGCCTCAAAATTGCCGACATGTTGCTGTTAGCTTCCTTTGCTAATGCTGTCGACGGGCTTGCTACTGAAGCGGCACACAGCTGATGTAATACGCACGCGCGTGACAATCAGCTGATTTTAATATTGGAATGTGCATAGGCTCAAATTCCCCACTAAGTTTAATTATGTTTTCTTTTTCATTTTATTAATTATTTGTAACATAAAGTATTAAAGGCAGTGATAGCAGCATTAAGTTCCTTTCTGTCTCTGTCTGTAATTTCAACAGTTTTATAAAAGGATAAAACTGAAAGTATGTGGAGTCAGCATCACACAAAGCAACAGCTACATACCTGAGTGAGCGGATGTGTGGCAAAGCCTCAAAGAAGAACCAGCACAGACTCTGGCAGACTGGAGTTTCCCTTTCCCAGTGGAGGCAGACATTAACCTTTGTCGTTCTCTTCTGCATGAATGTTGCTGCTCTTTCAAACAGATGTCTTTTACCCTCAACTGGAAGGTGCAACTCATTTTCATCAAGGCCAGGTAAGCTGAGGTGTCTCATCTGGCCTTCATTGAGAAGGAAGATCTCCCACAGCTGCCGTGGCAGAGGGCCACTCCTGCAATTGAAAAAGTATTGTCATATCCTTATTATAGTAAGTAAAGTACCAGAAAAGTGTGATTTAAAAAGGCGTTTTTGGCCACATATGCACCTGAAATGTAATCTATGCAAAAACCTTCCGGTTCAATTTTTTCAGCAATTATTAGTATGTCTGCCATGTGTTTCCCATTAATAGCCTAGACTGTGGCAGGCTTCCACAGTCTAACTTGCCCTGCTAACATTACATTTTTATAAGGTGCTGAAATTTTAATAGGTCTTCCATAACAGCTCGTCTTAAATTTTTGCTGGTGCGCCAAACTTTTTGAAGGTAGAGTAAATAAGCTGATTTCGAGTCTTGAAGAAGCCACAGCAAAAGCACCAATCTTTATTTTCTCCTAATATTTTTCATATATTTCTACACCCACTTATCCTTTTCAGGGTCACATGGGTCATTCTACTTTGTCATCCTTATTATGTCTTGGATTAAACTTTAAAAAATAAATAGCTGCACTTAAAAGGACCAATCTATCTTACATGATTGAATATTTTGTTACCTTAGCAGTAATTTTAACACTTTAAAAACATGCTCACCCGTACCATTGGGCATTTTTAAGGCATCCAAATAGTCGTCTCATTCCTTGTTCTGATACCATTACGTCTTCAAGGTTCAGATGTATTTTCCTCTCCTTTAACTGAGTGACCACATAAGCCACAGCACAGCAAGGGTAAGGGTCGAGACTCTCTCCACTGAGATCCAGATGGTAGTCCAGTTTGTGCAGAAGGTCGAGGCATGCTTCAGGACACTGGGACTCATACAAGCACTGGCATAGGAACAGAATGTCCACATCAAGCTCACTGTCCTCAGGATCAGCGTCATCTTTCTCACACAGATGAGGGGAAAGTGTGCTTATCATCTCCTCAAAGAACCAGTTGGAAGTATTCTTGAGCTCCTCGGCTGGAATCAGACACTTCATCAAGCTAGGGCTCTTCTCATTCAACAGTCGACACATGAAAGGGATCAGATGTTTCATGTGTTTCTTCTCCTCAGTGAGGCACTGCTGAAAAACATCCTTGATCTTATCTGGATTCTTCACGAGCCACACTGCTGCAAAAAACTCCTGCATAGTGTAGTGGAGGAACGCGTATGTGGTTATCGTCTCAGTCGGGCCAACTTTGATAAAAAGTGGTTTCAGGAAGGAAAGGACACAGCTGTCTTCACAGGGACATTCTGTCAGGTTCACACTTTTACCTTCAGTTGCATGAAAAGCAACCTCAGCCAAAGACAGTAATGCCTTCCTCTTTGTTTTGATGAAGGAATTGAGATGTTTGTTTTTTGTGTTGTTGCTGTTTATTTGGAGGCAATGACGAACAATGCTGATGTAGATCTCAGTCATGGTACATGGCTGTGGAGAGTCTTCTGGTGTCTCGTATGAAAAGCAGGCAGCCACCATCAGTGCATACATTGGGACGTGACAAAGAGTTAACAACTCCACGTTCCTCAAAACCTTCTCCTGTTCTTCTCCGAGCATTGCAGAGAGGTATGTTTTTATGGTCTGCTCACTGAAGCCTTTTACTTCCACTCTGAGAAAGTCCTCAGAAGAGAACTCGTCTTCATCATCTGGTCTACATGTCACGATGATCTTGGCATCAGGTAGCAGGTCCTTATCAACAAGTCTCTTCACCACTGATGAAGACAGATCTGTGATTCCATCAAAAATGAGTGTAACATTGTCAGAGTTACTCTTTATGTCCTGCAAGACTTCTTCTTTGCTTTCATCTGGTTCACTGAACACACTGAAGAGAAGATCCTCCAAGCTCGAGTCATCTCTGATGTGGGCTGTTTCTCTCATGTCGAAGTAAAACATGTAATCAAGCTCCTTGTTCTCTCTTTCTGCCCAGAGTTTTAACATTTCATGAGCAAGTGCTGTTTTTCCGATTCCAGGCTTACCACCCAAGAGTATGTTTCCATCTCTTTTCAGCAGATCACTGGGGGAAGTTTCTGCTTTGACCTCTGGGATGTATTTCTTTAGCTTTTTGCGGCGACTCAGCTTGCTTTTCTTGCACTTCAATTTCTTGGTTTTAGATGGAGAAACACTTCCTTGTGTGTCTAATACAAGTGTCATGTAGGGCAGATCAGGCATGTTGTTTTCTTTAAACAGATTTCTGTTTGCCATCGAAAATTTTTTTTTGGATATTATTCTTGCTTTTAACTTTAGCTTTTCCTGATATCTGTGGCATGGTGTTGAGCCTAGAATAAAATAAAATAAATTGCATGAATTAACTGCCGTGATCTTACACCAAACCAAGAAGATAAATATATGGACAAAGACACATTAAAGTACATTATATAAAATCTGCACATCATAGATAAATTCATTCACCTTTATTTAACCAGGCAGGTCATTAAGAACAAATTCTTATTTACAATGGCGGCCTGACAATAATACACCACAATCAGATTTGTGCTTTGAAATACCTTGGAAGTGGTTTATATCCATCTGTGTGTCTTCACTGAAAGGAAAGCTGAGGATCCAGTAGTGCAGGTCAACATCTAAGGTCCTCTTTCTGGTCAAGTAAATGACCCTGAGGAACTCGTAGCAGGCAGCTTCCCCCTGTTTGATGACTCTGTCCACTATGTCTCTGATTTTATCGTCATCATTTGTCTTTGCCTGTATTTCTCTGACCGCTGCATCAATTAAAACTCTTTGCTGCTTTGAGTTCTCCTGGTTCAAGTTGTCCAGAATCACTGAGAGATTCTTTAATTTTCCCACAAGGTACTTTCTGGCATTCCTGACGTGACCTAAGGCCGACTGTCCTGTAGAAGCCATGTTTGGAGACTTCTCTACGTTCTGGATGCAGACACAACTTCAATGATCTGGAGAATAAAATAAGGTCACATAAAGTGTTTATTACAACAATAAGTCTACCTGTGATGTATGTGGAACATGTCTAAGATATTTCACAGTAACAGAAATGTTTTTCTGATGGCTTTCAGTTTGATGGGCTTTAGTTACATGCAGATAAAATGTCTGTGTGGAGAGCAAACCTATCTCCCATCATCTGACGATGATTTAGCTTTAATGTATCTGCAATCACATGTAGAAGTTGTCCCACAACTCAAACATTTTCGCATCTCAAGTCACCAATCAGACTGTAGACAATGACCGGGGCACAACAGAGGAAGTCTTTACCCACATTTACCGTAATTTCCGGACTATAAGCCACGCCTTTTCCCCCATTTTTCGGTTCTGCGGCTTATATAACGGTGCGGCTAATCTATGGATTTTTACAGCTAACGGCCACTAGGTTACCTCCTAAATCTATGGATTTTACAGGTTACAGTCCACCAACTTTAACTCTATGGGCTCTATGACCGGTCCGCGAGGAGCGACGGGCTCCAGCAGGAAAAGCTGGAGGCAGGTGTACGTACCAGATCGGCTCGGGGTCCTTCATATACTTTTAAGCTATTTTTCACTTGTCTGTGTGTATTTGTGTCGAAAGCTATTTAGTTTTGTCGGAGTCGCCGTTCCGTAATCAGCGGCAGACGAAGGACCCCGAGCCAATCTGGCAGGGCACCGGAAAAGAGTGAAACAGGTAGCGCGCAAAAGTAAAAGTGAAACCGAGAGTGGTACGAGAGACAGAACGAGACAGAACGAGAGACAGACCGACATTACGAGAGTGAGATAGTTTGTGCAAAGGAAGTTTTCATGCACAAACCGTCATTATGGAAAACAAACGTAGAAATGCATATGATGCAGCTTTTAAGTTAAAGACAGTCAATCTGGCTGTAAAAGAAGCTTCCTCAAGCAGCCATCTCTTTCCCGACAATCCCCTCTGTGCACGAACCCTTACATATGGTAATTAACCATTAAAACACCTGCGGTTTATAGTCCAGTGCGGCTTATATATGTACACATCATTCAATTAAGCTGCTGCGGCTTATACTCCGGTGCGCCTTATAGTGCGGAAAGTACGGTAAATGATCTGTACATCCATTAGCTACACAGAAATATTGTCCCATGCTCCCAGAAGCTGATCTATTGTAACTATCTATTTATTGAATAATAATCCATTCTAATAAGCTGCCTTTCTCTCTCTCTAACTCTTGAAAAGTAAGATAATCTAATGGACAAAATATATTCAGATCAGATGAGAACAGCAGGGGAGGAAAGTTGTGCAGTGGCCCTTAAGGTCAACTGAAAAAATATTTTACAAAATGTCAAAAAAGTTCTTGACACAAAAAACATTTCACAATATCCAAATACATTTAACAAAATGAGAAAATAATAAATGAAACGCCAAAACATTTTGCAAAATGCAAAAATAACTCACAAAATGCAAAAATATTTAATGAACTGAGGAGACGGGGTGGCTATTCTTCTGTCTTTTGCCTGATTCAAGAGTAAAGCATTGGTAAACTTGATATAGATTACTTTTAACTTTTCTCCTTCTATCTCCCATTTGTACTTTTATTAAGACCTCTTCAATTTGGGACTCTATTCCACTCTTTATGCTTTATCAGGAAGCTTCTTAACTGTAAAAATCTGTGTTTAGCAATGCAAATTCTGCTATATTTTTGCATTTTATAAAATCTTTTTGCTTTTGATTGAATATTTTGTTAAATGTTTGAGTTTAACAAAAACTGATCAACGTACAATTGGCATCATTCATGTTTATTGAACATAGTATTGATTCATTTTTAGTGATAGTCTTGCAGATGCAGCTTTGACCTCCCTGGACAATTAAAGGGAGAAGTCACCACCTTTTATATGGATGTTCAATCAATGTTGGTGGTCAATGTAGTCAATTGAAACAATAATTTCCTCAGTGCGTGCTATAGTGAGACGAGAAAGCTGCGTTGATGCGTCGAGCTGAGTTGTTCATTTCCTGATACAGTGATCACGTGATGATTATAACCATATTTTGTTTTTCCTTTATTTCTCATGCAGATTACCATCACATTGACTTTTGTATAGTAAATACATGACAGCTTTGCTATGTACCGGCCCACTGCGGATCCCTACGGAGTTATTCCTTCACAAAAAGTCTGTCTGTGTCACAAATCATTTTTAAATGTCTTTTCTATTTCTCTATGGTTTTTACTTTTTCTGTGTTATCATTGGCTTGCAAATAATCTATGAAAAATTTGAACTGCACTAACCTGTATGAAAGGTGCAATACAAATAAAGTTTAATTGACTATTTGATTGATTGATTGATTGATTGATTGATTGATTGATTGATTGATTGATCCCACCAGCTGATGGCAGCGAGAAATTATTGGTCATAATCAATCCACTTGATGATGGCGGCCTCAACCACAGGAGCTTTTTCTTTGCACATTCGCTTTGAACTGTCTGCGTCACGAGCAGACGTGATGTTTTTTTCCTGTTTGACTGCATCTTTTTGTATTAAATGTGTAAATGGTATTACTTTAACAAACTAAAAAGTGAGGGCAAACTAAACCATGTTGATTCTGCAATCTAATAAGAAGACAGACAGTTAAACAAGTAAGAATTATCTGGCACATTGTACACAAACACATGCAGTCTATACATTAGAGAGGGATACTTACACAGACGTCTCAAAGTCTCCTCTGATGATGGACTCCATGAGCTGCTCAGTGCCTTTGGTACCTGATATTCATGTTGACAGGGGAAAAAATCAGTCAGTAAATCAATCACATTATGTCAAAGACACAACTCAAATACCTTCATCTCATGTTCTTTTTTTAAGGTAAAAAACAAAAAAACATTAACCAAACATAGAACAGGACAATCCTCTTTTAAGTAGAGCCCAACCAATATGGGATTTTTGAAAATGATTTTAGAGGCTGATGTAGCATTTTTTTTAACTGAAGAAAAAATAGACGTTTTTATGTGAATTGTGAACTGTTTTTGTGCAGATATGACCAAGTTCTGAAAAGGCTATTTTCTTAAACAGACAAATATTAAATAGAATAGAAAATGATGAATAAATAAAAGTTATGTCTAAATAATATTAAATATTCTTTTGACTGCATTCCATTTTGTGTTAAAATATGTTTTCATATTGGCGTATATTGGACAACATATACACCGATAGCAATAAATATGGATATGCCTTTAATGGGCAAATATCTGAACATATCCATCAACAGATATATCTGTCAGGCTCTACTTTTTAAATAAAGACGTACAGTGCTTAACAAATTTATTAGCCAACCTGTCATAAAAACGAGAAAACAAACTAAAAATGTTATTGTTATTCATTTGGCAAATAACAAACTGAATCCACCTTTTTATACCCAAATTATTTATTATTATATTTAAGCATTAAAGATATAATTTCAGTTCAAAAGCTCATACATAGGCTACTGCTGAATTAACCGTTACAGAAACATAAAAAAACTAGAACATTTTTTGAAAGGGCCACGGGGCTACTGCCGGTGTTTGTACACTATGATGAGATTCTTCAGAGATTTCAAACTATGCCCTTTAACCTCAAAATGTGTGTGTGTTTGTGTGTGTGTGTGTGTGTGTGTGTGTGTGTGAGAAACATGTATGTGGAGGAGTGTGCACGCATACACGCGCATTTGTGTGTGTGTGTGTGTGTGTGTAGCGAAAATCGCATAAAGTTACCTGTATGTGTGTGTGTGTAATTAAAATCACAAAGTTACCTGTGTGTGCGTGTGTGCGTGTTTGAAGCATGTGTATGCATTTGTATGCATGTGTGAGGAGTGTGCGCGTTTACGCGCATGTGTGTGTGTGTGTGTCCGTAACTGTAATCACATCAAAGATCAAAGGCAATCAGATCAAAGCAATCAACAGAATTAATTGACACCTGTTACGGCTTAGTAACAGCAGAGGTGGACAGACTGCAATTTCTGGCCTCGAACAGAAAGCATTTTTGGCAAAACCATAATACCTATCATTGATCCGACTTCACTTTGAGCATCCTGAGTTCTTCCTGAACGTCTACATATGTTTTGTTTTAAAGATAAATGAAAAAATAGCTTTGTTAGAGCGATCTCAAAAGAACTTTTTTTTCAGAAATCTTCCTGCGTTTTTAATATGGGAGCCAATGAGGCTGTTGATGCGTGTTTATGGCACATCTGTGCGTCGTACGCCCAAACTATAACTCTGACAGCTTTACCAGAGGATTTGTTTGTGAGAAGACAAATTTTCCTACGTTTCTATGTAAAAATTATTTCTGTAGAGTGGAATTTGCGGCCTGGAGCGCAGTTTTAAAATTCATTTTTTGACAATTTTTTCTCTCCCTCTACACTCTGGCGATGATGTCACATAATGTGACACAAACATTTCGTGCAATACACACCCATTATAATCTCAGAATTTCTCCAAAAATGATCATGGTCATTGAACAGGGATTGATAAAAAACTATATGACCTATCGAAACGTGGATTAATACACCGATCCACAAGACTTGTGTCTACTGTTTAAAGTTTAAATGGAGTCTCTAGGTGAAATTATGCTGAAGGAGTAGACATTTAAAAATCTCCAATTATTGTTCTTTTTCGCTCATTTTTTTTCAGCCGTCCCATTCATTTCAATGCAAAATTTTGGGCAGTTTTTCGCGACTTACGGCGCGAAAAATTCGTATTCTGTAGAGAAAAGTAATAGCACACCGATCCCGATCAAACCACACGTTTTGATATATAATTTGTCCTGCAACTCTTCAAGTTGTAGGACTCGTAACGGGACGAAATTGCGTCCGGAAGAGGAATAAGAAAAAATCCACAGTATAACAGTAGTGCTCGGTGCGATTGCCCCGAGGCCCTAATGATTTCGCTAAGTAGGCTACTAATGCTGTTAATTTAGGACAGCTGTAGCATTAACTGGTGGTCTAATACATTTGTTAAGCAATGTAAATATGAAACATTTTTCATTACTACAGATTGTTATCCCTCTCTGCTTAGCACTAGAGCACATTAACAACGCAACAATTGGCACCTTCAACAATATTACATAAATAGTTTGTTTAAATAAAACAGCAAAGCTAACAGTTATAGCCGTTAAATTACCGTTGATGTGCCAGCTCTACGGCTAACGTTTATTTTCCGTTCTAGTCAATTAATGAAGAGTTGGTCTAATTAATTTATTGTTTCGTTCCTCAAAATGTATTTAAACTAACATTAGAGAAATATAATGTGGGTGTATTATAGCCCACAACATTTTTTAAAGACGTTTTCACAACCCAATTCCGTTCACTGCGGTCAAGTGAGCCGTCATTCGCTTCTCCGTAGTCAAACCAGCCGTCCCTATATTATGTAGTGCGCCCGTATTGTGATATTTACGGTAAATTCACTGAAACTGCTCCAAGCGAGCTGACATGTAGGATATACACTTTAGTGTCATTCTTTCTCACTTTTTTCAGTATAAAACTCTTACCCGCAGGAAGGAGATAAGATATTAACCATGTGAAATAATTAACCTGCGTCGCGCCGAAAATGTATTTGTTGTGTCGACGTGCGGTTTTCAGTTTTCAGAATAAAGTGTTACACAACCAGGCCCAACTATCAGATAAATATTGAAATAAGATTAATTGCATGATATTCACCGAACTGTTCACTGTGGATTTTTTCATAAAACGCCTTTAGACTGTACAGTAGCTAAAATATTACATTATATTATAATTAATTAAAATTAAACGGTCTGTTTCCAGTCACTAATTCCACTTCAGCTACATTCTACAGGACCTCAGACTGCGGTCAAACCAGCATCCACTTCGGAAAACACAGTCCAGAAAGCCTCGACTTTGTTTTCGTGGTGCGTGTATTTACAAGGCGTTACGGTACGAACGTGCTGTAAGGATCTTCAAAATAAAAGCAATGTTCCGGTAAACTTTATTTCAGAAGCACAAGCTTCTAGATGAGACTCTAGCATTTGAACGGTGAGTAGCCTTGTCAGAGTTTAATAATAACTACATTTATGGAGGCCAACTTCAAAGAGAGTACACGTTCTCAGAATGTCAATCTGAAATTATAAGGAAAATAGCGGATTATGTGAGAATTTAAAAGGCTATAATATTGTAACGAGACATTAGAATGTCCTGTAATCATGAGGGACACCCTGAGGACCACCTGATGTTGAATGAGTCTCTGATTATGGACGGTTTTATTTTAATTATAATCTGTTAACAAGTTGAATTTAGAAAGAAGATAGCTCTTTTTTAAATGTATGATCATTACAATTTTATGTAGGCTACATTGGTTGACAAATTTATTAGACCACCTATCATAAAAAACAAGAAAACATAAATATTTTGGAAATCTTTCAAAAGCTTGATAAACTAAAATGTTATTGTAAAATAACAAACTAAATTCACCTTTTTATATCTAAATGTGTGCTGGCTCACTGGGCTTCTCTGAGAAGTCAGAAATGAATCAAGCATAACTTTCAACCACTAAAACTATTTTTTTCTGTTCAGGTATGTGATTAAATAACTATAATTTGAATAATAATAACAATAACAATGTGCTTTAGTATTTTTTAACAGTTTTTTTTTATAAAACAGTAAATTTGAAAATTCATGGAAGACAAAAATTATCAGGCTATGTTTTAGCATTACAAATATCATTTCGGTTAAAGAGCTTCTACATACTGCTGTATTTACCAATAGAAAAACATTTAAAATGATTTTAGTAATTACAAATGCTGTTATTTTAGGACAGCTGTGGCATTAACCGGTGGTCTAATAAATGTGTTAAGCAATGTATATGTCGCTTTGAAGTTAGCCTTTTAAATGTAGTCTATTAAAGTCTGACCAAGCTACTTACAGTAGAAATACTGGGCTTTCCCCCCTTCATTTATTTATTTATTCATTCATTCATATTTTACTTGTTCGTTGATTTTTTTATGTGCTTCCATCCGTGTCTACAAGTGACGCACTATTTGGGGGGAATTGAAAAAAAAAAGTGAAATAAAGTTTACCGGAAAATTGCTTTAATTTCAAACACGTACTTACCGTAACGCCTAGTAAAGACATGCACGGCGAAGGCTGGCTTGACCTCAGTACAACTTTTGAGAGAAATGCTCAGAACGAGCTCCTGTTGACGCTCCTGGTCGTCAATAATATGTTGATCAATAACTTTCCGAGAAGGCGAGCCTTGATGCGCTTCTACCATGATCTGCTTCTACCAAGAAGGTAAATATGACGTTGTTTTGAGCAATATGTTGATAATTCTGCAGTGAGTCATTCCTCTCCTCGTCATGTTGCTCCTGTTGCTCTGTGCATCTCTTAAAATGCCCCCGCAGGTCGCCCACAATCCGCTGCGTTATGGTTCATTTCCTGTCATTGGGTCGGATTATGTCCACGGTGCAATCGCATGTCGTAAATCAAATGTATTTTAAAATAAATCTTAAATACAGTGGATTAGTCGAGTTACTAAAGTAATGCTACACTGGAGTCACATTTACAAAAATGTTATCATCCACAAATTCATAAAAGCCAAAGTCTTTGTGCAAAGTGAAAGCAAAATGATATCCCTCCATGGTCTCTACTTCTCTTATTCTTAATATGTTTTTAAAAACGCTGTTCTCTTCTTCTTCCTGACACTTACCTCTGTGGCACAGTGATCATTATTATTCTTCAGTGAGGTTTAGTGGGTTTCTCTCTGTGAGGACTGAGTTTTTTAGAAAACCAACCGTACAACAATGTCTAAACACTTCCTGCGTCTACCTGAAGGACACGCCTTATGAGATACACACCTTGTATGATGAGGAAGTCTCAGCTCTGGTGATGTTCTCCAACATCCACAAGATGTCACTAGTAGACCAGAAAACACAAACTGAGATGAAATCCAGACTCAAAAAATGACTCCAAGGTAATTCATGTCCTCATATTATCAGCAAACAAAAGTAAACTCAGCTGACACAACAAAATGTATTGATATGAGCAGTTTGTGTGCAGAAACCACAAGTGACTTGATTCAGCTGTGAAACTGGGAGGAATTCAAAGCACAGACCAACTTTAATTCTGTATGGAGGTCAATGTCTCTGGCAACAATTTCTTTTTTTTCTCTGCCTGAGAATCAAAGTCTTAAAGTTACTTAAGTTATTAAAGCTTGAAAATGCAAATTTCCAACAAAACATTAAAGAAAACTTTGAACAAAACAAATGGCCCACAGTAAAAGACTTGAATTAAAACAGTGAATTATCTCAGGCAGTTTTCTCCATTTAGCTAAACCCTTAACAAGTATTCTACATTTCTTTTTGTGACATAAATTCAAATGTTTTCATATGGTCTGTGATCCAGAACCCCAAACTTGAGCCACCGGTACAATCTGGGGGAATAATTCTCGTAGTGATTTTTGGCACGGTTACACCCCTAGTGCTAGAAAATCTGTGATGGCATTGCAGTAGAGGTAGCTTTCAGTGTGTTTTCACTTTATGACCCCATGCAATAACACACATTTCAAAGCTAGAACACAACACTTTAAAGTGATGACTTCTTTTTTCTTTCTGAAACTTTTCTCTTTGTTGTCTCTAGATTTGTGGGAATATAGTTCAGACTAGATGTTTTTCAGGTAAATTGTGATAATCAGCATCCTTGGTAATGTATCTATGACTGGCCGTGACTAGCAACAGTTATAGTAGCAGGATGCCATAGCTAGCAGAAGAAGATATTATAATGTTCAAGAGGCCGTGTATTATGTTCACTGCTGTACTAAGAAGCAGATGGCTGCCTACGTCTCCATGCTGACCACCAGAGAGGGAGACCAATCTGTAGATATCTGCTCTGAACACACACATGTCTTCATCATGTGTTTGGCATTCTGTGACAATATTGATGCCCTTTAGTTACAAAAGTGTGGCACTAGAACCATTACAAGGCTTGTAAACATCAGGAAGGTTGCTTCCACTGTTGGCTTAGTGTTTTAAAGTGTTTTTGTTCCCTTGCAGCCAAAGGAAAGACAAGTGCCTAAACACTTTTGACCAGCAAAAGGGACATTCAGGACACATTCTTATAATTTGGCCAGAAAAGGGAAGTCTCCCCAGAACAAAAGCATCAACCACCAAGGTCAATGAGCTCAGGTTTCAACTTTCCTGTTCCCAAAAAAGGTGAAATCTGAAGTCATGAGCTCCCACCATGCAAGGACTGCTTCACAAAACATGCACAGCAAGCCAACTACCAGGCTGGGGGCTGAGACTGTGTTTCAGTATTGAAGTGTGTTCAGGTCTGGAGTCTTTTTACACATGAGAAATTTGGGGCAGATTGGACGATGTATGCTGACATTAGAGCGACTTCCTTTTTTTGACAAGTCCTCAAAATTCGCCGTGCTGCCATAGCAACACCTACACCGTATCCTGAAAACACACAGTCTCCGCAATTAAACATCATCAGCATTTGTGTGTGTGTGTGTGTTGGATTGTTACAGTAAGACAAACCACTGGGGAAAGGCTTAAACACCTCAGTACCAATAAACAGGCCTTTCTGCAAACTAGTTCCTATTTGCATGTATCTTTTCAAAAATATACACACTTTCATACATATTTTGTGGTCTGTCAAATATGTGATAGTCAGTGTCGTGCCTTTTTTTAAAAATTTTTTAGAGTTTTTGGCACAGCATTAAATACATGAACTGTAGCCATATGACAAATTGTAATGGCATCGAAAACCCTTAAAGTGTTGGTATTCATTTGATGGTTCTTGTATCTATAAAATATTGAGACTGGCATTGTCAGTCATACATTATAATTAAACTTACAGTAAATAGAGGGAGCAAACTGACCTTTGATCTTCCAATGACCTTCAGCAGATTCAATTAATCCTAATTTCTGTTAATCATGTGACCTGTATTATGGCCTTATAGTCTTTAGAGTGGGAATGTGTCAGGGTAGCAGAACATGAATTTCCAATGAAAAAAAACAGCACGTTTTATGTGCAACTTGGATAGTGTTATGACCAGGGGTCATAAGGTCCTATGTTTTGTTCATTGCAGTGCCTGGTGCAGGTGTTCCTCCCTGCCAGAGGAGGTGCTGCTTCTTTTCTTTGCCTCTCCTTTCTGTTTCCCAGGTGGTGGTGGTTGGAGGCGGCTGATTGAACATCTTTAATAGGACTGCTGCTGAGGACGCCTCTCTCTCTCTCTCGGCCCTTTGTCTGACTCCCAGCCAGACGCACTAGTGGGAAATGTTTGTCGACTGTTGTCAGTAGTGGTTGTAATCTTTGTTATCTGTTGTATTATTTATAACAAAGATTCTTTAAGTTAATTGTTGCAGTCCTGGTAGGTAGGGGTGGGTAACCTTTTGTTTTATGAATCTTTTCTCCTGTTTTTGTTAGGGAGTTCAGGTAAGAAACCTATATTTTATTTTACACATCTTTATTTTCAGGTCAGTTAGATTTAAAATTAGAAATGTTTTGTTTGTTGTTTTGGCTATTTGGCTATTGCTCACCCTGAAGCAAAATATTTATTGTTGTGAACAATAAATCATATTGGACTGCTTATCGGTTTACGCTGGTCTCTGGGAGTTGGGAAGGGGGCAGAGAGCATTTATGCTGCGCACTGGTTACCCTAGGCCAGGGCGTAACAATAGAGAGTCACACAATAACCCCAAAAATGGATTTCAATCATTACATTTCATGGTAAAGACCAGTCCAGGGTGCACCCCACATCTCACCCAGTGTCAGCTGGGATTGACTCAAGCCCCCCATGACCTGAGTTTGGTTGAGCAGTTAAGGATAATAAATGAATGAATGAATGAATGAAATTTCATAGTAAAGTGTTGTGCTGCGAGACTGGGGAGAGGCTAAAATCATATTTGAAAATAAGCTTTATAGTTTTTTTTAAATTCAGGGTAGACAGGAAAGGCACATTTAATAAAGTGGAATCTTATTTTATCCGTGATATGCACGAGTGACAGACGTGTGGTTTATTATCACTAATGGTATCATTACTTGTTTGTATTAAAGGGATGAAAGCTTATTAACTATCCAAAATACTCACATCATAGACACTACCATTAACTATTCCTGTATCATATTAACCACAAAATCACAGGATTGAATTGACAAAACACTGTGAGCTTTATACTAGGTTTTAACCTAGTGTTATATTTGAATATTTATAAGAAGGCAGATAGCCAATGTGTTTTTCTCCACTGTAGCTTCTGTGTTTACCACAGACAGACGTGACACAGCGCAGTTTGGTTTGTGTTCCCACAGAAGTTATCATGTTTAGGCTTTGTAGCTCATAGATACGCGCCTGTAGGAACAACACACACACACACACACACACACACACACACACACACACACACACACACACACACACACACACATTATTACAACCTTCGAACGAGACTTGGACAGCTGTTGGCCTGTCCACGTCATTGGTAACTGGCCAATAGAACTCGGTTGTGTGTAAGTCCAACTTCTGTAGAGGATGAAATGTGAATAATTACAGAGATCGGGGCTCATTCTGACTGGGATCCTGCAGAGTGATGTCAGTCTGAGACCAGCGCTGCATAACTTCACGTGTAATTTAAATAAAGCATTGAGACCAGTCTTATTTCTCCGGTTGTGTTTATTCTTGGGCTTCCAATCTCCGAACCTGAGACCTTTACTCTAGTCCTGTTTCAACTTACTCACATTCAAATATAATGTAATTAATTCCCAAAGCTGCTCAGAGTTATCGTGGTACATGGCTCTCCTGCCAGCAGTCAGTTGTGGTTAAACATGCAGGGACTCACTGAATGAGAATTGTTTTCTGATAATTCATTTATCTGATAATGTGTTAAACTTACAGTTGTTTTCTGCTTTAAATAAAAGACTGCAGGTTATGTGACAACAGATTCATGTGTGTATGATATAGATAGAAGTGTGCAATATTATGCACAGGAAGACTCTTATCACTGTCATGGAAAAAAACCCATCCCTCCAGATGCTATTTCTTTTCCTGTGTTCATTATATGTGATATTTTCAGAAAGCATGATGTTTTGGCTGGACATATTGAATGCCAATACCAACAGCCTTGGTATCATTTGCATCCCTAAATCACAGATGGGGGTTCCTTTATTTGGCAGCTACCTGTGAAACAATTACCAACAGCAGCCAGCAGGAGGACAGGAAGCACAGTTCATCTGATACCAGATTCAACTGCGTTCCATAAAGCTCACAAACCACATCAAGGTGGCTACATCCACTTCTTTTATACAGTCTCAGCTTAGCTTTTTTTTGTGCAAGTGAAAGGTATTTTTCACATACCTATCAATCCTAAGGCCAAACCAGTGAACGATAAACCCATTGCACGCCCTCTCTCCGTGTCATCTTTGTATGCATCAGCCAGCATACCCAATCCTGCAAAACAGAAGTAAAACTCATCATACTAAGTGATTATAAACGTGATTGTATATTTTCTTTCAAATCTATTTGAATATCACCATGAAAGTCAGGGGTTTCTTTTTTTAATTCACTAAATTGTAAGTGTTGATTTTATGGATTAAATCCAATATTAAACATGTCTGACCTGCCACGGACAAGCAGGATCCACCCACACCCTGCAGTGATCTGGTGAGAAGCAGCAAGATGTAGCTAGATGAAAAGGCAAACACTGGCAAGAAACAAGAACATAGAGATTTAGATTGATAATACACAAGAAATAGCTGCTTGCTTTGTGCAGCAACTGTTGTAAAGAACACACACACACACACACACACACACACACACACACACACACACACACACACTCACACACACACACAAAAAGACGTTTTGAACTAATGAAAAGCCAACTTCTTTCAGTTCAACACTAAACAAGAAATTGCTATGTGACCAAAATGTTACAGTTAACTTTTATGAAGTGAGTACATGTTCTAAGACACTGCCATATTGACTTGTCAATCATAATAACTGCTCCTTATCATCTATTTTACTCTAAATGTGATGATAATTCACAAAATTAGCATCATGCAGCACTGAGAAAGACTTAAAACTAACCATTAGGACCATAAAGTCATTTAGAGAATATTTACTGAGGTAATAAATCAAGTGAGAAGCAGCTTCATGTTCCCATTGACTTACATACAACCTGTCAATGGAAATGGAATCCACTGTTCACACACAAGGAATGTCTGTCATCCATCAAAAGCTTCTCCAGAGCTTTACACAGTCCAAGTGAAACAGCAGAAAAGTAAACTATCACGTATCAAGTCAAATACAAGACAGAAAGTCTCATGATGGTAAAGATTTAAAGATTATCTCATCAGGCAATAAAACCAGTTTGACTTGTCAATCTTAAATGCTTATGTTATTCTTTATGCTTATGAAACTGAATAAGGTGTTGCCCTTAGTAAATGTCCCTGCTTTGCTGTTTGCTGGCTGGCTGCACACTGTTCTCTGCTCTCTGTAAAAACTGAAAATATGGGTAAGTTTCAGCTCCAACTTCTTATGTTACTTTTTAGACTAATTAGTCTTTTGAAAAACATATTTTCTATTATATATTTTGTCATTGTATTTTCATGTAGATTTGACTGCTGAAATCTCAATTTATTTAGAATTGTCTTGGGATCAATGGAAGCAATTGCTCAACACTTAAAAAAAATTGAACATATACACAGATACATATAGATGTGCATAATACACACTTCAGGATAACTTAGAAACTTTCTTTCTGAAATTAGCAGCTCCACTGATCACACAGCAAATAGCATATATTTTCAATATTTCCATATCAACAGGCATAGTTCCTAGTATTTGATAAAATGCTTATATTTCTCCATTATATAAAGGTGGGAATAAAACAGACCTTATTTATTATCAAATCTCCAAGTTATCCTATGATGAAGTATTAGGGCCAAATTTAGAAAAAATATATAAATTTGATAACAAGATTAAAGTCGTTAATATTTAATTAATTACCAGAATAAAGTCAAGCTATCGGTGGATGCATCAGCGGGCCATTCAGAGGGGTGTTGTGGTGTCTCAAGAAACAATCTGACTGATAATTAAGATTTTGGGTCCAGAGGGAGTCAAACTGTGGCGAGCACGGCGTCTCTGGCGGCAATTATAAGTAGAACAGCCTACCAATTATCTTCAACTTTATTCTCGTGATTAATTAAATATTCATGACTTTATTCTTGTATTTAATTCAATATTTACAACTTTAATCTCATTATTATTATTATTTTTTTCTAAATGTGGCCCTAATATTCTGTCATTATGTCCTGGCTTGCTAAACTCCTGGAATACTTAGTGAATAACCAACTCAAAGCATTTCTCTTCCCTTTACATTACAAAAGGCGTTCCGCAAGGGTCTGAAATCCTGGGGCTCATCATATTTATGTCAGTGATGTTACGGCTGTCATGCTCATCTTTATGCAGATGACACTACTATTTATTGCATTGCGGGCTCTGTAAAATTAGCTGTTGACAGCCTGCAGCTCTCATTTAACGCCCTGCAAGATGCATTGGTTGGTCTCAAGCTGGTACTTAATGTAAGCAAAACTAAATTTATGATATTCTCTCGGGCCAGAAATAATATTAGTCGCACTAATCTGCATCCATACAAAAAATGGTTCCAACATAGAACTGGTTGCAGAATATGAATACCTTGGAATCTGGCATGATGACAAATTAACATTTAAATGCCATATTGATAGACTTGCCATTGAACTGAGGCAAATAAATTGGCTTCTTATACAGGAACCAGCTTCCCATTAATATGCAGAAAGAGGGTTGTGGAGGCATTTTTTCTGTCAGTTCTCTATTAGAGAGCTATAACAATGCATTAGTGTATGCAATAACATTACAGATTAGAGCGTTCCATCACTTCTCAGACCGCTTATTTTCAATGGCATTTTTTTTTGTGTCAAAGATGTACTGGTGAACAACTGTTTAGCTGGTAAATGTTAAAGTACTTTCTCTATGGGATGTAAGCCAATATATCTATATATATCTATATCTATATCTCTATCTATCTATCTATCTATCTATCTATCTATATATATATATATATATATATATATATATATATATATATTAGCACAAGCACAAGCAAATAGAAGGGGAGGAGCTGTGCCAACTTTTTAGGAGTGTGCAAATGCAAGACGTATAGTCTCACTTTAGCAAAGATTCAAAGATTATCTCAGGTAATAAAACCAGTTCCACTCTGAATAAGGTGTTGCTCTTAGTAAATGTCCCTGCTTTGCTGTTTGCTGGCTGGTTGCACACTGTTCTCTGCTCTCTGTAAAAACTGTGAAAATATGGGTAAGTTTCAGCTACAACTTCTTATGTTACTTTTTAGACTAATTAGTCTTTGGAAATACATACATAAATATCAACAAAGATAAAGCTAATATTTATTATGACCTAGCAATACATTTTAACAACATTTGTAAGTTAATTTTGTGCTTTTATCTTAATTATTTTCATCCCTTGCAGCAGCAGCAGCAGCAGCAGCAACTACAAATGAATCAGTCATGAATGTTTGGTACCTGGAGAATTGTAACATTGACATTTTAGACAGTGGAAAGACTGTGAAGGATTTCATAGACAGTAAAACAAAAGAGCTTGATTCAGTGGTGAGTACCAGAGACATCATGTTGCTAAAGTTTTCCTAACTATGAGTCTTTGTGAGTTGAGAGTTCTTGAGATGTGCATTCCCTATGTAAACAATTCAATTTGCTTTATTCATTCAGGGCAATGAAGGACCATTCTATGTGGCAAATCTAGATAATATATTCAAAAGACACCTCAGGTGGCTCACAAACTTACCTCGAGTCAAGCCTTTCTATGCGGTGAAGTGCAACAGTGAAGCAGCAGTTTTGAGGATGTTGAGTGCTCTGGGCACAGGTTTCGACTGTGCTAGCAAGGTACTGATGAAAAATTTCAAATATATTCTCCCTCTCTGTTGTCTATGTTATGAAGCAATGATGTTTCCTTCTGAATTTTCTCTTTTTTTAACATGTTTTGGTGTCACACAGGGTGAGATCCAGAGAGCCCTGTCCCACGGAGTGACACCTGATAAGATCATTTACGCACATACAACCAAACCACTGTCACACATCAAATATGCCCGTGCTCATGGAGTAAATCGGATGACTTTTGATAGCGAGGAAGAACTCCTAAAAATTTCTCTCTGTCACACCAAAGCCAAGTAAGTGAACAGCTGTTTATATTGTTGCTTCTATGTTTCTATTGTTCTTAGTTTACTGGTAAAAACCTCTGAATTGCTTTCCAGACTTGTACTCCGCATCGCAGTGGATGACTCTGACTCACTGCTACAACTCAGTGCAAAGTTTGGAGCCAAACTGGCGTCAGTCGGTAAGCTGCTGGAACGTGCTGCAGAGCTGGGCTTGGAGGTCATTGGGGTCAGCTTTCACGTAGGCAGCGGGTGCACTGAGAGTGGGGCGTTCAAGCAGGCCATCGCAGATGCCAGAAGCGTCTTTGACATGGGGGTAAGTCATTGTCAAAGTACTAGAAGATTACAAAACTACAGTAACATTCACATGTTGAGAGGTATCACTCCATCAGTGAAGTTATGTTGATTTGCCATTGCGATGTAACTCACCTCAAGAAGAAGTCAACTCGTTTGACAGTTTAATCTCAGTTTTGTGAGTTGCACTGGATCTAAGTTTTTTCAAACCCACCTTATATGAGATAACTGGCTGATAGGCTCATTCAGGTCGGGAGGATATGTTTGAATGGGAAAAGTATCAGGCTCATCTTCCAGAGCAAACAAAACAGAGCAAAGCCAGTCTAGCACAAAAGTGTACAATACATTTTGTTCACAAAGGAAATGTGATAATACCTAATGTGAGACTTTAAACAATGTCATGAAGACGGTAATGTCCGCGACAACCGCTTTACTCTCACTTAACCACTTGCTAGCAACCGCCTTTTTTAAGACATGTGAAAGCATCAAAATCCATGAGTGGAGTATTTTCTGATGTTAGTTATGTCCTATAACAAAATGTGAAATGCTTTAATTCGTGTTAAGCACAGACCTAATTTTGAGTGTAACCAAAGCCTGTGCAAAAGCAACATTGACTATTATAATCTAAATATATCCAAAAATCTATTATACAGTTATTTTCGGCCATGTTATTTGATTGGACAAAAGGCATTCCTTAAATACTAATATAGAGTACAACATTACTGAGACTTTTTTCATACATCACTCTGCTTTAAAGCTATTTGTAAAGCTTTATTTACATTTATGGTGGTTATCTAACGCCACTTTTCATTTAAGTTGATAAACTGAGCACTGACTTTTACAAATGAAATTACATTACTGGTCAAAAACTAGTCAACAGGTGCATCAAGTGCAACAACACAAGACACACCAAGCCAGTTAATAGCCAACCTACTATTCTAAAAGCACAAAGTCCAGCTTGGTATCTGTCCACAATCTTTCATTTCTAAAAGTTCTCTGAAAGCTATCCAAGATTAACTCCTGTCTGGTGGCCTCACCTCTGTCAACGTCCTGTTCCCTCTTGTCACCTCTGCCATGATATCCGTAAAGGCTGCTGAACATGGTTGCCCGTTCCCATAGCTCAATTTAAGGCACAACAACAGTCCCCCACCATCTGTCCTTTATGAATGATGCCTATTAGTCAATGGTACTGATGTGTTATTTTTTTCAGAAACTGCGTGGCTTCCAGATGACTCTCTTGGATATTGGTGGAGGGTTCCCTGGGAGAGAGGACTTCCAAATTAAATTTGAAGAGGTAAAACCACATTCATTTGTTGCCTAAAGAGTGAGTGATAGTGAAGTGCACAGAAGTGTCATGGGAATGTCTAGAATATTAACAGAGATGAAATATCCTTTTTTACCTATACTATGTTTTTCCCTTCCCTAGTTTTCAGAAGTCATTAATGGAGCACTGGAGGAATACTTCCCTCCTGACAGTAAGGTGCAGATTATTGCAGAACCCGGCCGATACTATGTGGATTCAGCCTTCACACTGGCAGCAAACATCATTGCCAAAAGAGCGATCTTAGATGATGTGGACGAACATAACGGTATTGTATAGATGTCTTTTGGAGCCACATGAATGTTATCTATCCAGTATTAACCCAAAACTATGGTGTGTTTGTATGTAAATCGATCTTGATTTTAATTATAAAATGTATAAGTAGCATACAGCAGTCAGATATGTCTGATGGCACTACATGGCAATACACCACTACATGAATTTTAGTCAACAGCCATGCTCAGCTTTTGAGAAAGCACAATTCTGACTTGTAGGGTTGCACTTTGTGCAGAGCCCCTGAGGGGCCATAGATAATATACTATAATTTGTGTAATATTTCCAACAATAATGCAAAAATATTGTGTACTTTTTAGTTCAGTAACCTTCATTATTTTGCATGTATTTTTTTCCCCAGACGTTGAGAAAAGCAGCCCTGACAGAGTGATGATGTACTACCTTAATGACGGAGTGTATGGCTCCCTGAGCTTCCTGATCAATGATCCTGCCCACTCCGAGGTTGAGCCATACCTCAACAGAGTAAATATAAACCCTATCACGATACAACATGATGATTCATTCACGAAGAATTGATTCAGGAAGAGGCCGACGGAAGGGTCTAATATTGTAACGGGTATTGTGCGAACCCAAACGCAGTACAAACAAGGCCCAGAAACAAAGGTCAGTTAATGGTTTTATTAACTGCAATCCGGCAAACACACAGTTCAATGGCTTGGCAGGTGGCTTGGTCAGGACGGGCAAAAGTTCGTAAACCAGAAGGCAGGCAGTCCAGGCGAACAATCCGAAGGGGGGCAGGCAGAGCTCGTAGTCAGGAACAAAGGGTAGAGGTAATTTACCAGGCGGCAGGCAGAACAGGCAGGTCGAAGTCAGGCAGGGTCGGAACCGGGAAGACAGGCAGATGAACGCTGGAAAGTCTCGCATGGCAAAGAACAATCTGGCACTGAGTGAGTGTGAGGCTGGAGAATATATACTGAGCAGGCAGGAGGGGCTGATTGGTGAGTGAGGGCAGGTGTGTGATTAGTGAGTGTGAGCAGGTGTGTGATCAGTGACTGAGAGTGGGTGTGGTAATCAGTCAATGGGTGTGGTGAGAGTAGAGCAGTGGAAAATTACTGAGTCCATGGGGAAAGGCTGGAGCAGACTATGACAAATATGTGTTTGATGGACATATTTAGGATGTCCAACCGATTCAGCAGCAAAAACAGGTTAAAAAAGATGTAGAAGAAGATAGAAGATAGAAGCTAAAGCCTGCAGATCAAAGTCTAAAGGTGCACCCCTACATCATCTAAAGTCCCAGGCAACAATGAAACACCCTCCGAGTGTGTGGATTGCAAGTCACTGATGGCATGGTAGAGAACACTAAGAGCTTGCTTGGTGTTAGCGCTGGGTGGGATGTAATCAGCTACAGTTATGATGGAGGTGAATTCCTGGGGGAAGTAGAACGGTCTGCATCTCACAATCATAAACTCAATGTCTGCAGAGCAATGACCAAGTGGACATGGAGTAAACGCCACCCCCTCGGGATTTACCTGGGAGAGTGTGGCTACTGTCGGCTCTGAATGTTATAGCCCGTCTATGCTAATGGTGACATCAGGGACAGATAAGTTTAGCCACGTCTCAGCGAGAATGAGGAGGCAGCAGTTTCTAGTCTCCAGCTTCAGGCAGTTGAATTTGCTCTCCAGGGAACGTACAGGATAATCAGGATGGATGGAAGCTGCGGACGGAACGGGTTAGCCTTCATCTTAGCTGTAAGTCCACCGCAGCAACACTGCTTCTGTTTTCTCTGGCACCGCCTCCAACGCCTCCGTGGGCGGGCTGTGCTGGTAGGAAACTCCTCTGCTCTGTAGGCCGCTGGGTCTCACCGGTATAGCAGACTAAGGCTGAGTAGAGTGGTCCACGTAACCGGGTTTAAAAAACCCAAATCACTGTAATTTCGCAAACCTAACACAAGCTGACGATCATTTACTGTTCTGACGTGCTACATTGAGCTATTGGTGCTAAACTTATTGAACTAGATGGCGAATTTAACCATGTGTTGGCTGTGTTGTCGGGAGCCAAAGCAGCCACAGCCAACCACGGCACCACCATTCCATAAAACGGAAATAATCAAGTAAAAGAAAACATTTTAAGGGATAGATTGTGGGAGAATAAAATAACTAGGCGATGTGGATTTCATATTTCAATGTTTGTGCTCCACACAGACTGTTGAGAGCAGTGAGCAGAGATACCGGTCTGTGATCTGGGGTCCAACCCGTGACAGCATCGACAAAGTGATCGACAACTTCTGGATTCCTGAGCTGCACGTGGGGGACTGGCTCTTCGTTGACAACATGGGTGCTTACTCTGTTTGTTTAGCCACCGACTTCAATGGCTTTGAAAGGGCACAAGTCTACCCTGTTGTAACAACTGAAACATGGCACGCCTTAAACAATTTTGACATCAATAACATCCATTGATGATCTGGTAACACGTCTGTTGGACGATGCTTCTATATGATATACACTGGGTCATCTGTGAGTAATAGCCTGGCTGTTGACACCAAGCTGTTTCTCTGCACTGGTCAACAAGCAATTCTGCTTTGTTCTCTTCTAAATAACCCATTCATCCATCAATCCACTTCCTTCTGCCTATTCTGGGCCGAGTTGCGAGGGCAGCAGGTTAAACGAGGTATTCCAGATGTACCTCTCCCAAGCAACGTTTCCAGCTCTTTACTAGGGGACAATAAAAAATATATCGTACATATTATATCCTTTATATTGTTTTTCTTGCCTGAAAAAAATCATGTGGTGAAACAATCACTGTAAGAGGAGATGCATTTAGAAATGTTGAGTTCCATAGGGTTTAAGGATGCAGCTGTATTGTAAAACTTGTGCATATCAAAATATCTGCTGTATAATATAATATGGCATTCAAGGAGGATTTCCAAAAGAGGATTTTTAAGTTCTTTAATGACATATTGTAGGTTGATGGAGTAATTAAGATTTTTGAATATTAATAACGGTTGGGTTATGCATTATATTCTCTTTATTTTTATTGAGGGGATGAGGTGATGGAGTGTGCCAGAGGGCAGTAGAGGGCCCAGTGGTCACTGGGTGATTGTGTTCAGAGGGAGAGCAAGAAGCACTAGGGTGATTAACCTTGGGTGAGCACCTGGGAGGCCCTTTGTCTTCCCTGAGTGTGTTAGGGTTAGGGTATGTATCACTTTCAATTTCCCTACTTATGGTTTTGTTAAGACATGATATGGTATATATTTGAATCTGATTTCTGTTTGTTCTTCTCTTGAGGTTATCAACCTGCTGACAATCCAAAAAGTGGCTATAGTCAAATCAAATAAAAGGATTAAATTGAACGAGTTGACTCCTGCGTCCTCTGTGCCAAGCATGGTCTAGTTCAGGCAGATGAACCGCCCAATAACTCGACAGTAACAAATAATGTTCTCTAAGTAAATGTCCCCTACATTAGAAGTCCTTCTACATTAGTAATACACTGACAGAGACTGTAATATAGCACAATAATTTACAGCCTGAAATTATGACATTTTATAAGCAGAAATCATTTTCATCAGCATTCATTTTGATCTGGGATCAATTCAACATGATAATGCTCGAGCCAGTATTAGGACACCACATTTGAAAAAAAATATACAAAAATATTTTTAAATCGTTAAACATAACATGTTATGTATTTTATGGGGTTTTTAAAACGTTTTTAAAGATGTATAAAATATACAATAATGTCTGCAATTTTTTTTAAATGGATAAAAACATTCTTAACTTTACAGAAATGTATTCATAAAAGTGCGTTAAAAAGCCTTTAGAAAGAAATGTGCATTAATGTGCCGGCTAATGTTTTTATATAATTACATTTTTCTGGGCAGCTTGAAGGCCTTATGGACAGAATTATACAATTAATTTTATTGATTACATTGTGTGTTATTAATCTTAATCAGATAAATGAGGTGAAGAAATACTTGTGGAGTAGAAGTATAAAGCAGACACATTCAAGTAAAGTACAAGTGGCTAACATGTGTACTAAAGTAGTATTTAGTAAATGTACTAAGTTACTTTCCCCCTCTTGATATGCAGAGGCCTCCTGAAGGTAGAACTAATGTCTGATGAGACTCTGATATCATTCCCAGTTACAGGATACAGAGCAGCACACATTGTACTGTTTAAACCTGCAGGGCCAACATCAGTTCAGCTCCTACACATGTAATCACATACACATAATATTTACTGTTAACATTACTAGTCCAAACCACACACAGAGCTGTGAGTAGAAATGGTCAGACTGGTCATTGTTACTGGGAGGTTAACAGGGAAAGGATGGATCTATTTAGTGCTGACTTGCATAAAAATGATGGCTGCAGCCTGGAGAGTTCTGATGGCAGCAACAGTGAACCTGGACTTGTACACGGTGTCCTCTGATCCACCACCACGCCTTCAGCTGCACCTTCCCTGAGCCTCTCCTCTGTGTTTGTGCTCTGCTTTGGGTTACAGTGTGGTTCCTGTGTAGAGAAACACTGGAGAGAAAAGACAGCAGCCGTTTCACAAGAACATCTGTTCTCACATACAGAAAATGACTGATGAGTCACTGTGAATGTCTCCCTGATTCTGTATATATACTGAAATATGGACTGCTGTTTTTCCACTTTACTGACATATAACTTCATTGTTTTTTGTACTACACAACTGTTTCCCAAATTAAAAGTTAATCATTTATAATAGAAAAAAAAAACAATTATTGATAACTTTTCATGCTATTAAAGTGCTTTAAATATAAACCAGTAGGTTTCTGTTGTAAAACTGTAATTTAGACAAACATCTAAAAATAATGCATTAAGTAAATAACTTTGACTCCAGTTTGAGTCTTTTATGTCATTTGTTTATTGAATATATTTACAACTGTCCATTTCACAACATTTTAAAATAGCTGTTGCATTACAAGAAAATATGACATTGGTCCTATGACATTGCACCGAGTCTTAGAACGAGGTCTGTTTGTGACACAAAGTCACTCAGCTGGTAACTGGTTGACTCAGATTTTATTCTGTGAAACTAAAAGTCAAGAAAACGCTGATTACTGCAGTTTACAGTAAAAGAGGTATTTTAATGAGGAAATGAGAACGGACAGAGGAAATGAACATTTTTTCCATTTAAAATGTCAAATAAAAAATATACTCATATTTACACTTTTAAGATTATTCTCTTTAGATAGTTTTCTGTCATCTCAACTTATTGAACATGCTTTTTTTTGCCTTGTTCATTATAGCTAAACATTCATCCCAAAAAATTGTTATCACAATATTAAAAAAAACAGTTGTCACTGAGGTAACAGTGTTGGCTTCTATTTGTTTTGCCTAAATAAAAAAAAATCAAGGTACCACAGGTAATACTTTCTTCCAAAGATCATTAGACTTGAAACAGTTAATAGCATCCCACTGACGACTGGTTCACCAGATTTCAAACCGCTTGTCTTTCTGAAAGGAGCTTCTGTCCACAATGTTGTTTCTGAAGAGTCTAAAAACAAAGCAGAGAGAGCAGGCGTCACTCAGACAGACAGTGTTCATTGAACTGGTGGAAGAGAATGAATGACTATGAGTAGAAATGTCTTAATAAATGAATGGAGCACTAATTAATGTCTGCTCACCGCACAGTTTGAATGTCGGGGTTGATGGAGACCAGTTGGAGTAACATATCAGTCGAAGCATCAGTGATGTTGTTGTGACTCAGACTGCAACAAACACAAACAGTTATTAGTTCACGATATTATATCAGCCCAAAGGTGCTGTTGAAACACACAGGATAATCACTGTAACATTATGTTTTGCTTTTTTTCTTCAGTCAATCAAACACCTCTGGTCATCAGCAGGCGTGTGCACCGAAGCAGCAGATACCAGCTGGATATCTTCATTAATAACTGAAGCTTTCTGACACTGCACTATAACTAAACACAGAGATTTAAAGGTTACACAGCGAGATCATTTGCAGTCAAGTCATCCTGAAGATTCATCATGAACTCCACCAGAGATCTCACAACTATTTTACTTTAAACAAATCAGCAAAACTCCATTTTCTCTCGAAAGTTAGGAGAAAGGTCTCTTGTGTCAACAGCAGCGGTGGAAAAAGTATTTCAATCCTTTACTTCAGTAAAAGTACTAATACCACACTGTGAGGTTATTCCACGACAAGTAAAAGTCCTGCACTCAAAACTTACTGCAGTAAAAGTAAAAAAGTATCAGCATCAAAATGTACATAAAGTATCAAAAGTTCTCATTATGCAGAATGGACACACTCAGATTGTTTTATATATTCTAAATATATTATTAGATTATCTGTACTGATGCATTTATGTAAGCAGTGTTTTGGGTTCATTAGGGCTCATTTTAAAGGCTAAATATACAGTTATGAGGTTAATTTAAAAAATCACTTTGAAGTATAATTTTACATCAAATGGAAATCCTCAAGTAAAGTATGTGTACCTTAAAGTTGTACTTTAGTAAAGTACTTTAGTAAATGTACTTAGTTACATTTCAGCACTGGTCAACAGGATTAATTTGAGTTTTCTGTTCTCAGCTTCAGTCAGACTTTTTGTTTTCTGGAGGATTACAGAGATGCACAGTTGTGCACATTTTTATTTTTTATTGACATGCTATTTAACCTGCATTTTATTTAGTAATTTCTATAAATGAATCTGCCCCTCTGGTTTTCTTAGTACCTATACTTTGTGCAATCATTTTAAAGTTATTCTATTGACTAAATGAAAACTACTACACTTTAGATTAAGACAGTTCAATAGAAGTAAAGCATGTTTATTGTCCTGCAGCTTTCTGTAGAAATAGCCATGACTATATAGATATAATTGTCTTCTGAAGTAAGTTTGTCTGCATCATATAGACACTGACATGAACTCAAATCTCTCATGAAATATAATCCAGCTTCATCTGCATAGAAATCAACTCAATAATAATGTTAAGGGTGCAGCCCCCCCCCCCCCTATAATTGTGTTTGTTACTGTTTATGTTTTAAAGAGCATTTTCTCTCGTCTCAGCTCATCAAACTGTGAGCAGCTGACATTACCAGCTGCTTCTGATCCTCACACAGTCTACCTGCTGTAATCTTTCTTTTATAAATGGTTACCTCCACCTGGGCTCTAGCCCACACTGCCTTATAAACATTGTAGCCACATGAAGACATTTCCAGTGCACACTCACTCCAGGACTTGTACTTTGTGCAGCTGTGAGCAGAGTGAGAGCAGCTGCTGGTCTGTGAGCTGACAGTGACTGAGGTCCAGCTCTGTCAGCTCTGCACAGAAGTCCAGCATCAGGGCCAAGGCTTCACAGGTCCTCTGATCCAGGGAGCTGTGACTGAGGTCCAGCTCTGCTTTCAGAGCTCTACAGAGGGACTCTGCCCGTCTCACCGAGTCCCTCTCACTGTTCACAGGGACCAGAGACACCAGCTGGAGGAGGACAGCTTTACTGGCTCTAAACAGGAGAAACAGAGTGTTATGATGCATTAACATGAAAGAAACAAAGCTTCTTCTCTCCTTTCACTCAGTTTATGTTTTTCCCACCTGAGGCAGACTCTGTCTAGGACAGAAAACAGCAGGTCCAGTCCACTGTCCTCCACCTCACAGTCCTGCAGGATGAGCTGTGTGTCCCGGCTGCTGCTGTGTCTCAGGATGGTGGAGACGGCCCTGCAGTCATCAGCAGTCAGACTGAGAGTGTCACTCTGATCCTGGTCTAACAGCTCCACACAGGAGGAGCAGGACAGATCCAGTGTGTGCTGCAGAGACCTGAGCAGGACGACCGCTGCCTCCTGCTGGACGTCAGAGGAAGCACAACAGTGGACCAACCTCAGCAGCAGCTTCCTGTCAACACTGGCAGTCACATGTTTTCCAGACAAAAGAAACACATACCATGAATTAAAATGATTGTCTTTTATCATAATTCTGACTGATGTTGTGTCTCAGCATTTATAACATAGAGCCCTTCAGGTTAATAGATAAACTACTGGAGCATGCAGACATCACTTAGAAGCATTCTGATGGCTCAAGAAACAGAAGCAGTCACACCATCAGAAAGCAAACAAACCTTCACATTAAACAAAACTAATTCAGAGGAGAAACGGTGAAATGATGACCCAAACTAAAAGAAATTTCAGTCTCAGTTTAAAGACCCACTTCCTGTTTCAACTTTGTCCCACTCCTCACTGGAATATATAGTTTTCCTGTGCAGTGAGAGATTATTACAGACATTAAAAGGTTCACTTTCAGTCTGACCTCAACAACAAGTGGAAAAACAGTTGTCTGCTGGTGTTTCCACACCCATCAGACCTCTTTTCAGCCCCGTGCTCACAACTCTCAGTTGTTATCTTGGTGAGAACAATGTGATTATTACTGACAGAATTCATTTGTGATATTTATATCAATTTTTCAGCTACAGGTGAATTATATCTTGTGTGTTGGAGAGTACTGATGCAGGTACAGCTTTGGGAAATGAGCAGTAATGTCTGACCTCAGTTGAGAAACTTTGTCCAGCATCAAGATGATGGACTTTACTTCCCCTGCTGGTATGGACGTCCACATGAGGTTCAGTTTAACTTTGTCACTGTGTCTGAGGGTGAAGATCAGAGCAGCACAGTCCACAGAGTCCATCTCTCTGCAGGTCAGGCTGATCACATGATTCAGTGACCTCAGTAAACTGGGTATACTGGGACTGGCACCAGCATGATAGATCTCTCTGACGGCAGTCAACACAAAGCTGGGACTGAGCCTGGAAGCACAAAGTGTATTCACCAGTTTGTTTAGGGGAAACAAGCCACAATAACAAATATAGAATGTTAAAAAACAGATTGTTCACCTTTTCAACACAACCCTGTCCAGGAAGGGAAGCAGACGTGTGATGCTCTCCTGTAAGAAGCTGTTCTTCTTCAGGTTCACAGTGATGGTCTGAGCTGACGACTGCTGCAGCAGAAAGTGAAGAAGCTCCCAGTTCAGACAGCAGGAGCTCAGGTCTCCACCAACCTTGATCAAGAAGGACCGAGTCAAGTCCCCGTCCTGGTTTTCATGGAGGAGGAAGAGGAACTGCTGGACAGTGTCCTCACTCAGTCTGAGGATCAAAATATGTCAATATATGTTAGGAAATGATTCATACATTTTGCATTTTTGCTAATTGGTGTGTTTCTGAGGCTCAGGAAAGACGTGAACCTGATTGTTAGAGAGCCATCATGAAGCAGCAGTGGAATGAGACTCAGAGCAGGAACACAGAACTCAGTCAGGTTTAACCGTCTGATTTTCCAGTATCTCAGCAGGGACGCCAAACCACTGTCAACCTTCAACGACACTTTCTCAGATGGACGGGCTGTCTGAGGGGAGAGAGAAAGCTCTTCAATAGTCACTGAACAGGCCACTCTCCCTTTTTTTACCCATCCACACAGTAGCAAGGCGCTGTCATGGGAAAGCCTGAAGATCAAAGAGAGAGTAAAAGGCAGTCAGAACATAAATTAAGTTCACCTCTGGTGAGACGTTTAATCTAAAAAATACAGTGTTATAAGAACACAAAACAGTTAAGATATAAACATTTACGTCAGACTGTGCAGTTGTACTGTAGAACTAAAGAGGAGGGAGGCTTCTTCGACAGACATCTCTCCTGGTTTGAGGATGAGATCCACATCAGAGCCACAGAGTCCGAGAACTGTCCCCACCGACCGGCAGCATCTGGTGCTTAACCCTCCTGTTAACAGCAGGGTGAACCCCAGCAGCTGCAGCAGAGAGACCAACTGCTCAGCCTCTTCTCTGGATCTGACAGAGATGCATGAGCAGACACTCTGGAAGAACTCTGGATCACAGCTGAAACACAATATGGAGGAAATGTAAAACAGCAAAGCTACAACACATTCTGCATTGAAAACCATCTCATGTCAAATATATTTTTATTAAGGATGAAAGTTAGAGAACGAATGCAGCAGGATGAAACACTGTTTTATTAGCAGTGATGATAAACTGTATGGATGTATTTCATGTCTTTATTTGTAAATGACAGCAAATTTATTTCAAAAGAGTGGAGATTATGAGATGATACTTTTAACAAATATAGGGAATTAATCTGATTTACCTGAGCTGTGAGATATAAGGCAGACACTGTAGGAAACTCCTCACTTCACTCTCTTCATCTGAGAAGTCTATCAGCTCCACTTGTTTCTTCTCTGTTTGGAGTTTCAGCACTTCCAGGAGGATGGAGGTCTTTCTCTCTGAGAGGTTTATGATCCAGACTGCAGGAGCTGACTGGAAAACTGACTGTAATGATGGAAGGACACTCAGGCCTGTTTTAGTCTCATAGTCCTTCAGGTGGGAGAACAGATCCAGCAGGAAATCACTCTGATAATATTCATCATCATCATCATCCAGGTGATGAAAAGGGAATGCTTCATATCTGCACAGTGATGATAACAGCTCCAGTATCTTCTCTCCTGTCTGCTGTTCTCTCTCTGCTGCTGCACAGAACAGATTCCCAAAGAACTTTGCTTCACCTGAGCTGAAGGAGGGAGATGAACTGGAAGGAGAATTGAACATTTTGTTATTTTATGACGTCAACAGCTAAAAAAGAGCCATAGATCACTGATATGGATCCATCTGCCAACAGTCTACAAATACCCACTAATGAGCCAAATACAGTGAAATAAATCAAACCTAATCTCAAGCAGCAATGCCTTTAACAGGGCTTTAAGTGGATTCTGGAAGACTTTTACTGAATGAAATGATTCACAAAATGTTGGAGGAACCATCAAAGTCAGGTACAAAGTTGTATTGTCACCTCTGTATTAAAGATTGTATGTTAGACTGCAGTACCACTCCTGAGCCAACAGGAGGTTGATACAAGAAGGTTCCTACTGAACAGAGCTTGCTCTGGTTAGGTTTAGCCATGAGGACTGAGATTGGTTAAGGTTAAGGTAAAAATATCAATATCATGTTTAAAGACTCTATAAACTAGTGACAGTACTAGTGTAACATTATCATGAGTTCTAGAGGTGAACCTATCACATCCTAACGACATGAAGTTTCTTTTTAATATTGTAAATACACCACATTAAGTCAAATCCTCTCATTCACTCCTCTTAATTATTCATAATTCAAACATCTTGCTCACTTACAGACAATGTCCTGGCTGAAAATCATTCTTTCCACTTAATTTATGAATCAATGAGCTCCAAAGCCTAAAGTCATGGACCAATATTTAGTCCCTGCATAATTCTGTAAAAGTGTAAAAACCTTAATAAAGTAGCAGTGAAGCATCATTATGATCTGCAGAGGTAAACTAATACTTCAACATTATTTCAATGGAACAAAAAAGACACTTGTGAATAATCCTCTCATTCACTCCTTTGTGTAATTCACTGGTCAAACATCCTGCTCAGTCACCGCTCCTCATAATATCTTATATAGCAAAGAAATGCATCTTGCTGAACTGGAACCAGCAAAGACCCCCAACATTCAATCTGTTCAAACTAATTCTGAATGAAACATTAAAGCTGTTACAGAGCTCTTATATTAAAAAAAAAAAGTGGGATAACGAGCTAAAAACACGGCACCATTGGAAATGTGATCATCTGCCCGGCCAGATGTGCTTTGATTTTCTGCAGAAGAAATATATAAACTGTGACCATAGCAGAATCTGTTTGTTTTCTGTCTTCATTAAATTATTAAATGCTGTTCAATTTGTATTTTATAAACCATTAATCCAACACGACAACACAGATGTACTTAGAGGGGAACCATTGTGTGCAGCTATCTTCAAATGCAGGAAACTTCATGTTAGTGTAAAGCAGTAAGAAAGAACATCACTAGTCCTGAAAAGGAGAACTAAACTCCTCATCATTAACACAATGCTGATGGTCTCTGTTGTTACATTGCTGGAGCTTGTTGGATCACATCATTATACTGTAGCTGAGTCTGCTTTGACTTTTTACTGAGTCCATAGATGACTGATGAAATATGTATTTAGGAATGGAGAGTAATTAAGCAATAATATATTGGGTACATGGAAAAAAACATTATGACATCTCTACACACTGGCCACTTGCTCAGTCATTCTCTCCTTTTCTCTAAACACAACAAAAGTACAATCCATTTACCTGAGCTGTGAGATATAAGGCAGACACTGTAGGAAACTCCTCACTTCACTCTCTTCATCTGAGAAGCCTCTCAGCTCCACTTGTTTCTTCTGTGGTTGGAGTTTCAGCACTTCCAGGAGGATGGAGGTCTTTCTCTCTGAGAGGTTTATGGTCCAGACTGCAGGAGCTGACTGGAAAACTGACTGTAATGATGGAAGGACGCTCAGGCCTGTTTTAGTCTCATAGTCCTTCAGGTGGGAGAACAGATCCAGCAGGAAACCACTCTGATATTGCTGATCATCATCATAATAACCCAGGCGATGAAAAGGGAATGTTTCATATCTGCACAGTGATGATAACAGCTCCAGTATCTTCTCTCCTGTCTGCTGTTCTCTCTCTGCTGCTGCACACAACATATTCCCAAAGAACTTTGTTTCACCTGAGCGTCTGAAGGACCAAGATAAACTGGAAGGAGAATTAAACATTTTGTTGTTTTATGATGTCAACAGCTAAAAAAGAGCCATAGATCACTGATATGAATCCATCTGCTTACGGTCTACAAATATCCACTAATGAACCAAATACAGTGAAATAAATCAAACCTAATCTCAAGCAGCAATGCCTTTAACAGGGCTTTAAGTGGATTCTGGAAGACTTTTACTGAATGAAATGATTCACAAAATGTTGGAGGAACCATCAAAGTCAGGTACAAAGTTGTATTGTCACCTCTGTATTAAAGATTGTATGTTAGACTGCAGTACCACTCCTGAGCCAACAGGAGGTTGATACAAGAAGGTTCCTACTGAACAGAGCTTGCTCTGGTTAGGTTTAGCCATGAGGACTGAGATTGGTTAAGGTTAAGGTAAAAATATCAATATCATGTTTTAAGACTCTATAAACTTGTGACAGTACTAGTGTAACATTATCATGAGTTCTAGAGGTGAACCTATCACATCCTAATGACATGAAGTTTCTTTTTATCATTGTAAATACACCACATTAAGTCAAATCCTCTCATTCACTCCTCTTAATTATTAATAATTCAAACATCTTGCTCACTTACAGTCAATGTGTTGGCTGAAAATCATTTATTCCACTTAATTTATGAATAAATGAGCTCAGATGCCTAAAATCATAGACCAAAATTTAGTCCCTGCATAATTCTGTAAAAGTGTAAAAACCTTAATAAAGTAGCAGTGAAGCATCATTATGATCTGCAGAGGTAAACTAATACTTCAACATTATTTCAATGGAACAAAAAAGACACTTGTGAATAATCCTCTCATTCACTCCTTTGTGTAATTCATTGGTCAAACATCCTGCTCAGTCACCGCTCCTCATAATATCTTATATAGCAAAGAAATGCATCTTGCTGAACTGGAACCAGCAAAGACCCCCAACATTCAATCTGTTCAAACTAATTCTGAATTAAACATTACAGCTGTTACAGAGCTCTTATATTTAAAAAAAAAAAGTGGGATAACGAGCTAAAAACACAGGACCATTGGAAATGTGATCATCTGCCCGGCCAGATGTGCTTTGATTTTCTGCAGAAGAAATATATAAACTGTGACCATAGCAGAATCTGTTTGTTTTCTGTCTTCATTAAATTAATAATTGTTGTTCAATTTGTATTTTATAAACCGTTAATCCAACACAACAACACAGATGTACTTAGAGGGGAACCATTGTGTGCAGCTATCTTCAAATGCAGGAAACTTCATGTTACTGTAAAGCAGTAAGAAAGAACATCACTAGTCCTGAAAAGGAGAACTAAACTCCTCATCATTAACACAATGCTGATGTTCTCTGTTGTTACATTGCTGGAGCTTGTTGGATCACATCATTATACTGTAGCTGAGTCTGCTTTGACTTTTTACTGAGTCCATAGATGACTGATGAAATGTATGTATTTAGGAATGGAGAGTAATTAAGCAATAATATATTGGGTGCATGGAAAAAAAAATCATGACATCTCTACACACTGGCCACTTGCTCAGTCACTCTCTCCTTTTCTCTAAACACAACAAAAGTACAATCCATTTACCTGAGCTGTGAGATATAAGGCAGACACTGTAGGAAACTCCTCACTTCACTCTCTTCATCTGAGAAGCCTCTCAGCTCCACTTGTTTCTTCTCTGGTTGGAGTTTCAGCACTTCCAGGAGGATGGAGGTCTTTCTCTCTGAGAGGTTTATGGTCCAGACTGCAGGAGCTGACTGGAAAACTGACTGTAATGATGGAAGGACACTCAGGCCTGTTTTAGTCTCATAGTCCTTCAGGTGGGAGAACAGATCCAGCAGGAAATCACACCTGACATCTTTTAGAGGTTCTCTTTTGTATCTGCACAGTGATGATAACAGCTCCAGTATCTTCTCTCCTGTCTGCTGTTCTCTCTCTGCTGCTGCACAAAACAGATTCCCAAAGAACTTGATTTCTTCTGAAGGTTCTGATGACTGAGGCACAAAACTGAAATCATAAAGATTGAAAAAATCATGTGATTTCATCTTAAAAGAATATCAACTGGAATATTAACTTCTCTGACGGTGAACTGACTGTAACTTGAACTGTAATAATAAATATGTTAGAATAATTAATTCTGCATGGACATGTGAGATAGAGGAAACAGTATTTAGCCAAAAGAGAAATAACAATATCCAATAACCTTTTACCTGAGCTGTGAGATATAAGGCAGACACTGTAGGAAACTCCTCACTTCACTCTCTTCATCTGAGAAGCCTCTCAGCTTCACTTGTTTCTTCTCTGGTTGGAGTTTCAGCACTTCCAGGAGGATGGAGGTCTTTCTCTCTGAGAGGTTTATGGTCCAGACTGCAGGAGCTGACTGGAAAACTGACTGTAATGATGGAAGGACACTCAGGCCTGTTTTAGTCTCATAGTCCTTCAGGTGGGAGAACAGATCCAGCAGGAAATCACACCTGACATCTTTTAGAGGTTTTCTTTTATATCTGCACAGTGATGATAACAGCTGCAGTATCTTCTCTCCTGTCTGCTGTTCTCTCTCTGCTGCTGCACAAAACAGATTCCCAAAGAACTTGATTTCTTCTGAAGGTTCTGATGACTGAGGCACAAAACTGAAATCATAAAGATTGATAAGGTCATGTGATGTCAATTTCTAAATATTAACTAGAATTTAAAGTTTTCTGACTGAACTGACTGTAACTTGAACTGTAGTAAAAGAAAAAAAGTGAGAATAATTGAAACTGCATATGCAGACTCGAGATAGATGAAACAGCTTCTAGTGAAAACACAAGTAATAAAAATAATTTAATCTTCATGATCCAGTCTGCAGGAGCTGACTGTAAAACTGACTGTAATGATGGAAGGACACTCAGTGTTTTAGTCTCATAGTCCTTCAGGTGGGAGAACAGATCCAGCAGGAAATAACACTGATATGTCGACTTAAGATCATCATCCTTGTTGCTGTCATTTAAAGGGAATGTTTTATATCTTAATGATGATGCTGACTGAACAACTGAACATTTCCCCATAACCTTAAAACTAACAGTGAGCTGCTGTCCATGTACAAACACAACTCTACACACTGGCCACTTGCTCAGTCATTCTCTCCTTTTCTCTAAACACAACAAAAGTACAATCCATTTACCTGAGCTGTGAGATATAAGGCAGACACTGTAGGAAACTCCTCACTTCACTCTCTTCATCTGAGAAGCCTCTCAGCTCCACTTGTTTCTTCTGTGGTTGGAGTTTCAGCACTTCCAGGAGGATGGAGGTCTTTCTCTCTGAGAGGTTTATGGTCCAGACTGCAGGAGCTGACTGGAACAGTGGCCTTAGTTTTGGAATGACACCTGGAAAATCTTCCTTCTTGACATGTTGATAAAAATCAAGAAGGATGTTATGCAGCTCAGTGTTAACAGAAAACAATGAGAGGAGGTTAATCACTACATCATGAAAGTTTTCTTCTTTGTAAAGTGCTGCTTTCAGGCATAAATCCAGCAGCAGCTGCCTTTCTTCCCTCTGCAGTGTCCCAAGGCATTGCTGCTGGTCCTGTAGTCCTGAACCTCTGCAGGGCATCCTGAAGCTGTTTGACAACAAACAAATGACTCAAAGTGCATGTTCTGTAGAACAATTACAGAATCAAATAATATGTAGAGGTGCTATTAGGTGCAACTGTTATATTTATTTTTCCACACCTTTAGCAGACTTTCTGACAGTGTGCAATAGAGAAAGGGGTAAAGCATCTTGGTTGAAATGCAAATTCAGATTTATCTAACACAATGAGCTTATTACTCATTATGGCAAGTCTAATTATCAACGTCATTAGTAGTTTACCATTTCTGAATCAATGTACTGTACCTGATCACTGAATAGCCATGCTGTTTTAATTGAGAACTGATATGAGATCTGAAATCTAAAGTCTGACATGATAACAAGAAGGCATGAAAATAAATGTAACTCTAAGATTGGTACTTTATTTTATTCATGCAGCTTTTTTTTAAACAATCTCAGCCGTCTGGTTTCTGGTGTCCGTTGGAAGGTGTGACATCACTTGCAGTACTTTCACGAAACAATACTTCATGTGAATGTGCTAGAGGTTAAAGAGTGGGTTGTGAGGGGTGAAACCCTGAATAACTCCCAATCGAACACATACTTAGGCGTCTCGTTTAACCATAAAGGTAAGTGTCAAGTCAAGTCAAGTCAATTTTATTTATATAGCCCAAAATCACAAATCACAGATTTGCCTCAAAGGGCTTTACAGACTGTACATGGTACGACACCCTCTGTCCTTAGACCCTCACAGCGGCCAGGGGAAAACTCCTCAAAAAACCCTTTTAACAGGGGAAAAAGCAGAAGAAACCTCAGGGAGAGACAGAGGAGGGATCCATCTCACAGGACAGACAGACATGCAATAGATGTCGTTGTACAGGGCAGATCGACAGAGTAGAATAGAGTAGATAGAGGTTGAAGGGGGAGAGGGAGAGAGGATAGAGAGACGGTTGAGAGGGAGAGAGACAGGGAGGAGCAGGAGTTCTGGGAGGGCCACAGCAGTGTGTCTTTAGATATACGCACAAGGCACGACAGCGGGTCTCTGTTGATTATTTAAATCTCCAGTCATATTTGCGATTGGACAGTTCTGTGTTGTCTACACATCCAGAAGATAACACACAAACAGTCCAATTTCACACAGTGAGTGTATGTGAAGGCATCAACTGTGGACATCATGAGAGTCAGACTTATTCCTTATTATATTCTCATGTATTTTCAAAAATGACACGTAGGGGAGCTGAGAGTCCCGTCACCGAATCCCAAAATAATAATAAAGTTTTAGTCAACCTTATATTTGTTCATAAAATTGCACTTAATTTAACGTCTCTGAGGACAACTAATAATTTTACTCTGTGTGTGGTATTAGTGATGGTGTCTGTGAATTGGACTATTTTTTATATGAGGCTCATTTGCATAGAAAGGAGACGATTTTGCACCAAATGTATACCCATTACGACGCAGTTTGCAAAACTTTTTTTTTTCACTGTGCAAAGTAGGAATGCACCAGTACAAAATGTTTCAGTCCCGATACTGATTCTGATACCTGGGCTCTTGGTGTCAGCTGATACCGAGTACTGATCTGATACCAGTGTTTCATTAATAAGCTTTATGCCTCACTGTGTGGAAATGACTAAGACCATTCTTTTTTGTGTAAAGCAACATCAGATTTGACTTTAACATTACTTCCCTTACTTATTAAAACAAAATGTAAAACAAGGACATAGAAATTTACTGATTTGTTATTTATTAAAAATAATAAATCCAGCAACATGGTGGAGAAAAGTCCTCAAATTTAACAGGAATTTAATTTTACTGTTTACCTTTTAACTGCCGCAACAAAATGTGTTCAAAAGTTGGAATTCAAATTACAAAACATCAAACTAAATCAACTGAATAAAATTAAAACAAATGCAACTGTAAACACTCAAATAGGGATTTAAACTACTATAAATAATGGCAGCTTACAATTAGAAATGCACAAGTGACAGAGATAATTACGACAGCCTCTTGGAATTAGTGTTTAACCCTTTTACATTCAAAAGAGATGAGCTAATCTGATTATTTTTGACTTTTTAATGAAAACCAAACAAAGAGGTCAGCTTTAAATTGACTCTCTGACTCCAACGGCTGCGGTCACTATGACAACACACAGACGCTGTGATTTTGCATAAAGTCTCCAGTTGACTATGTCACTCATTAATCCGTAACACCGGCTAAACCCGTATAATTCTTCAATATGATTCTTCTGGAGGTGTTTGATTAAGTTTGTTTTGTTATATTTTATGGAACAAGAGCTTTACAAGCATTACAAGTAGTCGTAGGACTTGTTGCTGTTGCAAGAGTGAAATGCCTCAAAATTGCCGACATGTTGCTGTTAGCTTCCTTTGCTAATGCTGTCGACGGGCTTGCTACTGAAGCGGCACACAGCCGATGTAATACGCACGCGCGTGACAATCAGCTGATTTTTAATATTGGAATGTGCATAGGCTCAAATTCCCCACTAAGTTTAATTATGTTTTCTTTTTCATTTTATTAATTATTTGTAACATAAAGTATTAAAGGCAGTGATAGCAGCATTAAGTTCCTTTCTGTCTCTGTCTGTAATTTCAACAACGGTTTTATAAAAGGATAAAACTGAAAGTATGTGGACTAAGCATCACACAAAACAACAGCTACATACCTGAGTGAGCGGATGTGTGGCAAAGCCTCAAAGAAGAACCTGCACAGACTCTGGCAGACTGGAGTTTTCCTTTCCCAGTGGAGGCAGACATTAACCTTTGTCGTTCTCTTCTGCATGAATGTTGCTGCTCTTTCAAACAGATGTCTTTTACCCTCAACTGGAAGGTGCAACTCATTTTCATCAAGGCCAGGTAAGCTGAGGTGTCTCATCTGGCCTTCATTGAGAAGGAAGATCTCCCACAGCTGCCGTGGCAGAGGGCCACTCCTGTGATTTAAAAAGTATTGTCATATCCTTATTATAGTAAGTAAAGTACCAGAAAAGTGTGATTTAAAAAGGCGTTTTTGGCCACATATGCACCTGAAATGTAATCTATGCAAAAACCTTCCGGTTCAATTTCTTCAGTAATTATTAGTATGTCTGCCATGTGTTTCCCATTAATAGCCTAGACTGTGGCAGGCTTCCACAGTCTAACTTGCCCTGCTAACATTACATTTTTATAAGGTGCTGAAATTTTAATACGTCTTCCATATCAGCTCGTCCTAAATTTTTGCTGGTGCGCCAAACTTTTTGAAGGTAGAGTAAATAAGCTGATTTCGAGCCTTGAAGAAGCCACAGCAAAAGCACCATTCTTTATTTTCTCCCAATATTTTTCATATATTTCTACACCCACTTATCCTTTTCAGGGTCACATGGGTCATTCTACTTTGTCATCCTTATTATGTCTTGGATTAAACTTTAATAAATAAATAGCTGCACATAAAAAGGACCAATCTATCTTACATGGTTGAATATTTTGTTACCTCAGTAGTAATTTGACACTTTAAAAACATGCTCACCCGTACCATTGGGCATTTTTAAGGCATCCAAATAGTCGTCTCATTCCTTGTTCTGATACCATTACGTCCTCAAGGTTCAGATGTATTTTCCTCTCCTTTAACCGAGTGACCACATAAGCCACAGCACAGCAAGGGTAAGGGTCGAGACTCTCTCCACTGAGATCCAGATGGTAGTCCAGTTTGTGCAGAAGGTCGAGGCATGCTTCAGGACACTGGGACTCATACAAGCACTGGCATAGGAACAGAATGTCCACATCAAGCTCACTGTCCTCAGGATCAGCGTCATCTTTCTTACACAGATGAGGGGAAAGTGTGCTTATCATCTCCTCAAAGAACCAGTTGGAAGTATTCTTGAGCTTTTCGGCTGGAATCAGACACTTCATCAAACTCGGGCTCTTCTCATTCAACAGTCGACACATGAAAGGGATCAGATGTTTCATGTGTTTCTTCTCCTCAGTGAGGCACTGCTGAAAAACATCCTTGATCTTATCTGGATTCTTCACGAGCCACACTGCTGCAAAAAACTCCTGCATAGTGTAGTGGAGGAACGCGGATGTGGTTATCGTCTCAGTCGGGCCAACTTCGACAAAAAGTGGTTTCAGGAAGGAAAGGACACAGCTGTCTTCACAGGGACATTCTGTCAGGTTCACACTTTTACCTTCAGTTGCATGAAAAGCAACCTCAGCCAAAGACAGTAATGCCTTCCCCTTTGTTTTGATGAAGGAATTGAGATGTTTCTTTTTTGTGTTGTTGCTGTTTATTTGGAGGCAATGACGAACAATGCTGATGTAGATCTCAGTCATGGTACATGGCTGTGGAGAGTCTTCTGGTGTCTCGTATGAAAAGCAGGCAGCCACCATCAGTGCATACATTGGGACGTGACAAAGAGTTAACAACTCCACGTTCCTCAAAACCTTCTCCTGTTCTTCTCCGAGCATTGCAGAGAGGTATGTTTTTATGGTCTGCTCACTGAAGCCTTTTACTTCCACTCTGAGAAAGTCCTCAGAAGAGAACTCGTCTTCATCATCTGGTCTACATGTCACAATGATCTTGGCATCAGGTAGCAGGTCCTTCTCAACAAGTCTCTTCACCACTGATGAAGACAGATCTGTGATTCCATCAAAAATGAGTGTAACATTGTCAGAGTTACTCTTTATGTCCTGTAAGACTTCTTCTTTGCTTTCATCCGGTTCACTGAACACACTGAAGAGAAGATCCTCCAAGCTCGAGTCATCTCTGATGTGGGCTGTTTCTCTCATGTCGAAGTAAAACATGTAATCAAGCTCCTTGTTCTGTCTTTCTGCCCAGAGTTTTAACATTTCATGAGCAAGTGCTGTTTTACCGATTCCAGGCTTACCAACCAAGAGTATGTTTCCATTTCTTTTCAGCAGGTCACTGGGGGAAGTTTCTGCTTTGACCTCTGGGATGTATTTCTTTAGCTTTTTGCGGCGACTCAGCTTGCTTTTCTTGCACTTCAATTTCTTGGTTTTAGATGGAGAAACACTTCCTTGTGTGTCTAATACAAGTGTCATGTAGGGCAGATCAGGCTTGTTGTTTTCTTTAAACAGATTTCTGTTTGCCATCCAAAAGTTATTTGATATTTTTCTTGCTTTTAACTTTAGCTTTGCCTGATATCTGTGGCATGGTGTTGAGCCTAGAATAAAATAAAATAAAATAAATAAATTGCGTGAATTAACTGCCGTGATCTTACACCAAACCAAGTAATAAATATATGGACAAAGACACACTAAAGTACATTCTATAAAATCTGCACATCATAGATAAATAACACACAACAATCAGATTTGTGCTTTGAAATACCTTGTAAGTGGTTTATATCCATCTGTGTGTCTTCACTGAAAGGAAAGCTGATGATCCAGTGGTGCAGGTCAACATCTAAGGTCCTCTTTCTGGTCAAGTAAATGACCCTGAGGAACTCGTAGCAGGCAGCTTCCCCCTGTTTGATGACTCTGTCCACTATGTCTCTGATTTTATCGTCATCATTTGTCTTTGCCTGTATTTCTCTGACCGCTGCATCAATTAAAACTCTTTGCTGCTTTGAGTTCTCCTGGTTCAAGTTGTCCAGAATCACTGAGAGATTCTTTAATTTTCCCACAAGGTACTTTCTGGCATTCCTGACGTGACCTAAGGCCGACTGTCCTGTAGAAGCCATGTTTGGTGACTTCTCTACTTTCTGGATGCAGACACAACTTCAATGATCTGGAGAATAAAATAAGGTCACATAAAGTGTTTATTACAACAATAAGTCTACCTGTGATGTATGTGTAACATGTCTAAGATATTTCACAGTAACAGAAATGTTTTTCTGATGGCTTTCAGTTTGATGGGCTTTAGTTACATGCAGGTAAAATGTCTGTGTGGAGAGCAAACCTATCTCCCATCATCTGACGATGATTTAGCTTTAATGTATCTGCAATCACATGTAGACGCTGTCCCACAACTCAAAAATTTTAGCATCTCAAGTCACCAATCAGACTGTAGACAATGACCGCGGCACAACAGAGGAAGTCTTTACCCACATTTAAATGATCTGTACATCCATTAGCTACACAGAAATATTGTCCCATGCTCCCAGAAGCTGATCTATTGTAACTATCTATTTATTGAATAATAATCCATTCTAATAAGCTGCCTTTCTCTCTCTCTAACTCTTGAAAAGTAAGATAATCTAATGGACAAAATATATTCAGATCAGATGAGAACAGCAGGGGAGGAAAGTTGTGCAGTGGCCCTTAAGGTCAACTGAAAAAATATTTTACAAAATGTCAAAAAAGTTCTTGACACAAAAAACATTTCACAATATCCAAATACATTTAACAAAATGAGAAAATAATAAATGAAACGCCAAAACATTTTGCAAAATGCAAAAATAACTCACAAAATGCAAAAATATTTAATGAACTGAGGAGACGGGGTGGCTATTCTTCTGTCTTTTGCCTGATTCAAAGTAAAGCATTGGTAAACTTGATATAGATTACTTTTAACTTTTCTCCTTCTATCTCCCATTTGTACTTTTATTAAGACCTCTTCAATTTGGGACTCTATTCCACTCTTTATGCTTTATCAGGAAGCTTCTTAACTGTAAAAATCTGTGTTTAGCAATGCAAATTCTGCTATATTTTTGCATTTTATAAAATCTTTTTGCTTTTGATTGAATATTTTGTTAAATGTTTGAGTTTAACAAAAACTGATCAACATACAATTGGCATCATTCATGTTTATTGAACATAGTATTGATTCATTTTTAGTGATAGTCTTGCAGATGCAGCTTTGACCTCCCTGGACAATTAAAGGGAGAAGTCACCACCTTTTATATGGATGTTCAATCAATGTTGGTGGTCAATGTAGTCAATTGAAACAATAATTTCCTCAGTGCGTGCTATAGTGAGACGAGAAAGCTGCGGTGATGCGTCGAGCTGAGTTGTTCATTTCCTGATACAGTGATCACGTGATGATTATAACCATATTTTGTTTTTCCTTTATTTTCATGCAGATTACCATCACATTGACTTTTGTATAGTAAATACATGACAGCTTTGCTATGTACCGGCCCACTGCGGATCCCTACGGAGTTATTCCTTCACAAAAAGTCCGTCTGTGTCACAAATCATTTTTAAATGTCTTTTCTATTTCTCTATGGTTTTTACTTTTTCTGTGTTATCATTGGCTTGCAAATAATCTATGAAACAATTTGGACTGCACTAACCTGTATGAAAGGTGCAATACAAATAAAGTTTAATTGACTATTTGATTGATTGATTGATTGATTGATTGATTGATTGATTGATTGATCCCACCAGCTGATGGCAGCGAGAAATTATTGGTCATAATCAATCCACTTGATGATGGCGGCCTCAACCACAGGAGCTTTTTCTTTGCACATTCGCTTTGAACTGTCTGCGTCACGAGCAGACGTGATGTTTTTTTCCTGTTTGACTGCATCTTTTTGTATTAAATGTGTAAATGGTATTACTTTAACAAACTAAAAAGTGAGGGCAAACTAAACCATGTTGATTCTGCAATCTAATAAGAAGACAGACAGTTAAACAAGTAAGAATTATCTGGCACATTGGACACAAACACATGCAGTCTATACATTAGAGAGGGATACTTACACAGACGTCTCAAAGTCTCCTCTGATGATGGACTCCATGAGCTGCTCAGTGCCTTTGGTACCTGATATTCATGTTGACAGGGGAAAAAATCAGTCAGTAAATCAATCACATTATGTCAAAGACACAACTCAAATACCTTCATCTTATGTTCTTTTTTTAAGGTAAAAAACAAAAAAACATTAACCAAACATAGAACAGGACAATCCTCTTTTAAGTAGAGCCCAACCAATATGGGATTTTTGAAAATGATTTTAGAGGCTGATGTAGCATTTTTTTTAACTGAAGAAAAAATAGACGTTTTTATGTGAATTGTGAACTGTTTTTGTGCAGATATGACCAAGTTCTGAAAAGGCTATTTTCTTAAACAGACAAATATTAAATAGAATAGAAAATGATGAATAAATAAAAGTTATGTCTAAATAATATTAAATATTCTTTTGACTGCATTCCATTTTGTGTTAAAATATGTTTTCATATTGGCGTATATTGGACAACATATACACCGATAGCAATAAATATGGATATGCCTTTAATGGGCAAATATCTGAACATATCCATCAACAGATATATCTGTCAGGCTCTACTTTTTAAATAAAGATGTACAGTGCTTAACAAATTTATTAGCCAACCTGTCATAAAAACGAGAAAACAAACTAAAAATGTTATTGTTATTCATTTGGCAAATAACAAACTGAATCCACCTTTTTATACCCAAATTATTTATTATTATATTTAAGCATTAAAGATATAATTTCAGTTCAAAAGCTCATACATAGGCTACTGCTGAATTAACCGTTACAGAAACATAAAAAAACTAGAACATTTTTTGAAAGGGCCACGGGGGCTACTGCCGGTGTTTGTACACTATGATGAGATTCTTCGGAGATTTCAAACTATGCCCTTTAACCTCAAAATGTGTGTGTGTTTGTGTGTGTGAGAAACATGTATGTGGAGGAGTGTGCACGCATACGCGCGCATTTGTGTGTGTGTGTGTGTGTGTGTGTGTGTGTGTGTGTGTGTGTAGCGAAAATCGCATAAAGTTACCTGTATGTGTGTGTGTGTGTAATTAAAATCACAAAGTTACCTGTGTGTGCGTGTGTGCGTGTTTGAAGCATGTGTATGCATTTGTATGCATGTGTGAGGAGTGTGCGCGTTTACGCGCATGTGTGTGTGTGTGTGTGTCCGTAACTGTAATCACATCAAAGATCAAAGGCAATCAGATCAAAGCAATCAACAGAATTAATTGACACCTGTTACGGCTTAGTGACAGCAGAGGTGGACAGACTGCAATTTCTGTCCTCGAACAGAAAGCATTTTTGGCAAAACCATAATACCTATCATTGATCCGACTTCACTTTGAGCGTCCTGAGTTCTTCCTGAACGTCTACATGTTTTGTTTTAAAGAAAAATGAAAAAATAGCTTTGTTAGAGCGATCTCAAAAGAACTTTTTTTTCAGAAATCTTCCTGCGTTTTTAATATGGGAGCCAATGAGGCTGTTGATGCGTGTTGATGGCACATCTGTGCGTCCTACGCCCAAACTATAACTCTGACAGCTTTACCAGAGGATTGTGAGTGAGAAGACAAATTTTCCTACGTTTCTATGTAAAAATTATTTCTGTAGAGTGGAATTTGCGGCCTGGAGCGCAGTTTTAAAATTCATTTTTTGACAATTTTTTCTCTCCCTCTACACTCTGGCGATGATGTCACATAATGTGACACAAACATTTCGTGCAATACACACCCATTATAATCTCAGAATTTCTCCAAAAATGATCATGGTCATTGAACAGGGATTGATAAAAAACTATATGACCTATCGAAACGTGGATTAATACACCGATCCACAAGACTTGTGTCTACTGTTTAAAGTTTAAATGGAGTCTCTAGGTGAAATTATGCTGAAGGAGTAGACATTTAAAAATCTCCAATTATTGTTCTTTTTCGCTCATTTTTTTTCAGCCGTCCCATTCATTTCAATGCAAAATTTTGGGCAGTTTTTCGCGACTTACGGTGCGAAAAATTCGTATTCTGTAGAGAAAAGTAATAGCACACCGATCCTGATCAAACCACACGTTTTGATATATAATTTGTCCTGCAACTCTTCAAGTTGTAGGACTCGTAACGGGACGAAATTGCGTCTGGAAGAGGAATAAGAAAAAATCCACAGTATAACAGTAGTGCTCCGTGCGATTGCCCCGAGGCCCTAATGATTTCGCTAAGTAGGCTACTAATGCTGTTAATTTAGGACAGCTGTAGCATTAACTGGTGGTCTAATACATTTGTTAAGCAATGTAAATATGAAACATTTTTCATTACTACAGATTGGTATCCCTCTCTGCTTAGCACTAGAGCACATTAACAACGCAACAATTGGCACCTTCAACAATATTACATAAATAGTTTGTTTAAATAAAACAGCAAAGCTAACAGTTATAGCCGTTAAATTACCGTTGATGTGCCAGCTCTACGGCTAACGTTTGTTTTCCGTTCTAGTCAATTAATGAAGAGTTGGTCTAATTAATTTATTGTTTCGTTCCTCAAAATGTATTTAAACTAACATTAGAGAAATATAATGTGGGTGTATTATAGCCCACAACATTTTTTAAAGACGTTTTCACAACCCAATTCCGTTCACTGCGGTCAAGTGAGCCGTCATTCGCTTCTCCGTAGTCAAACCAGCCGTCCCTATATTATGTAGTGCGCCCGTATTGTGATATTTACGGTAAATTCACTGAAACTGCTCCAAGCGGGCTGACATGTAGGATACACACTTTAGTGTCATTCTTTCTCACTTTTTTCAGTATAAAACTCTTACCCGCAGGAAGGAGATAAGATATTAACCATGTGAAATAATTAAACTGCGTCGCGCCGAAAATGTATTTGTTGTGTCGACGTGCGGTTTTCAGTTTTCAGAATAAAGTGTTACACAACCAGGCCCAACTATCAGATAAATATTGAAATAAGATTAATTGCATGATATTCACCGAACTGTTCACTGTGGATTTTTTCATAAAACGCCTTTAGACTGTACAGTAGCTAAAATATTACATTATATTATAATTAATTAAAATTAAACGGTCTGTTTCCAGTCACTAATTCCACTTCAGCTACATTCTACAGGACCTCAGACTGCGGTCAAACCAGCATCCACTTCGGAAAACACAGTCCAGAAAGCCTCGACTTTGTTTTCGTGGTGCGTGTATTTACAAGGCGTTACGGTACGAACGTGCTGTAAGGATCTTCAAAATAAAAGCAATGTTCCGGTAAACTTTATTTCAGAAGCACAAGCTTCTAGATGATTGAGACTCTAGCATTTGAACGGTGAGTAGCCTTGTCAGAGTTTAATAATAACTACATTTATGGAGGCCAACTTCAAAGAGAGTACACGTTCTCAGAATGTCAATCTGAAATTATAAGGAAAATAGCGGATTATGTGAGAATTTAAAAGGCTATAATATTGTAACGAGACATTAGAATGTCCTGTAATCATGAGGGACACCCTGAGGACCACCTGATGTTGAATGAGTCTCTGATTATGGACGGTTTTATTTTAATTATAATCTGTTAACAAGTTGAATTTAGAAAGAAGATAGCTCTTTTTTAAATGTATGATCATTACAATTTTATGTAGGCTACATTGGTTGACAAATTTATTAGACCACCTATCATAAAAAACAAGAAAACATAAATATTTTGGAAATCTTTCAAAAGCTTGATAAACTAAAATGTTATTGTAAAATAACAAACTAAATTCACCTTTTTATATCTAAATGTGTGCTGGCTCACTGGGCTTCTCTGAGAAGTCAGAAATGAATCAAGCATAACTTTCAACCACTAAAACTATTTTTTTCTGTTCAGGTATGTGATTAAATAACTATAATTTGAATAATAATAACAATAACAATGTGCTTTAGTATTTTTTAACAGTTTTTTTTTATAAAACAGTAAATTTGAAAATTCATGGAAGACAAAAATTATCAGGCTATGTTTTAGCATTACAAATATCATTTCGGTTAAAGAGCTTCTACATACTGCTGTATTTACCAATAGAAAAACATTTAAAATGATTTTAGTAATTACAAATGCTGTTATTTTAGGACAGCTGTGGCATTAACCGGTGGTCTAATAAATGTGTTAAGCAATGTATATGTCGCTTTGAAGTTAGCCTTTTAAATGTAGTCTATTAAAGTCTGACCAAGCTACTTACAGTAGAAATACTGGGCTTTCCCCCCTTCATTTATTTATTTATTCATTCATTCATATTTTACTTGTTCGTTGATTTTTTTATGTGCTTCCATCCGTGTCTACAAGTGACGCACTATTTGGGGGGAATTGAAAAAAAAAAGTGAAATAAAGTTTACCGGAAAATTGCTTTAATTTCAAACACGTTCTTACCGTAACGCCTAGCAAAGACATGCACGGCGAAGGCTGGCTTGACCTCAGTACAACTTTTGAGAGAAATGCTCAGAACGAGCTCCTGTTGACGCTCCTGGTCGTCAATAATATGTTGATCAATAACTTTCCGAGAAGGCGAGCCTTGATGCGCTTCTACCATGATCTGCTTCTACCAAGAAGGTAAATATGACGTTGTTTTGAGCAATATGTTGATAATTCTGCAGTGAGTCATTCCTCTCCTCGTCATGTTGCTCCTGTTGCTCTGTGCATCTCTTAAAATGCCCCCGCAGGTCGCCCACAATCCGCTGCGTTATGGTTCATTTCCTGTCATTGGGTCGGATTATGTCCACGGTGCAATCGCATGTCGTAAATCAAATGTATTTTAAAATAAATCTTAAATACAGTGGATTAGTCGAGTTACTAAAGTAATGCTACACTGGAGTCACATTTACAAAAATGTTATCATCCACAAATTCATAAAAGCCAAAGTCTTTGTGCAAAGTGAAAGCAAAATGATATCCCTCCATGGTCTCTACTTCTCTTATTCTTAATATGTTTTTAAAAACGCTGTTCTCTTCTTCTTCCTGACACTTACCTCTGTGGCACAGTGATCATTCTTATTCTTCAGTGAGGTTTAGTGGGTTTCTCTCTGTGAGGACTGAGTTTTTTAGAAAACCAACCGTACAACAATGTCTAAACACTTCCTGCGTCTACCTGAAGGACACGCCTTATGAGATACACACCTTGTATGATGAGGAAGTCTCAGCTCTGGTGATGTTCTCCAACATCCACAAGATGTCACTAGTAGACCAGAAAACACAAACTGAGATGAAATCCAGACTCACAAAATGACTCCAAGGTAATTCATGTCCTCATATTATCAGCAAACAAAAGTAAACTCAGCTGACACAACAAAATATATTAATATGAGCAGTTTGTGTGCAGGAACCACAAGTGACTTGATTCAGCTGTGAAACTGGGAGAAATTCAAAGCACAGACCAACTTTAATTCTGTATGGAGGTCAATGTCTCTGGCAACAATTTCTTTTTTTTCTGCCTGAGAATTTAAGTATTAAAGTTACTTAAGTTATTAATGCTTGAAAATGCAAATTTCCAACAAAACATTAAAGAAAACTTTGAACAAAACAAATGGCCCACAGTAAAAGACTTGAATTAAAACAGTGAATTATCTCAGGCAGTTTTCTCCATTTAGCTAAACCCTTAACAAGTATTCTACATTTCTTTTTGTGACATAAATTCAAATGTTTTCATATGATCTGTGAGCCAGGACCCCAAACTTGGGCCACCGGTACAATCTGGGGGAATAATTCTCGTAGTGATTTTTGGCACGGTTACACCCCTAGCGCTAGAAAATCTGTGATGGCATTGCAGTAGAGGTAGCTTTCAGTGTGTTTTCACTTTATGACCCCATGCAATAACACACATTTCAAAGCTAGAACACAACACCTTAAAGTGATGACTTCTTTTTTCTTTCTGAAACTTTTCTCTTTGTTGTCTCTAGATTTGTGGGAATATAGATCAGACTAGATGTTTTTCAGGTAAATTGTGATAATCAGCATCCTTGGTAATGTATCTATGACTGGCAGTGACTAGCAACAGTTATAGTAGCAGGATGCCATAGCTAGCAGAAGAAGATATTATAATGTTCAAGAGGCCGTGTATTATGTTCACTGCTGTACTAAGAAGCAGATGGCTGCCTACGTCTCCATGCTGACCACCAGAGAGGGAGACCAATCTGTAGATATCTGCTCTGAACACACAGATGTCTTCATCATGTGTTTGGCATTCTGTTACAATATTGATGCCCTTTAGTTACAAAAGTGTGGCACTAGAACCATTACGAGGCTTGTAAACATCAGGAAGGTTGCTTCCACTGTTGGCTTAGTGTTTTAAAGTGTTTTTGTTCCCTTGCAGCCAAAGGAAAGACAAGTGCCTAAACACTTTTGACCAGCAAAAGGGACATTCAGGACACATTCTTATAATTTGGCCAGAAAAGGGAAGTCTCCCCAGAACAAAAGCATCAACCACCAAGGTCAATGAGCTCAGGTTTCAACTTTCCTGTTCCCAAAAAAGGTGAAATCTGAAGTCATGAGCTCCCACCATGCAAGGACTGCTTCACAAAACATGCACAGCAAGCCAACTACCAGGCTGGGGGCTGAGACTGTGTTTCAGTATTGAAGTGTGTTCAGGCCTGGAGTCTTTTTACACATGAGAAATTTGGGGCAGATTGGACGATGTATGCTGACATTAGAGCGACTTCCTTTTTATGACAAGTCCTCAAAATTCGCCCTGCTGCCATAGCAACACCTACACCGTATCCTGAAAACACACAGTCTTGGCAATTAAACATCATCAGCATTTGTGTGTGTGTGTGTTGGATTGTTACAGTAAGACAAACCACTGGGGAAAGGCTTAAACACCTCAGTACCAATAAACAGGCCTTTCTGCAAACTAGTTCCTATTTGCATGTATCTTTTCAAAAATATACACACTTTCATACATATTTTGTGCTCTGTCAAATATGTGATAGTCAGTGTCGGGCCTTTTTTTAATTTTTGAGTTTTTGAGTTTTTGGCACAGCATTAAATACATGAACTGTAGCCATATGACAAATTGTAATGGCATCGAAAACCCTTAAAGTGTTGGTATTCATTTGATGGTTCTTGTATCTATAAAATATTGAGACTGGCATTGTCAGTCATATATTAGGATTAAACTTACAGTAAATAGAGGGAGCAAACTGACCTTTGATCTTCCAATGACCTTCAGCAGATTCAATTCATCCTAATTTCTGTTAATCATGTGACCTGTATTATGGCCTTATAGTCTTTAGAGTGGGAATGTGTCAGGGTAGCAGAACATGAATTTCCAATGAAAAAAAACAGCATGTTTTATGTGCAACTTGGATAGTGTTATGACCAGGGGTCATAAGGTCCTATGTTTTTTATCATTGCAGTGCCTGGTGCAGGTGTTCCTCCCTGCCAGAGGAGGTGCTGCTTCTTTTCTTTGCCTCTCCTTTCTGTTTCCCAGGTGGTGGTGGTTGGAGGCGGCTGATTGAACATCTTTAATAGGACTGCTGCTGAGGACGCCTCTCTCTCTCTCTCGGCCCTTTGTCTGACTCCCAGCCACACGCACTAGTGGGAAATGTTTGTAATCTTTGTTATCTGTTGTATTATTTATAACAAAGATTCTTTAAGTTAATTGTTGCAGTCCTGGTAGGTAGGGGTGGGTAACCTTTTGTTTTATGAATATTTTCTCCTGTTTTTGTTAGGGAGTTCAGGTAAGAAACCTGTATTTTATTTTACGCGTCTTTATTTTCATGTCAGTTAGATTTAAAATTAGAAATGTTTTGTTTGTTATTTTGGCTATTGCTCACCCTGAAGCAAAATATTTATTGTTGTGAACAATAAATCATATTGGACTGCTTATCGGTTTACGCTGGTCTCTGGGAGTTGGGAAGGGGGCAGAGAGCAGAGTTTGGTTGAGCAGTTAAGGATAATAAATGAATGAATGAATGAAATTTCATAGTAAAGTGTCGTGCTGCGAGACTGGGGAGAGGCTAAAATCATATTTAAAAATAAGTTTTATAGTTTTTTTTATTCAGGGTATACTTTACATACATACACAATAAACCTTCAATATGCAATCAGGATCAAGTGGAGGACACCTTTCTTGATATGTATTATACAGATACTTGCATGGATATTTATGCATGTAACGTCCTGGGGACGGAAAAGACAGAATGGCTCGAATCCTGACCTATAAAGTGTTGATTGAAGCTGACTGGCTGTCTTAAATCAGCAATGCACAGGACATGTCTCCACCACCAAGATAAGGACAGGAACGTCTAATAATTCAATACATTGTACACATTTTCTCCTGGACAGCTTTCCAGGCTCACAGATCCTTTCCTGCTGTAATCCCTGTGAACATAAGGGCAGGACAGAAATACATAGAGATGTTAGAACAGATTACACATTAGCTGTACAAACTCATCATCATCATTATCACAAACTGATGCAAAGCAGTCATCATGTGCACGCAAACATTGTTAAAAGAAGTATATCTCTGGACTAACTTTCTTCCACCCGTTCCGTACTAATAGATAAAGAGTTTATTTCTACCTGCTGAGTGCCTTTGTCCCGATGAGACATTTATTAAACACTCCAGTTCACGGTATCACATCCAGTCTGGGAACATACGGCCTCCCCCCTCTCCCCCTGGATTCGTCCCGAGGGGGATTGGTAGGCTTGCTGGGTGTTGTGCTGGGCGGTGGGCGCTGCTCACAGGTGGCCTGGGGATGGGTGTGCCACGTCCCGTCTCGGTAGGTGCAGTAGCATACGGTCTGCTCGTCAATGTTCACACGCTCCCCTGCTGGAATCACACGGTTCCCAGCAAAGCAGTTGGGACCTACAATGACAGGAAAGACACATTTAATAAAGTGGAATCTTATTTTATCCGTGATATGTACGAGTGACAGACGTGTGGTTTATTATCACTAATGGTATCATTACTTGTTTGTATTAAAGGGATGAAAGCTTATTAACTATCTAAAATACTCACATCATAGACACTACCATTAACTATTCCTGTATCATATTAACCACAAAATCGCAGGATTGAATTGATCAAACACTGTGAGCTTTATACTAGGTTTTAACCTAGTGTTATATTTGAATATTTATAAGAAGGCAGATAGCCAATGTGTTTTTCTCCACTGTAGCTTCTGTGTTTACCACAGACAGACGTGAGACATCGAAGTTATCATGTTTAGGCTTTGTAGCTCATAGATACGCGCCTGTAGGAACAACACACACACACACACACACACATACACACACACACACACACACACACATTGTGTATTACAACCTTCGAACGAGACCTGGACAGCTGTTGGCCTGTCCACGTCATTGGTAACTGGCCAATAGAACTCGGTTGTGTGTAAGTCCTACTTCTGTAGAGGATGAAATGTGAATAATTACAGAGATCTGGGCTCATTCTGACTGGGATCCTGCAGAGTGATGTCAGTCTGAGTCCAGCGCTGCATAACTTCACCTGTAATTTAAATAAAGCATTGAGACCAGTCTTTTTTCTCCGGTTGTGTTTATTCTTGGGCTTCCAATCTCCGAACCTGAGACCTTTACTCTAGTCCTGTTTCAACTCACTCACATTCAAATATAATGTAATTAATTCCCAAAGCTGCTCAGAGTTATCGTGGTACATGGCTCTCCTGCCAGCAGTCAGTTGTGGTTAAACATGCAGGGACTCACTGAATGAGAATTGTTTTCTGATAATTCATTTATCTGATAATGTGTTAAACTTACTGTTGTTTTCTGCTTTAAATAAAAGACTGCAGGTTATGTGACAACAGATTCATGTGTGTATGATATTGATAGAAGTGTGCAATATTATGCACAGGAAGACTCTTATCACTGTCATGGAAAAAACCCATCCCTCCAGATGCTATTTCTTTTCCTGTGTTCATTATATGTGATATTTTCAGAAAGCATGATGTTTTGGCTGGACATATGAATGCCAATACCAACAGCCTTGGTATCATTTGCATCCCTAAATCACAGATGGGGGTTCCTTTATTTGGCAGCTACCTGTGAAACAATTACCAACAGCAGCCAGCAGGAGGACAGGAAGCACAGTTCATCTGATGCCAGATCCAACTGCGTTCCATAAAGCTCACAAACCAATGGATGACATTAAGGTGGCTACATCCACTTCTTTTCTACAGTCTCAGCTTAGCTTTTTTTTGTGCAAGTGAAAGGTATTTTTTTCTGTATAATCAAACAGATTTCAAACAATTTATGTGCACTTATATCTTCTTTTTAACCCAATGTCTCTTTTGTATGCGTCTGGAAGCTGTCTGTACACATACCTATCAATCCTAAGGCCAAACCAGTGAACGATAAACCCATTGCACGCCCTCTCTCCGTGTCATCTTTGTATGCATCAGCCAGCATACCCAATCCTGCAAAACAGAAGTAAAAATCATCAAACTAAGTGATTATAAACGTGATTGTATATTTTCTTTCAAATCTTTTTGAATATCACCATGAAAGTCTGGGGTTTCTTTTTTTAATTCACTAAATTGTAAGTGTTGATTTTATGGATTAAATCCAATATTAAACATGTCTGACCTGCCACGGACAAGCAGGATCCACCCACACCCTGCAGTGATCTGGCGAGAAGCAGCAAGATGTAGCTAGATGAAAAGGCAAACACTGGCAAGAAACAAGAACATAGAGATTTAGATTGATAATACACAAGAAATAGCTGCTTGCTTTGTGCAGCAACTGTTGTAAAGAACACACACACACACACACACACACACACACACACACACACACACACACACACACACACACACACATACACACACACACACACACACAAAAGACGTTTTGAACTAATGAAAAGCCAACTCCTTTCAGTTCAACACTTAACAAGAAATTGCTATGTGACCAAAATGTTACAGTTAACTTTTATGAAGTGAGTACATGTTCTAAGACACTGCCATATTGACTTGTCAATCATAATAACTGCTCGTTTTCATCTATTTTACTCTAAATGTGATGATAATTCACAAAATTAGCATCATGCAGCACTGAGAAAGACTTTAAACTAACCATTAGGACCATAAACTCATTTAGAGAATATTTACTGAGGTAATACATCAAGTGAGAAGCAGCTTCATGTTCCCGTTGACTTACATACAACCTGTCAATGGAAATGGAATCCACTGTTCATACACAAGGAATGTCTGTCATCCATCAAAAGCTTATCCAGAGCTTTACACAGTCCAAGTGAAACAGCAGAAAAGTAAACTATCACGTATAAAGTCAAATACAAGACAGAAAGTCTCATGATGGTAAAGATTTAAAGATTATCTCATCAGGTAATAAAACCAGTTTGACTTGTCAATCTTAAATGCTTATGTTATTCTTTATGCTTATGAAACTGAATAAGTTGTTGCCCTTAGTAAATGTCCCTGCTTTGCTGTTTGATGGCTGGCTGCACACTGTTCTCTGCTCTCTGTAAAAACTGAAAATATGGGTAAGTTTCAGCTCCAACTTCTTATGTTACTTTTTAGACTAATTAGTCTTGTGAAATACATATTTTCTACTGTATATTTTGTCATTGTATTTTCATGTAGATTTGACTGCTGAAATCTCGATTTATCTAGAATTGTCTTGGGATCAATTGAAGCAATTGCTCAACACTTTAAAAAAAATTGAACATATACACAGATACATATAGATGTGCATAATACATGCTTAAGGATAACTTAGAAACTTTCTTTCTGAAATTAGCAACTCCACTGATCACACAGCAAATAGCATATATTTTCAATCTTTCCATATCAACAGGCATAGTTCCTAGTATTTGATAAAATGCTTATATTTCTCCATTATATAAAGGTGGGAATAAAACAGACCTTATTTATTATCAAATCTCCAAGTTATCCTATGATGAAGTATTAGGACCAAATTTAGAAAAAATATATACATTTGATAACAAGATTAAAGTCGTAAATATTTAATTAATTACCAGAATAAAGTCAGGCTATCGGTGGATGCATCAGCGGGCCATTCAGAGGGGTGTTGTGGTGTCTCAAGAAACAATCTGACTGATAATTAAGATTTTGGGTCCAGAGGGAGTCAAACTGTGGCGAGCACGGCGTCTCTGGTGGCAATTATAAGTAGAACAGCCTACCAATTATCTTCGACTTTATTCTCGTGATTAATTAAATATTCATGACTTTATTCTTGTATTTAATTCAATATTTACAACTTTAATCTCATTATTATCATTTTTTTTTTCTAAATGTGGCCCTAATATTCTGTCATTATGTCCTGGCTTGCTAAACTCCTGGAATACTTAGTGAATAACCAACTCAAAGCATTTCTCTTCCCTTTACATTACAAAAGGCGTTCCGCAAGGGTCTGAAATCCTGGGGCTCATCATATTTATGTCAGTGATGTTACGGCTGTCATGCTCATCTTTATGCAGATGACACTACTATTTATTGCATTGCGGGCTCTGTAAAATTAGCTGTTGACAGCCTGCAGCTCTCATTTAACGCCCTGCAAGATGCATTGGTTGGTCTCAAGCTGGTACTTAATGTAAGCAAAACTAAATTTATGATATTCTCTCGGGCCAGAAATAATATTAGTCGCACTAATCTGCATCCATACAAAAAATGGTTCCAACATAGAACTGGTTGCAGAATATGAATACCTTGGAATCTGGCATGATGACAAATTAACATTTAAATGCCATATTGATAGACTTGCCATTGAACTGAGGCAAATAAATTGGCTTCTTATACAGGAACCAGCTTCCCATTAATATGCAGAAAGAGGGTTGTGGAGGCATTTTTTCTGTCAGTTCTCTATTAGAGAGCTATAACAATGCATTAGTGTATGCAATAACATTACAGATTAGAGCGTTCCATCACTTCTCAGACCGCTTATTTTCAATGGCATTTTTTTTTGTGTCAAAGATGTACTGGTGAACAACTGTTTAGCTGGTAAATGTTAAAGTACTTTCTCTATGGGATGTAAGCCAATATATCTATATATATCTATATCTATATCTCTATCTATCTATCTATCTATCTATCTATATATATATATATATATATATATATATATATATATATTAGCACAAGCACAAGCAAATAGAAGGGGAGGAGCTGTGCCAACTTTTTAGGAGTGTGCAAATGCAAGACGTATAGTCTCACTTTAGCAAAGATTCAAAGATTATCTCAGGTAATAAAACCAGTTCCACTCTGAATAAGGTGTTGCTCTTAGTAAATGTCCCTGCTTTGCTGTTTGCTGGCTGGTTGCACACTGTTCTCTGCTCTCTGTAAAAACTGTGAAAATATGGGTAAGTTTCAGCTACAACTTCTTATGTTACTTTTTAGACTAATTAGTCTTTGGAAATACATACATAAATATCAACAAAGATAAAGCTAATATTTATTATGACCTAGCAATACATTTTAACAACATTTGTAAGTTAATTTTGTGCTTTTATCTTAATTATTTTCATCCCTTGCAGCAGCAGCAGCAGCAGCAGCAACTACAAATGAATCAGTCATGAATGTTTGGTACCTGGAGAATTGTAACATTGACATTTTAGACAGTGGAAAGACTGTGAAGGATTTCATAGACAGTAAAACAAAAGAGCTTGATTCAGTGGTGAGTACCAGAGACATCATGTTGCTAAAGTTTTCCTAACTATGAGTCTTTGTGAGTTGAGAGTTCTTGAGATGTGCATTCCCTATGTAAACAATTCAATTTGCTTTATTCATTCAGGGCAATGAAGGACCATTCTATGTGGCAAATCTAGATAATATATTCAAAAGACACCTCAGGTGGCTCACAAACTTACCTCGAGTCAAGCCTTTCTATGCGGTGAAGTGCAACAGTGAAGCAGCAGTTTTGAGGATGTTGAGTGCTCTGGGCACAGGTTTCGACTGTGCTAGCAAGGTACTGATGAAAAATTTCAAATATATTCTCCCTCTCTGTTGTCTATGTTATGAAGCAATGATGTTTCCTTCTGAATTTTCTCTTTTTTTAACATGTTTTGGTGTCACACAGGGTGAGATCCAGAGAGCCCTGTCCCACGGAGTGACACCTGATAAGATCATTTACGCACATACAACCAAACCACTGTCACACATCAAATATGCCCGTGCTCATGGAGTAAATCGGATGACTTTTGATAGCGAGGAAGAACTCCTAAAAATTTCTCTCTGTCACACCAAAGCCAAGTAAGTGAACAGCTGTTTATATTGTTGCTTCTATGTTTCTATTGTTCTTAGTTTACTGGTAAAAACCTCTGAATTGCTTTCCAGACTTGTACTCCGCATCGCAGTGGATGACTCTGACTCACTGCTACAACTCAGTGCAAAGTTTGGAGCCAAACTGGCGTCAGTCGGTAAGCTGCTGGAACGTGCTGCAGAGCTGGGCTTGGAGGTCATTGGGGTCAGCTTTCACGTAGGCAGCGGGTGCACTGAGAGTGGGGCGTTCAAGCAGGCCATCGCAGATGCCAGAAGCGTCTTTGACATGGGGGTAAGTCATTGTCAAAGTACTAGAAGATTACAAAACTACAGTAACATTCACATGTTGAGAGGTATCACTCCATCAGTGAAGTTATGTTGATTTGCCATTGCGATGTAACTCACCTCAAGAAGAAGTCAACTCGTTTGACAGTTTAATCTCAGTTTTGTGAGTTGCACTGGATCTAAGTTTTTTCAAACCCACCTTATATGAGATAACTGGCTGATAGGCTCATTCAGGTCGGGAGGATATGTTTGAATGGGAAAAGTATCAGGCTCATCTTCCAGAGCAAACAAAACAGAGCAAAGCCAGTCTAGCACAAAAGTGTACAATACATTTTGTTCACAAAGGAAATGTGATAATACCTAATGTGAGACTTTAAACAATGTCATGAAGACGGTAATGTCCGCGACAACCGCTTTACTCTCACTTAACCACTTGCTAGCAACCGCCTTTTTTAAGACATGTGAAAGCATCAAAATCCATGAGTGGAGTATTTTCTGATGTTAGTTATGTCCTATAACAAAATGTGAAATGCTTTAATTCGTGTTAAGCACAGACCTAATTTTGAGTGTAACCAAAGCCTGTGCAAAAGCAACATTGACTATTATAATCTAAATATATCCAAAAATCTATTATACAGTTATTTTCGGCCATGTTATTTGATTGGACAAAAGGCATTCCTTAAATACTAATATAGAGTACAACATTACTGAGACTTTTTTCATACATCACTCTGCTTTAAAGCTATTTGTAAAGCTTTATTTACATTTATGGTGGTTATCTAACGCCACTTTTCATTTAAGTTGATAAACTGAGCACTGACTTTTACAAATGAAATTACATTACTGGTCAAAAACTAGTCAACAGGTGCATCAAGTGCAACAACACAAGACACACCAAGCCAGTTAATAGCCAACCTACTATTCTAAAAGCACAAAGTCCAGCTTGGTATCTGTCCACAATCTTTCATTTCTAAAAGTTCTCTGAAAGCTATCCAAGATTAACTCCTGTCTGGTGGCCTCACCTCTGTCAACGTCCTGTTCCCTCTTGTCACCTCTGCCATGATATCCGTAAAGGCTGCTGAACATGGTTGCCCGTTCCCATAGCTCAATTTAAGGCACAACAACAGTCCCCCACCATCTGTCCTTTATGAATGATGCCTATTAGTCAATGGTACTGATGTGTTATTTTTTTCAGAAACTGCGTGGCTTCCAGATGACTCTCTTGGATATTGGTGGAGGGTTCCCTGGGAGAGAGGACTTCCAAATTAAATTTGAAGAGGTAAAACCACATTCATTTGTTGCCTAAAGAGTGAGTGATAGTGAAGTGCACAGAAGTGTCATGGGAATGTCTAGAATATTAACAGAGATGAAATATCCTTTTTTACCTATACTATGTTTTTCCCTTCCCTAGTTTTCAGAAGTCATTAATGGAGCACTGGAGGAATACTTCCCTCCTGACAGTAAGGTGCAGATTATTGCAGAACCCGGCCGATACTATGTGGATTCAGCCTTCACACTGGCAGCAAACATCATTGCCAAAAGAGCGATCTTAGATGATGTGGACGAACATAACGGTATTGTATAGATGTCTTTTGGAGCCACATGAATGTTATCTATCCAGTATTAACCCAAAACTATGGTGTGTTTGTATGTAAATCGATCTTGATTTTAATTATAAAATGTATAAGTAGCATACAGCAGTCAGATATGTCTGATGGCACTACATGGCAATACACCACTACATGAATTTTAGTCAACAGCCATGCTCAGCTTTTGAGAAAGCACAATTCTGACTTGTAGGGTTGCACTTTGTGCAGAGCCCCTGAGGGGCCATAGATAATATACTATAATTTGTGTAATATTTCCAACAATAATGCAAAAATATTGTGTACTTTTTAGTTCAGTAACCTTCATTATTTTGCATGTATTTTTTTCCCCAGACGTTGAGAAAAGCAGCCCTGACAGAGTGATGATGTACTACCTTAATGACGGAGTGTATGGCTCCCTGAGCTTCCTGATCAATGATCCTGCCCACTCCGAGGTTGAGCCATACCTCAACAGAGTAAATATAAACCCTATCACGATACAACATGATGATTCATTCACGAAGAATTGATTCAGGAAGAGGCCGACGGAAGGGTCTAATATTGTAACGGGTATTGTGCGAACCCAAACGCAGTACAAACAAGGCCCAGAAACAAAGGTCAGTTAATGGTTTTATTAACTGCAATCCGGCAAACACACAGTTCAATGGCTTGGCAGGTGGCTTGGTCAGGACGGGCAAAAGTTCGTAAACCAGAAGGCAGGCAGTCCAGGCGAACAATCCGAAGGGGGGCAGGCAGAGCTCGTAGTCAGGAACAAAGGGTAGAGGTAATTTACCAGGCGGCAGGCAGAACAGGCAGGTCGAAGTCAGGCAGGGTCGGAACCGGGAAGACAGGCAAGTGAACGCTGGAAAGTCTCGCATGGCAAAGAACAATCTGGCACTGAGTGAGTGTGAGGCTGGAGAATATATACTGAGCAGGCAGGAGGGGCTGATTGGTGAGTGAGGGCAGGTGTGTGATTAGTGAGTGTGAGCAGGTGTGTGATCAGTGACTGAGAGTGGGTGTGGTAATCAGTCAATGGGTGTGGTGAGAGTAGAGCAGTGGAAAATTACTGAGTCCATGGGGAAAGGCTGGAGCAGACTATGACAAATATGTGTTTGATGGACATATTTAGGATGTCCAACCGATTCAGCAGCAAAAACAGGTTAAAAAAGATGTAGAAGAAGATAGAAGATAGAAGCTAAAGCCTGCAGATCAAAGTCTAAAGGTGCACCCCTACATCATCTAAAGTCCCAGGCAACAATGAAACACCCTCCGAGTGTGTGGATTGCAAGTCACTGATGGCATGGTAGAGAACACTAAGAGCTTGCTTGGTGTTAGCGCTGGGTGGGATGTAATCAGCTACAGTTATGATGGAGGTGAATTCCTGGGGGAAGTAGAACGGTCTGCATCTCACAATCATAAACTCAATGTCTGCAGAGCAATGACCAAGTGGACATGGAGTAAACGCCACCCCCTCGGGATTTACCTGGGAGAGTGTGGCTACTGTCGGCTCTGAATGTTATAGCCCGTCTATGCTAATGGTGACATCAGGGACAGATAAGTTTAGCCACGTCTCAGTGAGAATGAGGAGGCAGCAGTTTCTAATCTCCAGCTTCAGGCAGTTGAATTTGCTCTCCAGGGAACGTACAGGATAATCAGGATGGATGGAAGCTGCGGACGGAACGGGTTAGCCTTCATCTTAGCTGTAAGTCCACCGCAGCAACACTGCTTCTGTTTTCTCTGGCACCGCCTCCAACGCCTCCGTGGGCGGGCTGTGCTGGTAGGAAACTCCTCTGCTCTGTAGGCCGCTGGGTCTGACCGGTATAGCAGACTAAGGCTGAGTAGAGTGGTCCACGTAACCGGGTTTAAAAAACCCAAATCACTGTAATTTCGCAAACCTAACACAAGCTGACGATCATTTACTGTTCTGACGTGCTACATTGAGCTATTGGTGCTAAACTTATTGAACTAGATGGCGAATTTAACCATGTGTTGGCTGTGTTGTCGGGAGCCAAAGCAGCCACAGCCAACCACGGCACCACCATTCCATAAAACGGAAATAATCAAGTAAAAGAAAACATTTTAAGGGATAGATTGTGGGAGAATAAAATAACTAGGCGATGTGGATTTCATATTTCAATGTTTGTGCTCCACACAGACTGTTGAGAGCAGTGAGCAGAGATACCGGTCTGTGATCTGGGGTCCAACCCGTGACAGCATCGACAAAGTGATCGACAACTTCTGGATTCCTGAGCTGCACGTGGGGGACTGGCTCTTCGTTGACAACATGGGTGCTTACTCTGTTTGTTTAGCCACCGACTTCAATGGCTTTGAAAGGGCACAAGTCTACCCTGTTGTAACAACTGAAACATGGCACGCCTTAAACAATTTTGACATCAATAACATCCATTGATGATCTGGTAACACGTCTGTTGGACGATGCTTCTATATGATATACACTGGGTCATCTGTGAGTAATAGCCTGGCTGTTGACACCAAGCTGTTTCTCTGCACTGGTCAACAAGCAATTCTGCTTTGTTCTCTTCTAAATAACCCATTCATCCATCAATCCACTTCCTTCTGCCTATTCTGGGCCGAGTTGCGAGGGCAGCAGGTTAAACGAGGTATTCCAGATGTACCTCTCCCAAGCAACGTTTCCAGCTCTTTACTAGGGGACAATAAAAAATATATCGTACATATTATATCCTTTATATTGTTTTTCTTGCCTGAAAAAAATCATGTGGTGAAACAATCACTGTAAGAGGAGATGCATTTAGAAATGTTGAGTTCCATAGGGTTTAAGGATGCAGCTGTATTGTAAAACTTGTGCATATCAAAATATCTGCTGTATAATATAATATGGCATTCAAGGAGGATTTCCAAAAGAGGATTTTTAAGTTCTTTAATGACATATTGTAGGTTGATGGAGTAATTAAGATTTTTGAATATTAATAACGGTTGGGTTATGCATTATATTCTCTTTATTTTTATTGAGGGGATGAGGTGATGGAGTGTGCCAGAGGGCAGTAGAGGGCCCAGTGGTCACTGGGTGATTGTGTTCAGAGGGAGAGCAAGAAGCACTAGGGTGATTAACCTTGGGTGAGCACCTGGGAGGCCCTTTGTCTTCCCTGAGTGTGTTAGGGTTAGGGTATGTATCACTTTCAATTTCCCTACTTATGGTTTTGTTAAGACATGATATGGTATATATTTGAATCTGATTTCTGTTTGTTCTTCTCTTGAGGTTATCAACCTGCTGACAATCCAAAAAGTGGCTATAGTCAAATCAAATAAAAGGATTAAATTGAACGAGTTGACTCCTGCGTCCTCTGTGCCAAGCATGGTCTAGTTCAGGCAGATGAACCGCCCAATAACTCGACAGTAACAAATAATGTTCTCTAAGTAAATGTCCCCTACATTAGAAGTCCTTCTACATTAGTAATACACTGACAGAGACTGTAATATAGCACAATAATTTACAGCCTGAAATTATGACATTTTATAAGCAGAAATCATTTTCATCAGCATTCATTTTGATCTGGGATCAATTCAACATGATAATGCTCGAGCCAGTATTAGGACACCACATTTGAAAAAAAATATACAAAAATATTTTTAAATCGTTAAACATAACATGTTATGTATTTTATGGGGTTTTTAAAACGTTTTTAAAGATGTATAAAATATACAATAATGTCTGCAATTTTTTTTAAATGGATAAAAACATTCTTAACTTTACAGAAATGTATTCATAAAAGTGCGTTAAAAAGCCTTTAGAAAGAAATGTGCATTAATGTGCCGGCTAATGTTTTTATATAATTACATTTTTCTGGGCAGCTTGAAGGCCTTATGGACAGAATTATAGAATTAATTTTATTGATTACATTGTGTGTTATTAATCTTAATCAGATAAATGAGGTGAAGAAATACTTGTGGAGTAGAAGTATAAAGCAGACACATTCAAGTAAAGTACAAGTGGCTAACATGTGTACTAAAGTAGTATTTAGTAAATGTACTAAGTTACTTTCCCCCTCTTGATATGCAGAGGCCTCCTGAAGGTAGAACTAATGTCTGATGAGACTCTGATATCATTCCCAGTTACAGGATACAGAGCAGCACACATTGTACTGTTTAAACCTGCAGGGCCAACATCAGTTCAGCTCCTACACATGTAATCACATACACATAATATTTACTGTTAACATTACTAGTCCAAACCACACACAGAGCTGTGAGTAGAAATGGTCAGACTGGTCATTGTTACTGGGAGGTTAACAGGGAAAGGATGGATCTATTTAGTGCGGACTTGCATAAAAATGATGGCTGCAGCCTGGAGAGTTCTGATGGCAGCAACAGTGAACCTGGACTTGTACACGGTGTCCTCTGATCCACCACCACGCCTTCAGCTGCACCTTCCCTGAGCCTCTCCTCTGTGTTTGTGCTCTGCTTTGGGTTACAGTGTGGTTCCTGTGTAGAGAAACACTGGAGACAAAAGACAGCAGCCGTTTCACAAGAACATCTGTTCTCACATACAGAAAATGACTGATGAGTCACTGTGAATGTCTCCCTGATTCTGTATATATACTGAAATATGGACTGCTGTTTTTCCACTTTACTGACATATAACTTCATTGTTTTTTGTACTACACAACTGTTTCCCAAATTAAAAGTTAATCATTTATAATAGAAAAAAAAACAATTATTGATAACTTTTCATGCTATTAAAGTGCTTTAAATATAAACCAGTAGGTTTCTGTTGTAAAACTGTAATTTAGATAAACATCTAAAAATAATGCATTAAGTAAATAACTTTGACTCCAGTTTGAGTCTTTTATGTCATTTGTTTATTGAATATATTTACAACTGTACATTTCACAACATTTTAAAATAGCTGTTGCATTACAAGAAAATATGACATTGGTCCTATGACAATGCACCTTAGAAGTCTTAGAACGAGGTCTGTTTGTGACACAAAGTCACTCAGCTGGTAACTGGTTGACTCAGATTTTATTCTGTGAAACTAAAAGTCAAGAAAACGCTGATTACTGCAGTTTACAGTAAAAGAGGTATTTTAATGAGGAAATGAGAACGGACAGAGGAAATGAACAATTTTCTCCATTTAAAATGTCAAATAAAATATATACTCATATTTACACTTTTAAGATTGTTCTCTTTAGATAGTTTTCTGTCATCTCAACTTATTGAACATGCTTTTTTTTGCCTTGTTAATTATAGCTAAACATTCATCCCAAAAAATAGTTATCACAATATTAAAAAAACACAGTTGTCACTGAGGTAACAGTTGGCTTCTATTTGTTTTGCCTTAATAAAAAAAAATCAAGGTACCACAGGTAATACTTTCTTCCAAAGATCATTAGACTTGAAACAGTTAATAGCATCCCACTGACGACTGGTTCACCAGATTTCAAACCGCTTGTCTTTCTGAAAGGAGCTTCTGTCCACAATGTTGTTTCTGAAGAGTCTAAAAACAAAGCAGAGAGAGCAGACGTCACTCAGACAGACAGTGTTCATTGAACTGATGGAAGAGAATGAATGATTATGAGTAGAAATGTCTTAATAAATGAATGGAGCACTAATTAATGTCTGCTCACCGCACAGTTTGAATGCCGGGGTTGATGGAGACCAGTTGGAGTAACGTGTCAGTCGAAGCATCAGTGATGTTGTTGTGACTCAGACTGCAACAAACACAAACAGTTATTAGTTCACGATATTATATCAGCCCAAAGGTGCTGTTGAAACACACAGGATAATCACTGTAACATTATGTTTTGCTTTTCTTTTTCAGTCAATCAAACACCTCTGGTCATCAGCAGGCGTGTGCACCGAAGCAGCAGATACCAGCTGGATATCTTCATTAATAACTGAAGCTTTCTGACACTGCACTATAACTAAAGACAGAGATTTAAAGGTTACACAGCGAGATCATTTGCAGTCAAGTCATCCTGAAGATTCATCATGAACTCCACCAGAGATCTCACAACTATTTTACTTTAAACAAATCAGCAAAACTCCATTTTCTCTTGAAAGTCAGGAGAAAGGTCTCTTGTGTCAACAGCGGCGGTGGAAAAAGTATTTCAATCCTTTACTTCAGTAAAAGTACTAATACCACACTGTGAAATTACTCCACTAGAAGTAAAAGTCCTGCACTCAAAACTTACTGCAGTAAAAGTACAAAAGTATCAGCATCAAAATGTACATAAAGTATCTCATTTAAAGTTCTCATTATGCAGAATGGACACACTGAGATTGTTTTATATATTCTTAATATATTATTATGTTATTTGTATTGATGCATTTATGTAAGCAGTGTTTTGGGTTCATTAGGGCTCATTTTAAAGGCTAAATATACAGTTATGAGGTTTATTTAAAAAATCACTTTGAAGTATAAAGTTACATCAAAAGGAAATCCTCAAGTAAAGTACATGTACCTTAAAGTTGTACTTTAGTAAAGTACTTGAGTAAATGTACTTAGTTACATTCCAGCACTGGTCAACAGGATTTAAATGAGTTTTCTGTTCTCAGCTTCAGTCAGACTTTTTGTTTTCTGGAGGATTACAGAGATGCACAGTTGTGCACATTTTTATTTTTTATTGACATGCTATTTAACCTGCATTTTATTTAGTAATTTCTATAAATTACTCTGCCCCTCTGGTTTTCTTAGTACCTATACGTTGTGCAATCATTTTAAAGTTATTCTAATCACTAAATGAAAACTACTACACTTTAGATTAAGACAGTTCAATAGAAGTAAAGCATGTTTATTGTCCTGCAGCTTTCTGTAGAAATAGCCATGACTATACAGATATAATTGTCTTCTAAAGTAAGTTTGTCTGCATCATATAGACACTGACATGAACTCAAGTCTCTCATGAAATATAATCCAGCTTCATCTGCATAGAAATCAACTCAATAATAATGTTAAGGGTGCAGCCCCCCCCCCCCCCCTATAATTGTGATTGTTACTGTTTATGTTTTAAAGAGCATTTTCTCTCGTCTCAGCTCATCAAACTGTGAGCAGCTGACATTACCAGCTGCTTCTGATCCTCACACAGTCTACCTGCTGTAATCTTTCTTTTATAAATGGTTACCTCCACCTGGGCTCTAGCCCACACTGCCTTATAAACATTGTAGCCACATGAAGACATTTCCAGTGCACACTCACTCCAGGACTTGTACTTTGTGCAGCTGTGAGCAGAGTGAGAGCAGCTGCTGGTCTGTGAGCTGACAGTGACTGAGGTCCAGCTCTGTCAGCTCTGCACAGAAGTCCAGCATCAGGGCCAAGGCTTCACAGGTCCTCTGATCCAGGGAGCTGTGACTGAGGTCCAGCTCTGCTTTCAGAGCTCTACAGAGGGACTCTGCCCGTCTCACCGAGTCCCTCTCACTGTTCACAGAGACCAGAGACACCAGCTGGAGGAGGACAGCTTTACTGGCTCTAAACAGCAGAAACAGAGTGTTATGATGCATTAACATGAAAGAAACAAAGCTTCTTCTCTCCTTTCACTCAGTTTATGTTTTTCCCACCTGAGGCAGACTCTGTCTAGGACAGAAAACAGCAGGTCCAGTCCACTGTCCTCCACCTCACAGTCCTGCAGGATGAGCTGTGTGTCCCGGCTGCTGCTGTGTCTCAGGATGGTGGAGACGGCCCTGCAGTCATCAGCAGTCAGACTGAGAGTGTCACTCTGATCCTGGTCTAACAGCTCCACACAGGAGGAGCAGGACAGATCCAGTGTGTGCTGCAGAGACCTGAGCAGGACGACCGCTGCCTCCTGCTGGACGTCAGAGGAAGCACAACAGTGGACCAACCTCAGCAGCAGCTTCCTGTCAACACTGGCAGTCACATGTTTTCCAGACAAAAGAAACACATACCATGAATTAAAATGATTGTCTTTTATCATAATTCTGACTGATGTTGTGTCTCAGCATTTATAACATAGAGCCCTTCAGGTTAATAGATAAACTACTGGAGCATGCAGACATCACTTAGAAGCATTCTGATGGCTCAAGAAACAGAAGCAGTCACACCATCAGAAAGCAAACAAACCTTCACATTAAACAAAACTAATTCAGAGGAGAAACGGTGAAATGATGACCCAAACTAAAAGAAATTTCAGTCTCAGTTTAAAGACCCACTTCCTGTTTCAACTTTGTCCCACTCCTCACTGGAATATATAGTTTTCCTGTGCAGTGAGAGATTATTACAGACATTAAAAGGTTCACTTTCAGTCTGACCTCAACAACAAGTGGAAAAACAGTTGTCTGCTGGTGTTTCCACACCCATCAGACCTCTTTTCAGCCCCGTGCTCACAACTCTCAGTTGTTATCTTGGTGAGAACAATGTGATTATTACTGACAGAATTCATTTGTGATATTTATATCAATTTTTCAGCTACAGGTGAATTATATCTTGTGTGTTGGAGAGTACTGATGCAGGTACAGCTTTGGGAAATGAGCAGTAATGTCTGACCTCAGTTGAGAAACTTTGTCCAGCATCAAGATGATGGACTTTACTTCCCCTGCTGGTATGGACGTCCACATGAGGTTCAGTTTAACTTTGTCACTGTGTCTGAGGGTGAAGATCAGAGCAGCACAGTCCACAGAGTCCATCTCTCTGCAGGTCAGGCTGATCACATGATTCAGTGACCTCAGTAAACTGGGTATACTGGGACTGGCACCAGCATGATAGATCTCTCTGACGGCAGTCAACACAAAGCTGGGACTGAGCCTGGAAGCACAAAGTGTATTCACCAGTTTGTTTAGGGGAAACAAGCCACAATAACAAATATAGAATGTTAAAAAACAGATTGTTCACCTTTTCAACACAACCCTGTCCAGGAAGGGAAGCAGACGTGTGATGCTCTCCTGTAAGAAGCTGTTCTTCTTCAGGTTCACAGTGATGGTCTGAGCTGACGACTGCTGCAGCAGAAAGTGAAGAAGCTCCCAGTTCAGACAGCAGGAGCTCAGGTCTCCACCAACCTTGATCAAGAAGGACCGAGTCAAGTCCCCGTCCTGGTTTTCATGGAGGAGGAAGAGGAACTGCTGGACAGTGTCCTCACTCAGTCTGAGGATCAAAATATGTCAATATATGTTAGGAAATGATTCATACATTTTGCATTTTTGCTAATTGGTGTGTTTCTGAGGCTGAGGAAAGACGTGAACCTGATTGTTAGAGAGCCATCATGAAGCAGCAGTGGAATGAGACTCAGAGCAGGAACACAGAACTCAGTCAGGTTTAACCGTCTGATTTTCCAGTATCTCAGCAGGGACGCCAAACCACTGTCAACCTTCAACGACACTTTCTCAGATGGACGGGCTGTCTGAGGGGAGAGAGAAAGCTCTTCAATAGTCACTGAACAGGCCACTCTCCCTTTTTTTACCCATCCACACAGTAGCAAGGCGCTGTCATGGGAAAGCCTGAAGATCAAAGAGAGAGTAAAAGGCAGTCAGAACATAAATTAAGTTCACCTCTGGTGAGACGTTTAATCTAAAAAATACAGTGTTATAAGAACACAAAACAGTTAAGATATAAACATTTACGTCAGACTGTGCAGTTGTACTGTAGAACTAAAGAGGAGGGAGGCTTCTTCGACAGACATCTCTCCTGGTTTGAGGATGAGATCCACATCAGAGCCACAGAGTCCGAGAACTGTCCCCACCGACCGGCAGCATCTGGTGCTTAACCCTCCTGTTAACAGCAGGGTGAACCCCAGCAGCTGCAGCAGAGAGACCAACTGCTCAGCCTCTTCTCTGGATCTGACAGAGATGCATGAGCAGACACTCTGGAAGAACTCTGGATCACAGCTGAAACACAATATGGAGGAAATGTAAAACAGCAAAGCTACAACACATTCTGCATTGAAAACCATCTCATGTCAAATATATTTTTATTAAGGATGAAAGTTAGAGAACGAATGCAGCAGGATGAAACACTGTTTTATTAGCAGTGATGATAAACTGTATGGATGTATTTCATGTCTTTATTTGTAAATGACAGCAAATTTATTTCAAAAGAGTGGAGATTATGAGATGATACTTTTAACAAATATAGGGAATTAATCTGATTTACCTGAGCTGTGAGATATAAGGCAGACACTGTAGGAAACTCCTCACTTCACTCTCTTCATCTGAGAAGTCTATCAGCTCCACTTGTTTCTTCTCTGTTTGGAGTTTCAGCACTTCCAGGAGGATGGAGGTCTTTCTCTCTGAGAGGTTTATGATCCAGACTGCAGGAGCTGACTGGAAAACTGACTGTAATGATGGAAGGACACTCAGGCCTGTTTTAGTCTCATAGTCCTTCAGGTGGGAGAACAGATCCAGCAGGAAATCACTCTGATAATATTCATCATCATCATCATCCAGGTGATGAAAAGGGAATGCTTCATATCTGCACAGTGATGATAACAGCTCCAGTATCTTCTCTCCTGTCTGCTGTTCTCTCTCTGCTGCTGCACAGAACAGATTCCCAAAGAACTTTGCTTCACCTGAGCTGAAGGAGGGAGATGAACTGGAAGGAGAATTGAACATTTTGTTATTTTATGACGTCAACAGCTAAAAAAGAGCCATAGATCACTGATATGGATCCATCTGCCAACAGTCTACAAATACCCACTAATGAGCCAAATACAGTGAAATAAATCAAACCTAATCTCAAGCAGCAATGCCTTTAACAGGGCTTTAAGTGGATTCTGGAAGACTTTTACTGAATGAAATGATTCACAAAATGTTGGAGGAACCATCAAAGTCAGGTACAAAGTTGTATTGTCACCTCTGTATTAAAGATTGTATGTTAGACTGCAGTACCACTCCTGAGCCAACAGGAGGTTGATACAAGAAGGTTCCTACTGAACAGAGCTTGCTCTGGTTAGGTTTAGCCATGAGGACTGAGATTGGTTAAGGTTAAGGTAAAAATATCAATATCATGTTTAAAGACTCTATAAACTAGTGACAGTACTAGTGTAACATTATCATGAGTTCTAGAGGTGAACCTATCACATCCTAACGACATGAAGTTTCTTTTTAATATTGTAAATACACCACATTAAGTCAAATCCTCTCATTCACTCCTCTTAATTATTCATAATTCAAACATCTTGCTCACTTACAGACAATGTCCTGGCTGAAAATCATTCTTTCCACTTAATTTATGAATCAATGAGCTCCAAAGCCTAAAGTCATGGACCAATATTTAGTCCCTGCATAATTCTGTAAAAGTGTAAAAACCTTAATAAAGTAGCAGTGAAGCATCATTATGATCTGCAGAGGTAAACTAATACTTCAACATTATTTCAATGGAACAAAAAAGACACTTGTGAATAATCCTCTCATTCACTCCTTTGTGTAATTCACTGGTCAAACATCCTGCTCAGTCACCGCTCCTCATAATATCTTATATAGCAAAGAAATGCATCTTGCTGAACTGGAACCAGCAAAGACCCCCAACATTCAATCTGTTCAAACTAATTCTGAATGAAACATTAAAGCTGTTACAGAGCTCTTATATTAAAAAAAAAAAGTGGGATAACGAGCTAAAAACACGGCACCATTGGAAATGTGATCATCTGCCCGGCCAGATGTGCTTTGATTTTCTGCAGAAGAAATATATAAACTGTGACCATAGCAGAATCTGTTTGTTTTCTGTCTTCATTAAATTATTAAATGCTGTTCAATTTGTATTTTATAAACCATTAATCCAACACGACAACACAGATGTACTTAGAGGGGAACCATTGTGTGCAGCTATCTTCAAATGCAGGAAACTTCATGTTAGTGTAAAGCAGTAAGAAAGAACATCACTAGTCCTGAAAAGGAGAACTAAACTCCTCATCATTAACACAATGCTGATGGTCTCTGTTGTTACATTGCTGGAGCTTGTTGGATCACATCATTATACTGTAGCTGAGTCTGCTTTGACTTTTTACTGAGTCCATAGATGACTGATGAAATATGTATTTAGGAATGGAGAGTAATTAAGCAATAATATATTGGGTACATGGAAAAAAACATTATGACATCTCTACACACTGGCCACTTGCTCAGTCATTCTCTCCTTTTCTCTAAACACAACAAAAGTACAATCCATTTACCTGAGCTGTGAGATATAAGGCAGACACTGTAGGAAACTCCTCACTTCACTCTCTTCATCTGAGAAGCCTCTCAGCTCCACTTGTTTCTTCTGTGGTTGGAGTTTCAGCACTTCCAGGAGGATGGAGGTCTTTCTCTCTGAGAGGTTTATGGTCCAGACTGCAGGAGCTGACTGGAAAACTGACTGTAATGATGGAAGGACGCTCAGGCCTGTTTTAGTCTCATAGTCCTTCAGGTGGGAGAACAGATCCAGCAGGAAACCACTCTGATATTGCTGATCATCATCATAATAACCCAGGCGATGAAAAGGGAATGTTTCATATCTGCACAGTGATGATAACAGCTCCAGTATCTTCTCTCCTGTCTGCTGTTCTCTCTCTGCTGCTGCACACAACATATTCCCAAAGAACTTTGTTTCACCTGAGCGTCTGAAGGACCAAGATAAACTGGAAGGAGAATTAAACATTTTGTTGTTTTATGATGTCAACAGCTAAAAAAGAGCCATAGATCACTGATATGAATCCATCTGCTTACGGTCTACAAATATCCACTAATGAACCAAATACAGTGAAATAAATCAAACCTAATCTCAAGCAGCAATGCCTTTAACAGGGCTTTAAGTGGATTCTGGAAGACTTTTACTGAATGAAATGATTCACAAAATGTTGGAGGAACCATCAAAGTCAGGTACAAAGTTGTATTGTCACCTCTGTATTAAAGATTGTATGTTAGACTGCAGTACCACTCCTGAGCCAACAGGAGGTTGATACAAGAAGGTTCCTACTGAACAGAGCTTGCTCTGGTTAGGTTTAGCCATGAGGACTGAGATTGGTTAAGGTTAAGGTAAAAATATCAATATCATGTTTTAAGACTCTATAAACTTGTGACAGTACTAGTGTAACATTATCATGAGTTCTAGAGGTGAACCTATCACATCCTAATGACATGAAGTTTCTTTTTATCATTGTAAATACACCACATTAAGTCAAATCCTCTCATTCACTCCTCTTAATTATTAATAATTCAAACATCTTGCTCACTTACAGTCAATGTGTTGGCTGAAAATCATTTTTTCCACTTAATTTATGAATAAATGAGCTCAGATGCCTAAAATCATAGACCAAAATTTAGTCCCTGCATAATTCTGTAAAAGTGTAAAAACCTTAATAAAGTAGCAGTGAAGCATCATTATGATCTGCAGAGGTAAACTAATACTTCAACATTATTTCAATGGAACAAAAAAGACACTTGTGAATAATCCTCTCATTCACTCCTTTGTGTAATTCACTGGTCAAACATCCTGCTCAGTCACCGCTCCTCATAATATCTTATATAGCAAAGAAATGCATCTTGCTGAACTGGAACCAGCAAAGACCCCCAACATTCAATCTGTTCAAACTAATTCTGAATTAAACATTACAGCTGTTACAGAGCTCTTATATTTAAAAAAAAAAAGTGGGATAACGAGCTAAAAACACAGGACCATTGGAAATGTGATCATCTGCCCGGCCAGATGTGCTTTGATTTTCTGCAGAAGAAATATATAAACTGTGACCATAGCAGAATCTGTTTGTTTTCTGTCTTCATTAAATTAATAATTGTTGTTCAATTTGTATTTTATAAACCGTTAATCCAACACAACAACACAGATGTACTTAGAGGGGAACCATTGTGTGCAGCTATCTTCAAATGCAGGAAACTTCATGTTAGTGTAAAGCAGTAAGAAAGAACATCACTAGTCCTGAAAAGGAGAACTAAACTCCTCATCATTAACACAATGCTGATGTTCTCTGTTGTTACATTGCTGGAGCTTGTTGGATCACATCATTATACTGTAGCTGAGTCTGCTTTGACTTTTTACTGAGTCCATAGATGACTGATGAAATGTATGTATTTAGGAATGGAGAGTAATTAAGCAATAATATATTGGGTGCATGGAAAAAAAAATCATGACATCTCTACACACTGGCCACTTGCTCAGTCACTCTCTCCTTTTCTCTAAACACAACAAAAGTACAATCCATTTACCTGAGCTGTGAGATATAAGGCAGACACTGTAGGAAACTCCTCACTTCACTCTCTTCATCTGAGAAGCCTCTCAGCTCCACTTGTTTCTTCTCTGGTTGGAGTTTCAGCACTTCCAGGAGGATGGAGGTCTTTCTCTCTGAGAGGTTTATGGTCCAGACTGCAGGAGCTGACTGGAAAACTGACTGTAATGATGGAAGGACACTCAGGCCTGTTTTAGTCTCATAGTCCTTCAGGTGGGAGAACAGATCCAGCAGGAAATCACACCTGACATATTTAAGAGGTTCTCTTTTGTATGTGCACAGTGATGATAACAGCTCAAGTATCTTCTCTCCTGTCTGCTGTTCTCTCTCTGCTGCTGCACAAAACAGATTCCCAAAGAACTTGATTTCTTCTGAAGGTTCTGATGACTGAGGCACAAAACTGAAATCATAAAGATTGAAAAAATCATGTGATTTCATTTTAAAAGAATATCAACTGGAATATTAACTTCTCTGACGGTGAACTGACTGTAACTTGAACTGTAATAATAAATATGTTAGAATAATTAATTCTGCATGGACATGTGAGATAGAGGAAACAGTATTTAGCCAAAAGAGAAATAACAATATCCAATAACCTTTTACCTGAGCTGTGAGATATAAGGCAGACACTGTAGGAAACTCCTCACTTCACTCTCTTCATCTGAGAAGCCTCTCAGCTTCACTTGTTTCTTCTCTGGTTGGAGTTTCAGCACTTCCAGGAGGATGGAGGTCTTTCTCTCTGAGAGGTTTATGGTCCAGACTGCAGGAGCTGACTGGAAAACTGACTGTAATGATGGAAGGACACTCAGGCCTGTTTTAGTCTCATAGTCCTTCAGGTGGGAGAACAGATCCAGCAGGAAATCACACCTGACATCTTTTAGAGGTTTTCTTTTATATCTGCACAGTGATGATAACAGCTGCAGTATCTTCTCTCCTGTCTGCTGTTCTCTCTCTGCTGCTGCACAAAACAGATTCCCAAAGAACTTGATTTCTTCTGAAGGTTCTGATGACTGAGGCACAAAACTGAAATCATAAAGATTGATAAGGTCATGTGATGTCAATTTCTAAATATTAACTAGAATTTAAAGTTTTCTGACTGAACTGACTGTAACTTGAACTGTAGTAAAAGAAAAAAAGTGAGAATAATTGAAACTGCATATGCAGACTCGAGATAGATGAAACAGCTTCTAGTGAAAACACAAGTAATAAAAATAATTTAATCTTCATGATCCAGTCTGCAGGAGCTGACTGTAAAACTGACTGTAATGATGGAAGGACACTCAGTGTTTTAGTCTCATAGTCCTTCAGGTGGGAGAACAGATCCAGCAGGAAATAACACTGATATGTCGACTTAAGATCATCATCCTTGTTGCTGTCATTTAAAGGGAATGTTTTATATCTTAATGATGATGCTGACTGAACAACTGAACATTTCCCCATAACCTTAAAACTAACAGTGAGCTGCTGTCCATGTACAAACACAACTCTACACACTGGCCACTTGCTCAGTCATTCTCTCCTTTTCTCTAAACACAACAAAAGTACAATCCATTTACCTGAGCTGTGAGATATAAGGCAGACACTGTAGGAAACTCCTCACTTCACTCTCTTCATCTGAGAAGCCTCTCAGCTCCACTTGTTTCTTCTGTGGTTGGAGTTTCAGCACTTCCAGGAGGATGGAGGTCTTTCTCTCTGAGAGGTTTATGGTCCAGACTGCAGGAGCTGACTGGAACAGTGGCCTTAGTTTTGGAATGACACCTGGAAAATCTTCCTTCTTGACATGTTGATAAAAATCAAGAAGGATGTTATGCAGCTCAGTGTTAACAGAAAACAATGAGAGGAGGTTAATCACTACATCATGAAAGTTTTCTTCTTTGTAAAGTGCTGCTTTCAGGCATAAATCCAGCAGCAGCTGCCTTTCTTCCCTCTGCAGTGTCCCAAGGCATTGCTGCTGGTCCTGTAGTCCTGAACCTCTGCAGGGCATCCTGAAGCTGTTTGACAACAAACAAATGACTCAAAGTGCATGTTCTGTAGAACAATTACAGAATCAAATAATATGTAGAGGTGCTATTAGGTGCAACTGTTATATTTATTTTTCCACACCTTTAGCAGACTTTCTGACAGTGTGCAATAGAGAAAGGGGTAAAGCATCTTGGTTGAAATGCAAATTCAGATTTATCTAACACAATGAGCTTATTACTCATTATGGCAAGTCTAATTATCAACGTCATTAGTAGTTTACCATTTCTGAATCAATGTACTGTACCTGATCACTGAATAGCCATGCTGTTTTAATTGAGAACTGATATGAGATCTGAAATCTAAAGTCTGACATGATAACAAGAAGGCATGAAAATAAATGTAACTCTAAGATTGGTACTTTATTTTATTCATGCAGCTTTTTTTTAAACAATCTCAGCCGTCTGGTTTCTGGTGTCCGTTGGAAGGTGTGACATCACTTGCAGTACTTTCACGAAACAATACTTCATGTGAATGTGCTAGAGGTTAAAGAGTGGGTTGTGAGGGGTGAAACCCTGAATAACTCCCAATCGAACACATACTTAGGCGTCTCGTTTAACCATAAAGGTAAGTGTCAAGTCAAGTCAAGTCAATTTTATTTATATAGCCCAAAATCACAAATCACAGATTTGCCTCAAAGGGCTTTACAGACTGTACATGGTACGACACCCTCTGTCCTTAGACCCTCACAGCGGCCAGGGGAAAACTCCTCAAAAAACCCTTTTAACAGGGGAAAAAGCAGAAGAAACCTCAGGGAGAGACAGAGGAGGGATCCATCTCACAGGACAGACAGACATGCAATAGATGTCGTTGTACAGGGCAGATCGACAGAGTAGAATAGAGTAGATAGAGGTTGAAGGGGGAGAGGGAGAGAGGATAGAGAGACGGTTGAGAGGGAGAGAGACAGGGAGGAGCAGGAGTTCTGGGAGGGCCACAGCAGTGTGTCTTTAGATATACGCACAAGGCACGACAGCGGGTCTCTGTTGATTATTTAAATCTCCAGTCATATTTGCGATTGGACAGTTCTGTGTTGTCTACACATCCAGAAGATAACACACAAACAGTCCAATTTCACACAGTGAGTGTATGTGAAGGCATCAACTGTGGACATCATGAGAGTCAGACTTATTCCTTATTATATTCTCATGTATTTTCAAAAATGACACGTAGGGGAGCTGAGAGGAGAGTCCCGCCACCGAATCCCAAAATAATAATAAAGTTTTAGTCAACCTTATATTTGTTCATAAAATTGCACTTAATTTAACGTCTCTGAGGACAACTAATAATTTTACTCTGTGTGTGGTATTAGTGATGGTGTCTGTGAATTGGACTATTTTTTATATGAGGCTCATTTGCATAGAAAGGAGACGATTTTGCACCAAATGTATACCCATTACGACGCAGTTTGCAAAACTTTTTTTTTTCACTGTGCAAAGTAGGAATGCACCAGTACAAAATGTTTCAGTCCCGATACTGATTCTGATACCTGGGCTCTTGGTGTCAGCTGATACCGAGTACTGATCTGATACCAGTGTTTCATTAATAAGCTTTATGCCTCACTGTGTGGAAATGACTAAGACCATTCTTTTTTGTGTAAAGCAACATCAGATTTGACTTTAACATTACTTCCCTTACTTATTAAAACAAAATGTAAAACAAGGACATAGAAATTTACTGATTTGTTATTTATTAAAAATAATAAATCCAGCAACATGGTGGAGAAAAGTCCTCAAATTTAACAGGAATTTAATTTTACTGTTTACCTTTTAACTGCCGCAACAAAATGTGTTCAAAAGTTGGAATTCAAATTACAAAACATCAAACTAAATCAACTGAATAAAATTAAAACAAATGCAACTGTAAACACTCAAATAGGGATTTAAACTACTATAAATAATGGCAGCTTACAATTAGAAATGCACAAGTGACAGAGATAATTACGACAGCCTCTTGGAATTAGTGTTTAACCCTTTTACATTCAAAAGAGATGAGCTAATCTGATTATTTTTGACTTTTTAATGAAAACCAAACAAAGAGGTCAGCTTTAAATTGACTCTCTGACTCCAACGGCTGCGGTCACTATGACAACACACAGACGCTGTGATTTTGCATAAAGTCTCCAGTTGACTATGTCACTCATTAATCCGTAACACCGGCTAAACCCGTATAATTCTTCAATATGATTCTTCTGGAGGTGTTTGATTAAGTTTGTTTTGTTATATTTTATGGAACAAGAGCTTTACAAGCATTACAAGTAGTCGTAGGACTTGTTGCTGTTGCAAGAGTGAAATGCCTCAAAATTGCCGACATGTTGCTGTTAGCTTCCTTTGCTAATGCTGTCGACGGGCTTGCTACTGAAGCGGCACACAGCCGATGTAATACGCACGCGCGTGACAATCAGCTGATTTTTAATATTGGAATGTGCATAGGCTCAAATTCCCCACTAAGTTTAATTATGTTTTCTTTTTCATTTTATTAATTATTTGTAACATAAAGTATTAAAGGCAGTGATAGCAGCATTAAGTTCCTTTCTGTCTCTGTCTGTAATTTCAACAACGGTTTTATAAAAGGATAAAACTGAAAGTATGTGGACTAAGCATCACACAAAACAACAGCTACATACCTGAGTGAGCGGATGTGTGGCAAAGCCTCAAAGAAGAACCTGCACAGACTCTGGCAGACTGGAGTTTTCCTTTCCCAGTGGAGGCAGACATTAACCTTTGTCGTTCTCTTCTGCATGAATGTTGCTGCTCTTTCAAACAGATGTCTTTTACCCTCAACTGGAAGGTGCAACTCATTTTCATCAAGGCCAGGTAAGCTGAGGTGTCTCATCTGGCCTTCATTGAGAAGGAAGATCTCCCACAGCTGCCGTGGCAGAGGGCCACTCCTGTGATTTAAAAAGTATTGTCATATCCTTATTATAGTAAGTAAAGTACCAGAAAAGTGTGATTTAAAAAGGCGTTTTTGGCCACATATGCACCTGAAATGTAATCTATGCAAAAACCTTCCGGTTCAATTTCTTCAGTAATTATTAGTATGTCTGCCATGTGTTTCCCATTAATAGCCTAGACTGTGGCAGGCTTCCACAGTCTAACTTGCCCTGCTAACATTACATTTTTATAAGGTGCTGAAATTTTAATACGTCTTCCATATCAGCTCGTCCTAAATTTTTGCTGGTGCGCCAAACTTTTTGAAGGTAGAGTAAATAAGCTGATTTCGAGCCTTGAAGAAGCCACAGCAAAAGCACCATTCTTTATTTTCTCCCAATATTTTTCATATATTTCTACACCCACTTATCCTTTTCAGGGTCACATGGGTCATTCTACTTTGTCATCCTTATTATGTCTTGGATTAAACTTTAATAAATAAATAGCTGCACATAAAAAGGACCAATCTATCTTACATGGTTGAATATTTTGTTACCTCAGTAGTAATTTGACACTTTAAAAACATGCTCACCCGTACCATTGGGCATTTTTAAGGCATCCAAATAGTCGTCTCATTCCTTGTTCTGATACCATTACGTCCTCAAGGTTCAGATGTATTTTCCTCTCCTTTAACTGAGTGACCACATAAGCCACAGCACAGCAAGGGTAAGGGTCGAGACTCTCTCCACTGAGATCCAGATGGTAGTCCAGTTTGTGCAGAAGGTCGAGGCATGCTTCAGGACACTGGGACTCATACAAGCACTGGCATAGGAACAGAATGTCCACATCAAGCTCACTGTCCTCAGGATCAGCGTCATCTTTCTTACACAGATGAGGGGAAAGTGTGCTTATCATCTCCTCAAAGAACCAGTTGGAAGTATTCTTGAGCTTTTCGGCTGGAATCAGACACTTCATCAAACTCGGGCTCTTCTCATTCAACAGTCGACACATGAAAGGGATCAGATGTTTCATGTGTTTCTTCTCCTCAGTGAGGCACTGCTGAAAAACATCCTTGATCTTATCTGGATTCTTCACGAGCCACACTGCTGCAAAAAACTCCTGCATAGTGTAGTGGAGGAACGCGGATGTGGTTATCGTCTCAGTCGGGCCAACTTCGACAAAAAGTGGTTTCAGGAAGGAAAGGACACAGCTGTCTTCACAGGGACATTCTGTCAGGTTCACACTTTTACCTTCAGTTGCATGAAAAGCAACCTCAGCCAAAGACAGTAATGCCTTCCCCTTTGTTTTGATGAAGGAATTGAGATGTTTCTTTTTTGTGTTGTTGCTGTTTATTTGGAGGCAATGACGAACAATGCTGATGTAGATCTCAGTCATGGTACATGGCTGTGGAGAGTCTTCTGGTGTCTCGTATGAAAAGCAGGCAGCCACCATCAGTGCATACATTGGGACGTGACAAAGAGTTAACAACTCCACGTTCCTCAAAACCTTCTCCTGTTCTTCTCCGAGCATTGCAGAGAGGTATGTTTTTATGGTCTGCTCACTGAAGCCTTTTACTTCCACTCTGAGAAAGTCCTCAGAAGAGAACTCGTCTTCATCATCTGGTCTACATGTCACAATGATCTTGGCATCAGGTAGCAGGTCCTTCTCAACAAGTCTCTTCACCACTGATGAAGACAGATCTGTGATTCCATCAAAAATGAGTGTAACATTGTCAGAGTTACTCTTTATGTCCTGTAAGACTTCTTCTTTGCTTTCATCCGGTTCACTGAACACACTGAAGAGAAGATCCTCCAAGCTCGAGTCATCTCTGATGTGGGCTGTTTCTCTCATGTCGAAGTAAAACATGTAATCAAGCTCCTTGTTCTGTCTTTCTGCCCAGAGTTTTAACATTTCATGAGCAAGTGCTGTTTTACCGATTCCAGGCTTACCAACCAAGAGTATGTTTCCATTTCTTTTCAGCAGGTCACTGGGGGAAGTTTCTGCTTTGACCTCTGGGATGTATTTCTTTAGCTTTTTGCGGCGACTCAGCTTGCTTTTCTTGCACTTCAATTTCTTGGTTTTAGATGGAGAAACACTTCCTTGTGTGTCTAATACAAGTGTCATGTAGGGCAGATCAGGCTTGTTGTTTTCTTTAAACAGATTTCTGTTTGCCATCCAAAAGTTATTTGATATTTTTCTTGCTTTTAACTTTAGCTTTGCCTGATATCTGTGGCATGGTGTTGAGCCTAGAATAAAATAAAATAAAATAAATAAATTGCGTGAATTAACTGCCGTGATCTTACACCAAACCAAGTAATAAATATATGGACAAAGACACACTAAAGTACATTCTATAAAATCTGCACATCATAGATAAATAACACACAACAATCAGATTTGTGCTTTGAAATACCTTGTAAGTGGTTTATATCCATCTGTGTGTCTTCACTGAAAGGAAAGCTGATGATCCAGTGGTGCAGGTCAACATCTAAGGTCCTCTTTCTGGTCAAGTAAATGACCCTGAGGAACTCGTAGCAGGCAGCTTCCCCCTGTTTGATGACTCTGTCCACTATGTCTCTGATTTTATCGTCATCATTTGTCTTTGCCTGTATTTCTCTGACCGCTGCATCAATTAAAACTCTTTGCTGCTTTGAGTTCTCCTGGTTCAAGTTGTCCAGAATCACTGAGAGATTCTTTAATTTTCCCACAAGGTACTTTCTGGCATTCCTGACGTGACCTAAGGCCGACTGTCCTGTAGAAGCCATGTTTGGTGACTTCTCTACTTTCTGGATGCAGACACAACTTCAATGATCTGGAGAATAAAATAAGGTCACATAAAGTGTTTATTACAACAATAAGTCTACCTGTGATGTATGTGTAACATGTCTAAGATATTTCACAGTAACAGAAATGTTTTTCTGATGGCTTTCAGTTTGATGGGCTTTAGTTACATGCAGGTAAAATGTCTGTGTGGAGAGCAAACCTATCTCCCATCATCTGACGATGATTTAGCTTTAATGTATCTGCAATCACATGTAGACGCTGTCCCACAACTCAAAAATTTTAGCATCTCAAGTCACCAATCAGACTGTAGACAATGACCGCGGCACAACAGAGGAAGTCTTTACCCACATTTAAATGATCTGTACATCCATTAGCTACACAGAAATATTGTCCCATGCTCCCAGAAGCTGATCTATTGTAACTATCTATTTATTGAATAATAATCCATTCTAATAAGCTGCCTTTCTCTCTCTCTAACTCTTGAAAAGTAAGATAATCTAATGGACAAAATATATTCAGATCAGATGAGAACAGCAGGGGAGGAAAGTTGTGCAGTGGCCCTTAAGGTCAACTGAAAAAATATTTTACAAAATGTCAAAAAAGTTCTTGACACAAAAAACATTTCACAATATCCAAATACATTTAACAAAATGAGAAAATAATAAATGAAACGCCAAAACATTTTGCAAAATGCAAAAATAACTCACAAAATGCAAAAATATTTAATGAACTGAGGAGACGGGGTGGCTATTCTTCTGTCTTTTGCCTGATTCAAAGTAAAGCATTGGTAAACTTGATATAGATTACTTTTAACTTTTCTCCTTCTATCTCCCATTTGTACTTTTATTAAGACCTCTTCAATTTGGGACTCTATTCCACTCTTTATGCTTTATCAGGAAGCTTCTTAACTGTAAAAATCTGTGTTTAGCAATGCAAATTCTGCTATATTTTTGCATTTTATAAAATCTTTTTGCTTTTGATTGAATATTTTGTTAAATGTTTGAGTTTAACAAAAACTGATCAACATACAATTGGCATCATTCATGTTTATTGAACATAGTATTGATTCATTTTTAGTGATAGTCTTGCAGATGCAGCTTTGACCTCCCTGGACAATTAAAGGGAGAAGTCACCACCTTTTATATGGATGTTCAATCAATGTTGGTGGTCAATGTAGTCAATTGAAACAATAATTTCCTCAGTGCGTGCTATAGTGAGACGAGAAAGCTGCGGTGATGCGTCGAGCTGAGTTGTTCATTTCCTGATACAGTGATCACGTGATGATTATAACCATATTTTGTTTTTCCTTTATTTTCATGCAGATTACCATCACATTGACTTTTGTATAGTAAATACATGACAGCTTTGCTATGTACCGGCCCACTGCGGATCCCTACGGAGTTATTCCTTCACAAAAAGTCCGTCTGTGTCACAAATCATTTTTAAATGTCTTTTCTATTTCTCTATGGTTTTTACTTTTTCTGTGTTATCATTGGCTTGCAAATAATCTATGAAACAATTTGGACTGCACTAACCTGTATGAAAGGTGCAATACAAATAAAGTTTAATTGACTATTTGATTGATTGATTGATTGATTGATTGATTGATTGATTGATTGATCCCACCAGCTGATGGCAGCGAGAAATTATTGGTCATAATCAATCCACTTGATGATGGCGGCCTCAACCACAGGAGCTTTTTCTTTGCACATTCGCTTTGAACTGTCTGCGTCACGAGCAGACGTGATGTTTTTTTCCTGTTTGACTGCATCTTTTTGTATTAAATGTGTAAATGGTATTACTTTAACAAACTAAAAAGTGAGGGCAAACTAAACCATGTTGATTCTGCAATCTAATAAGAAGACAGACAGTTAAACAAGTAAGAATTATCTGGCACATTGGACACAAACACATGCAGTCTATACATTAGAGAGGGATACTTACACAGACGTCTCAAAGTCTCCTCTGATGATGGACTCCATGAGCTGCTCAGTGCCTTTGGTACCTGATATTCATGTTGACAGGGGAAAAAATCAGTCAGTAAATCAATCACATTATGTCAAAGACACAACTCAAATACCTTCATCTTATGTTCTTTTTTTAAGGTAAAAAACAAAAAAACATTAACCAAACATAGAACAGGACAATCCTCTTTTAAGTAGAGCCCAACCAATATGGGATTTTTGAAAATGATTTTAGAGGCTGATGTAGCATTTTTTTTAACTGAAGAAAAAATAGACGTTTTTATGTGAATTGTGAACTGTTTTTGTGCAGATATGACCAAGTTCTGAAAAGGCTATTTTCTTAAACAGACAAATATTAAATAGAATAGAAAATGATGAATAAATAAAAGTTATGTCTAAATAATATTAAATATTCTTTTGACTGCATTCCATTTTGTGTTAAAATATGTTTTCATATTGGCGTATATTGGACAACATATACACCGATAGCAATAAATATGGATATGCCTTTAATGGGCAAATATCTGAACATATCCATCAACAGATATATCTGTCAGGCTCTACTTTTTAAATAAAGATGTACAGTGCTTAACAAATTTATTAGCCAACCTGTCATAAAAACGAGAAAACAAACTAAAAATGTTATTGTTATTCATTTGGCAAATAACAAACTGAATCCACCTTTTTATACCCAAATTATTTATTATTATATTTAAGCATTAAAGATATAATTTCAGTTCAAAAGCTCATACATAGGCTACTGCTGAATTAACCGTTACAGAAACATAAAAAAACTAGAACATTTTTTGAAAGGGCCACGGGGGCTACTGCCGGTGTTTGTACACTATGATGAGATTCTTCGGAGATTTCAAACTATGCCCTTTAACCTCAAAATGTGTGTGTGTTTGTGTGTGTGAGAAACATGTATGTGGAGGAGTGTGCACGCATACGCGCGCATTTGTGTGTGTGTGTGTGTGTGTGTGTGTGTGTGTGTGTGTGTGTAGCGAAAATCGCATAAAGTTACCTGTATGTGTGTGTGTGTGTAATTAAAATCACAAAGTTACCTGTGTGTGCGTGTGTGCGTGTTTGAAGCATGTGTATGCATTTGTATGCATGTGTGAGGAGTGTGCGCGTTTACGCGCATGTGTGTGTGTGTGTGTGTCCGTAACTGTAATCACATCAAAGATCAAAGGCAATCAGATCAAAGCAATCAACAGAATTAATTGACACCTGTTACGGCTTAGTGACAGCAGAGGTGGACAGACTGCAATTTCTGTCCTCGAACAGAAAGCATTTTTGGCAAAACCATAATACCTATCATTGATCCGACTTCACTTTGAGCGTCCTGAGTTCTTCCTGAACGTCTACATGTTTTGTTTTAAAGAAAAATGAAAAAATAGCTTTGTTAGAGCGATCTCAAAAGAACTTTTTTTTCAGAAATCTTCCTGCGTTTTTAATATGGGAGCCAATGAGGCTGTTGATGCGTGTTGATGGCACATCTGTGCGTCCTACGCCCAAACTATAACTCTGACAGCTTTACCAGAGGATTGTGAGTGAGAAGACAAATTTTCCTACGTTTCTATGTAAAAATTATTTCTGTAGAGTGGAATTTGCGGCCTGGAGCGCAGTTTTAAAATTCATTTTTTGACAATTTTTTCTCTCCCTCTACACTCTGGCGATGATGTCACATAATGTGACACAAACATTTCGTGCAATACACACCCATTATAATCTCAGAATTTCTCCAAAAATGATCATGGTCATTGAACAGGGATTGATAAAAAACTATATGACCTATCGAAACGTGGATTAATACACCGATCCACAAGACTTGTGTCTACTGTTTAAAGTTTAAATGGAGTCTCTAGGTGAAATTATGCTGAAGGAGTAGACATTTAAAAATCTCCAATTATTGTTCTTTTTCGCTCATTTTTTTTCAGCCGTCCCATTCATTTCAATGCAAAATTTTGGGCAGTTTTTCGCGACTTACGGTGCGAAAAATTCGTATTCTGTAGAGAAAAGTAATAGCACACCGATCCTGATCAAACCACACGTTTTGATATATAATTTGTCCTGCAACTCTTCAAGTTGTAGGACTCGTAACGGGACGAAATTGCGTCTGGAAGAGGAATAAGAAAAAATCCACAGTATAACAGTAGTGCTCCGTGCGATTGCCCCGAGGCCCTAATGATTTCGCTAAGTAGGCTACTAATGCTGTTAATTTAGGACAGCTGTAGCATTAACTGGTGGTCTAATACATTTGTTAAGCAATGTAAATATGAAACATTTTTCATTACTACAGATTGGTATCCCTCTCTGCTTAGCACTAGAGCACATTAACAACGCAACAATTGGCACCTTCAACAATATTACATAAATAGTTTGTTTAAATAAAACAGCAAAGCTAACAGTTATAGCCGTTAAATTACCGTTGATGTGCCAGCTCTACGGCTAACGTTTGTTTTCCGTTCTAGTCAATTAATGAAGAGTTGGTCTAATTAATTTATTGTTTCGTTCCTCAAAATGTATTTAAACTAACATTAGAGAAATATAATGTGGGTGTATTATAGCCCACAACATTTTTTAAAGACGTTTTCACAACCCAATTCCGTTCACTGCGGTCAAGTGAGCCGTCATTCGCTTCTCCGTAGTCAAACCAGCCGTCCCTATATTATGTAGTGCGCCCGTATTGTGATATTTACGGTAAATTCACTGAAACTGCTCCAAGCGGGCTGACATGTAGGATACACACTTTAGTGTCATTCTTTCTCACTTTTTTCAGTATAAAACTCTTACCCGCAGGAAGGAGATAAGATATTAACCATGTGAAATAATTAAACTGCGTCGCGCCGAAAATGTATTTGTTGTGTCGACGTGCGGTTTTCAGTTTTCAGAATAAAGTGTTACACAACCAGGCCCAACTATCAGATAAATATTGAAATAAGATTAATTGCATGATATTCACCGAACTGTTCACTGTGGATTTTTTCATAAAACGCCTTTAGACTGTACAGTAGCTAAAATATTACATTATATTATAATTAATTAAAATTAAACGGTCTGTTTCCAGTCACTAATTCCACTTCAGCTACATTCTACAGGACCTCAGACTGCGGTCAAACCAGCATCCACTTCGGAAAACACAGTCCAGAAAGCCTCGACTTTGTTTTCGTGGTGCGTGTATTTACAAGGCGTTACGGTACGAACGTGCTGTAAGGATCTTCAAAATAAAAGCAATGTTCCGGTAAACTTTATTTCAGAAGCACAAGCTTCTAGATGATTGAGACTCTAGCATTTGAACGGTGAGTAGCCTTGTCAGAGTTTAATAATAACTACATTTATGGAGGCCAACTTCAAAGAGAGTACACGTTCTCAGAATGTCAATCTGAAATTATAAGGAAAATAGCGGATTATGTGAGAATTTAAAAGGCTATAATATTGTAACGAGACATTAGAATGTCCTGTAATCATGAGGGACACCCTGAGGACCACCTGATGTTGAATGAGTCTCTGATTATGGACGGTTTTATTTTAATTATAATCTGTTAACAAGTTGAATTTAGAAAGAAGATAGCTCTTTTTTAAATGTATGATCATTACAATTTTATGTAGGCTACATTGGTTGACAAATTTATTAGACCACCTATCATAAAAAACAAGAAAACATAAATATTTTGGAAATCTTTCAAAAGCTTGATAAACTAAAATGTTATTGTAAAATAACAAACTAAATTCACCTTTTTATATCTAAATGTGTGCTGGCTCACTGGGCTTCTCTGAGAAGTCAGAAATGAATCAAGCATAACTTTCAACCACTAAAACTATTTTTTTCTGTTCAGGTATGTGATTAAATAACTATAATTTGAATAATAATAACAATAACAATGTGCTTTAGTATTTTTTAACAGTTTTTTTTTATAAAACAGTAAATTTGAAAATTCATGGAAGACAAAAATTATCAGGCTATGTTTTAGCATTACAAATATCATTTCGGTTAAAGAGCTTCTACATACTGCTGTATTTACCAATAGAAAAACATTTAAAATGATTTTAGTAATTACAAATGCTGTTATTTTAGGACAGCTGTGGCATTAACCGGTGGTCTAATAAATGTGTTAAGCAATGTATATGTCGCTTTGAAGTTAGCCTTTTAAATGTAGTCTATTAAAGTCTGACCAAGCTACTTACAGTAGAAATACTGGGCTTTCCCCCCTTCATTTATTTATTTATTCATTCATTCATATTTTACTTGTTCGTTGATTTTTTTATGTGCTTCCATCCGTGTCTACAAGTGACGCACTATTTGGGGGGAATTGAAAAAAAAAAGTGAAATAAAGTTTACCGGAAAATTGCTTTAATTTCAAACACGTTCTTACCGTAACGCCTAGCAAAGACATGCACGGCGAAGGCTGGCTTGACCTCAGTACAACTTTTGAGAGAAATGCTCAGAACGAGCTCCTGTTGACGCTCCTGGTCGTCAATAATATGTTGATCAATAACTTTCCGAGAAGGCGAGCCTTGATGCGCTTCTACCATGATCTGCTTCTACCAAGAAGGTAAATATGACGTTGTTTTGAGCAATATGTTGATAATTCTGCAGTGAGTCATTCCTCTCCTCGTCATGTTGCTCCTGTTGCTCTGTGCATCTCTTAAAATGCCCCCGCAGGTCGCCCACAATCCGCTGCGTTATGGTTCATTTCCTGTCATTGGGTCGGATTATGTCCACGGTGCAATCGCATGTCGTAAATCAAATGTATTTTAAAATAAATCTTAAATACAGTGGATTAGTCGAGTTACTAAAGTAATGCTACACTGGAGTCACATTTACAAAAATGTTATCATCCACAAATTCATAAAAGCCAAAGTCTTTGTGCAAAGTGAAAGCAAAATGATATCCCTCCATGGTCTCTACTTCTCTTATTCTTAATATGTTTTTAAAAACGCTGTTCTCTTCTTCTTCCTGACACTTACCTCTGTGGCACAGTGATCATTCTTATTCTTCAGTGAGGTTTAGTGGGTTTCTCTCTGTGAGGACTGAGTTTTTTAGAAAACCAACCGTACAACAATGTCTAAACACTTCCTGCGTCTACCTGAAGGACACGCCTTATGAGATACACACCTTGTATGATGAGGAAGTCTCAGCTCTGGTGATGTTCTCCAACATCCACAAGATGTCACTAGTAGACCAGAAAACACAAACTGAGATGAAATCCAGACTCAAAAAATGACTCCAAGGTAATTCATGTCCTCATATTATCAGCAAACAAAAGTAAACTCAGCTGACACAACAAAATGTATTGATATGAGCAGTTTGTGTGCAGAAACCACAAGTGACTTGATTCAGCTGTGAAACTGGGAGAAATTCAAAACACAGACCAACTTTAATTCTGTATGGAGGTCAATGTCTCTGGCAACAATTTCTTTTTTTTCTGCCTGAGAATTTAAGTATTAAAGTTACTTAAGTTATTAATGCTTGAAAATGCAAATTTCCAACAAAACATTAAAGAAAACTTTGAACAAAACAAATGGCCCACAGTAAAAGACTTGAATTAAAACAGTGAATTATCTCAGGCAGTTTTCTCCATTTAGCTAAACCCTTAACAAGTATTCTACATTGCTTTTTGTGACATAAATTCAAATGTTTTCATATGATCTGTGAGCCAGGACCCCAAACTTGGGCCACCGGTACAATCTGGGGGAATAATTCTCGTAGTGATTTTTGGCACGGTTACACCCCTAGTGCTAGAAAATCTGTGATGGCATTGCAGTAGAGGTAGCTTTCAGTGTGTTTTCACTTTATGACCCCATGCAATAACACACATTTCAAAGCTAGAACACAACACCTTAAAGTGATGACTTCTTTTTTCTTTCTGAAACTTTTCTCTTTGTTGTCTCTAGATTTGTGGGAATATAGTTCAGACTAGATGTTTTTCAGGCAAATTGTTATAATCAGCATCCTTGGTAATGTATCTATGACTGGCAGTGACTAGCAACAGTTATAGTAGCAGGATGCCATAGCTAGCAGAAGAAGATATTATAATGTTCAAGAGGCCGTGTATTATGTTCACTGCTGTACTAAGAAGCAGATGGCTGCCTACGTCTCCATGCTGACCACCAGAGAGGGAGACCAATCTGTAGATATCTGCTCTGAACACACAGATGTCTTCATCATGTGTTTGGCATTCTGTGACAATATTGATGCCCTTTAGTTACAAAAGTGTGGCACTAGAACCATTACAAGGCTTGTAAACATCAGGAAGGTTGCTTCCACTGTTGGCTTAGTGTTTTAAAGTGTTTTTGTTCCCTTGCAGCCAAAGGAAAGACAAGTGCCTAAACACTTTTGACCAGCAAAAGGGACATTCAGGACACATTCTTATAATTTGGCCAGAAAAGGGAAGTCTCCCCAGAACAAAAGCATCAACCACCAAGGTCAATGAGCTCAGGTTTCAACTTTCCTGTTCCCAAAAAAGGTGAAATCTGAAGTCATGAGCTCCCACCATGCAAGGACTGCTTCACAAAACATGCACAGCAAGCCAACTACCAGGCTGGGGGCTGAGACTGTGTTTCAGTATTGAAGTGTGTTCAGGTCTGGAGTCTTTTTACACATGAGAAATTTGGGGCAGATTGGACGATGTATGCTGACATTAGAGCGACTTCCTTTTTATGACAAGTCCTCAAAATTCGCCGTGCTGCCATAGCAACACCTACACCGTATCCTGAAAACACACAGTCTCCGCAATTAAACATCATCAGCATTTGTGTGTGTGTGTGTGTGTGTGTGTGTGTGTGTGTGTGTGTGTGTGTGTGTGTGTGTTGGATTGTTACAGTAAGACAAACCACTGGGGAAAGGCTTAAACACCTCAGTACCAATAAACAGGCCTTTCTGCAAACTAGTTCCTATTTGCATGTATCTTTTCAAAAATATACACACTCTCATACATATTTTGTACTCTGTCAAAAATGTGATAGTCAGTGTCGGGCCTTTTTTTTTTTTTTTTTTTTTTTGAGTTTTTGGCACAGCATTAAATACATGAACTGTAGCCATATGACAAATTGTAATGGCATCGAAAACCCTTAAAGTGTTGGTATTCATTTGATGGTTCTTGTATCTATAAAATATTGAGACTGGCATTGTCAGTCATACATTATAATTAAACTTACAGTAAATAGAGGGAGCAAACTGACCTTTGATCTTCCAATGACCTTCAGCAGATTCAATTCATCCTAATTTCTGTTAATCATGTGACCTGTATTATGGCCTTATAGTCTTTAGAGTGGGAATGTGTCAGGGTAGCAGAACATGAATTTCCAATGAAAAAAAACAGCATGTTTTATGTGCAACTTGGATAGTGTTATGACCAGGGGTCATTAGGTCCTATGTTTTTTTTCATTGCAGTGCCTGGTGCAGGTGTTCCTCCCTGCCAGAGGAGGTGCTGCTTCTTTTCTTTGCCTCTCCTTTCTGTTTCCCAGGTGGTGGTGGTTGGAGGCGGCTGATTGAACATCTTTAATAGGACTGCTGCTGAGGACGCCTCTCTCTCTCTCTCTCGGCCCTTTGTCTGACTCCCAGCCACACGCACTAGTGGGAAATGTTTGTAATCTTTGTTATCTGTTGTATTATTTATAACAAAGATTCTTTGTTAAATGTTGCAGTCCTGGTAGGTGGGGGTGGGTAACCTTTTGTTTTATGAATATTTTCTCCTGTTTTTGTTAGGGAGTTCAGGTTAGAAACCTGTATTTTATTTTACGCATCTTTATTTTCAGGTCAGTTAGATTTAAAATTAGAAATGTTTTGTTTGTTGTTTTGGCTATTGCTCACCCTGAAGCAAAAATATTTATTGTTGTGAACAATAAATCATATTGGACTGCTTATCGGTTTACGCTGGTCTCTGGGAGTTGGGAAGGGGGCAGAGAGCATTTATGCTGCGCACTGGTTCCCCTAGGCCAGGGCGTAACAATAAAGAGTCACACAATAACCCCAAAAATGGATTTCAATCATTACATGTCATGGTAAAGACCTGTCCAGGGTGCACCCCACATCTCACATCTTACCCAGTGTCAGCTGGGATTGACTCCAGCCCCCCATGACCTGAGTTTGGTTGAGCAGTTAAGGATAATAAATGAATGAATGAATGAAATTTCATAGTAAAGTGTGCTGCGAGACTGGGGAGAGGATAAAAAGTTTTATAGTTTTTTTTTATTCAGGGTATACTTTACATACATACACAATAAACCTTCAATATGCAATCAAGATCAAGTGGAGGACACCTTTCTTGATATGTATTATACAGATACTTGCATGGATATTTATGCATGTAACGCCCTGGGGACGGAAAAGTCGCGATTCGACAGAATGGCTCGAATCCTGACCTATAAAGTGTTGATTGAAGCTGACTGGCTGTCTTAAATCAGCAATGCACAGGACATGTCTCCGCCACCAAGATAAGGACAGGAACGTCTAATAATTCAATACATTGTACACATTTTCTCCTGGACAGCTTTCCAGGCTCACAGATCCTTTCCTGCTGTAATCCCTGTGAACATAAGGGTAGGACAGAAATACATAGAGATGTTAGAACAGATTACACATTAGCTGTACAAACTCATCATCATCATTATCACAAACTAATTCAAAGCAGTCATCATGTGCACGCACACATTGTTAAAAGAAGTATATCTCTGGACTAACTTTCTTCCACCCGTTCCGTACTAATAGAGTTTATAGATAAAGAGTTTATTTCTACCTGCTGAGTGCCTTTGTCCCGATGAGACATTTATTAAACACTCCAGTTCACGGTATCACATCCAGTCTGGGAACATACGGCCTCCCCCCTCTCCCCCTGGATTCGTCCCGAGGGGGATTGGTAGGCTTGCTGGGTGTTGTGCTGGGCGGTGGGCGCTGCTCACAGGTGGCCTGGGGATGGGTGTGCCACGTCCCGTCTCGGTAGGTGCAGTAGCATACGGTCTGCTCGTCAATGTTCACACGCTCCCCTGCTGGAATCACACGGTTCCCAGCAAAGCAGTTGGGACCTACAGTGACAGGAAAGGCACATTTAATAAAGTGGAATCTTATTTTATCCGTGATATGCACGAGTGACAGACGTGTGGTTTATTATCACTAATGGTATCATTACTTGTTTGTATTAGAGGGATGAAAGCTTATTAACTATCTAAAATACTCACATCATAGACACTACCATTAACTATTCCTGTATCATATTAACCACAAAATCACAGGATTGAATTGACAAAACACTGTGAGCTTTATACTAGGTTTTAACCTAGTGTTATATTTGAATATTTATAAGAAGGCAGATAGCCAATGTGTTTTTCTCCACTGTAGCTTCTGTGTTTACCACAGACAGACGTGACACAGCGCAGTTTGGTTTGTGTTCCCACAGAAGTTATCATGTTTAGGCTTTGTAGCTCATAGATACGCGCCTGTAGGAACAACACACACACATACACACACACACACACACACACACACATCGTGTATTACAACCTTTGAACGAGACTTGGACAGCTGTTGGCCTGTCCACGTCATTGGTAGCTGGCCAATAGAACTCAGTTGTGTGTAGGTCCTACTTCTGTAGAGGATGAAATGTGAATAATAACAGAGATCGGGGCTCATTCTGACTGGGATCCTGCAGAGTGATGTCAGTCTGAGTCCAGCGCTGCATAACTTCACCTGTAATTTAAATAAAGCATTGAGACCAGTCTTTTTTCTCCGGTTGTGTTTTTCTTGGGCTTCCAATCTCCAAACCTCCAAACCTTTACTCTAGTCCTGTTTCAACTCACTCACATTCAAATATAATGTAATTAATTCCCAAAGCTGCTCAGAGTTATCGTGGTACATGGCTCTCCTGCCAGCAGTCAGTTGTGGTTAAACATGCAGGGACTCACTGAATGAGAATTGTTTTCTGATAATTCATTTATCTGATAATGTGTTAAACTTACTGTTGTTTTCTGCTTTAAATAAAAGACTGCAGGTTATGTGACAACACATTAATGTGTGTATGATATTGATAGAAGTGTGCAATATTATGCACAGGAAGACTCTTATCACTGTCATGGAAAAAAACCCATCCCTCCAGATGCTATTTCTTTTCCTGTGTTCATTATATGTGATATTTTCAGAAAGCATGATGTTTTGGCTGGACATATTGAATGCCAATACCAACAGCCTTGGTATCATTTGCATTCCTAAATCACAGATGGGGGTTCCTTTATTTGGCAGCTACCTGTGAAACAATTACCAACAGCAGCCAGCAGGAGGACAGGAAGCACAGTTCATCTGATGCCAGATCCAACTGCGTTCCATAAAGCTCACAAACTAATGGATGACATCAAGGTGGCTACATCCACTTCTTTTATACAGTCTCAGCTTAGCTTTACCTGAACGTTATAATTTGTGCAAGTGGAAGGTATTTTTTTCTGTATAATCGAACAGATTTGAAACATAATTTATGTGCACTTATATCTTCTTTTTAACCCAATGTCTTTTTTGTATGCGTCTGGAAGCTGTCTGTACACATACCTATCAATCCTAAGGCCAAACCAGTGAACGATAAACCCATTGCACGCCCTCTCTCCGTGTCATCTTTGTATGCATCAGCCAGCATACCCAATCCTGCAAAACAGAAGTAAAAATCATCAAACTAAGTGATTATAAACATGATTGTATATTTTCTTTCAAATCTATCTATACACCATGAAAGTCTGGGGTTTCTTTTTTTTAATTCACTAAATTGTAAGTGTTGATTTTATGGATTAAATCCAATATTAAACATGTCTGACCTGCCACGGACAAGCAGGATCCACCCACACCCTGCAGTGATCTGGCGAGAAGCAGCAAGATGTAGCTAGATGAAAAGGCAAACACTGGCAAGAAACAAGAACATAGAGATTTAGATTGATAATACACAAGAAATAGCTGCTTGCTTTGTGCAGCAACTGTTGTAAAGAACACACACACACACACACACACACACACACACACACACACACACACACACACACACACACAAAAGACGTTTTGAACTAATGAAAAGCCAACTTCTTTCAGTTCAACACTTAACAAGAAATTGCTGTGACCAAAATGTTACAGTTAACTTTTATGAAGTGAGTACATGTTCTAAGACACTGCCATATTGACTTGTCAATCATAATAACTGCTCCTTATCATCTATTTTACTCTAAATGTGATGATAATTCACAAAATTAGCATCATGCAGCACTGAGAAAGACTTAAAACTAACCATTAGGACCATAAACTAATTTAGAGAATATTTACTGAGGTAATAAATCAAGTGAGAAGCAGCTTCATGTTCCCATTGACTTACATACAACCTGTCAATGGAAATGGAATCCACTGTTCATACACAAGGAATGTCTGTCATCCATCAAAAGCTTATCCAGAGCTTTACACAGTCCAAGTAAAACAGCAGAAAAGTAAACTATCACGTATCAAGTCAAACACAAGACAGAAAGTCTCATGATGGTAAAGATTTAAAGATTATCTCATCAGGCAATAAAACCAGTTTGACTTGTCAATCTTAAATGCTTATGTTATTCTTTATGCTTATGAAACTGAATAAGTTGTTGCCCTTAGTAAATGTCCCTGCTTTGCTGTTTGATGGCTGGCTGCACACTGTTCTCTGCTCTCTGTAAAAACTGAAAATATGGGTAAGTTTCAGCTCCAACTTCTTATGTTACTTTTTAGACTAATTAGTCTTGTGAAATACATATTTTCTACTGTATATTTTGTCATTGTATTTTCATGTAGATTTGACTGCTGAAATCTCGATTTATCTAGAATTGTCTTGGGATCAATTGAAGCAATTGCTCAACACTTTAAAAAAACAGATACATATAGATGTGCATAATACATACTTAAGGATAACTTAGAAACTTTCTTTCTGAAATTAGCAGCTCCACTGATCACACAGCAAATAGCACATATTTTCAATCTTTCCATAGCAACAGGCATAGTTCCTAGTATTTGATAAAATGCTTATATTTCTCCATTATAGGTGGGAATAAAACAGACCTTATTTATTATCAAATCTCCAAGTTATCCTATGATGAAGTATTAGGGCCAAATTTAGAAAACATATATAAATTTAATAACAAGATTAAAGTCGTAAATATTTAATTAATTACCAGAATAAAGTCAGGCTATCGGTAGATGCATCAGCGGGCCATTCAGAGGGGTGTTGTGGTGTCTCAAGAAACAATCTGACTGATAATTAAGATTTTTGATCCAGAGGGAGTCAAACTGCGGCGATCACGGCGTCTCTGGTGGCAATTATAAGTAGGACAGCCTACCAGTTATCTTCGACTTTATTCTCGTGATTAATTAAATATTCATGACTTTATTCTTGTATTTAATTCAAAATGTATTACTTTTTTTTTTTCTAAATGTGGCCCTAATATTCTGTCATTATGTCCTGGCTTGCTAAACTCCTGGAATCCTTAGTGAATAACCAACTCAAAGCATTTCTCTTTCCTTGACATTACAAAAGGCGTTCCGCAAGGGTCTGAAATCCTGGGGCTCATCATATTTATGTCTGTCATGCTCATCTTTATGCAGATGACACTACTATTTATTGCATTGCGGGCTCTGTAAAATTAGCTGTTGACAGCCTGCAGCTCTCATTTAACGCCCTGCAAGATGCATTGGTTGGTCTCAAGCTGGTACTTAATGTAAGCAAAACAAAATGTATGATATTCTCTCGGGCCAGAAATAATATTGTCAAACTAATCTGCATCCATATAAAAAATGGTTCCAACACAGAACTGGTTGCAGAATATGAATACATTGGTATCTGGCATGATGACAAATTTACATTTTAATGCCATATTGATAGACTTGCCATTGAACTGAGGCAAATAAATTGGCTTCTTATACAAGAACCAGCTTCCCATTAATATGCAGAAAGAGGGTTGTGGAGGCATTTTTTCTGTCAGTTCTCTATTAGAGAGCTATAACAATGCATTAGTGTATGCAATAACATTACAGATTAGAGCGTTCCATCACTTCTCAGACCGCTTATTTTCAATGGCATTTTTTTTTAGCACAAGCAAATACAGTGGCTTGCAAAAGTATTCATACCCCTTGGATGTTTCACCCTTTTGTTGCTTTTACACATGAAATCATGGTGGATATAATTTGGCCTTTCTAAAAAGAATTTGCAAAAAAAACCTCTTTCATATCAAAGTGAAAACAGATTTTTACAAAATAGTATAAATTAATTAAAAATCTATAAGGTAAAATAAATGAGTGCGTAAGTATTCATACCCTTTAAAGTAACTGAACTAATTCAACAGAGTTCCAGCTAGTTGATGCAGCAGAGTCACAGTTAGTGTAATGGAGATCAGCTGAGTACAGTTGATGTGTGTCAAGTGATTATAGTATAAAAAAACATGTGTCTGGGAGGTCCAGTCCCTGGTTCATCACTATTCCTGCCACAATAGTACCATGAAGACAAAAGAACACTCCTAGTAACTCAGAGAAAAGATCATTGAACAGTAGAAGTCAGGAGATGACTACAAAAAAAAAAAAAAAACTTACTGGACATCACAAAGAGTTCAGTTAAACCATCATTAAGGAATGGAAGCAGCATGGCACTTGTTTAAATCTGCCTAGAGCTGGCCGTCCTCACAATCTGAGTGACCTGACAAGAAGAAGACTGGACCAAGACACCTAAGACCACTCTGCAGGAGTTATAGGCTTCGGTGGCTCAGATAGGAGAGACTGTACATACAACAACTGTTGCCAGGTTCTTCACCAGTCGGAGATGTGTGGGAGAGAAAAAAAGCTCATCAAATCTCACCTGGAATTCACCCAAATGCATGTGGGAGACTCCAGGGTCAACTGGAAGAAGGTTCTATGGTTTGATGAGACAAAAACTGACCTTTTTGGCGATCAGACTAGACACTATGTTTGGCGAACACCAAACATTGCACATCACCACAAACGCACCATCTCCAGCATGAAGCATGGTGATGGCAGCATCATGCTCTGAGGATGCTCCTCAGCAGCAGGTCCTGGAAGGCTGCAGGACCAGTCTTCTTCTTGTCAGGTCACTCAGATTGTGAGGATGGCCATCTCTAGGCAGATTTAAACAAGTGACATACTGCTTCCATTTCTTAAAGATGGTTTAACAGAACTCTTTGTGATGTCCAATGAGTTTAAATGTTTTTTGTAGTCATCTCCTGACTTCCACTGTTCAATGATCTTTTCTCTGAGTTACTAGGAGTGTTCTTTTGTCTTCATGGTACTATTGTAGCAGGAATAGTGATGAACCAGGGACTGGACCTCCCAGACACATGTTTTTTTATACTATAATCACTTGACACACATCAACTGTACTCAGCTGATCTCCATTACACTAACTGAGACTCTGCTGCATCAACTAGCTGGAACTTTGTTGAATTAGTTCAGTTACTTTAAAGGGTATGAATACTTATGCACTCATTTATTTTACCTTATAGATTTTTAATTAATTGACAATATTTTGTAAAAATCTTTGTTCACTTTGATATTAAAGAGGGTTTTTTTGCAAATTCTTTTTAAAAAGGCCAAATTATATCGACCATGATTTAATGTGTAAAAGCAACAAAAGGGTGAAAATTCCAAGGGGTATGAATACTTTTGCAAGGCACTGTAGAAGGAGAAGGGAAGGAGCAAAGATTCAAAGATTATCTCAGGTAATAAAACCAGTTCCACTTGTCAATCTTAAATGCTTATGTTATTCTTCATGCTTATGCAACTGAATAAGGTGTTGCCCTTAGTAAATGTCCCTGCTTTGCTGTTTGCTGGCTGGCTGCACACTGTTCTCTGCTCTCTGTAAAAACAATATGGGTAAGTTTCAGCTACAACTTCTTATGTTACTTAGACTAATTAGTCTTGTGAAATACATACATAAATATCAACAAAGACAAAGCTAATATTTATTATGACCTAGCAATACATCATTTCATTTCATTTAATTATTCATTTAATAATTTTGTTACATTTAACAACATTTGTAAATTCATTTTGTGCTTTTATCTTAATTCTTTTCATCCCTTGCAGCAGCAGCAGCAGCAGCAGCAGCAACTACAAATGAATCAGTCATGAATGTTTGGTACCTGGAGAATTGCAACATTGACATTTTAGACAGTGGAAAGACTGTGAAGGATTTCATAGACAGTAAAACAAAAAAGCTTGATTCAGTGGTGAGTACCAGAGACATCATGTCGCTAAAGTTTTCCTAACTATGAGTCTTTGTGAGTTGAGAGTTTTTGAGATGTGCATTTCCTATGTAAACAATTCAATTTACTTTATTCATTCAGGGCGATGAAGGACCATTCTATGTGGCAAATCTAGATAATATATTCAAAAGACACCTCAGGTGGCTCACAAACTTACCTCGAGTCAAGCCTTTCTATGCGGTGAAGTGCAACAGCGAAGCAGCAGTTTTGAGGATGTTGAGTGCTCTGGGCACAGGTTTCGACTGTGCTAGCAAGGTACTGATGAAATATTTCAAATATATTCTCCCTCTCTGTTGTCTATGTTATGAAGCAATGATGTTTCCTTCTGAATTTTCTCTTTTTTTAACATGTTTTGGTGTCACAGGGTGAGATCCAGAGAGCCCTGTCCCACGGAGTGACACCTGATAAGATCATTTACGCACATACAACCAAACCACTGTCACACATCAAATATGCCCGTGCTCATGGAGTAAATCGGATGACTTTTGATAGTGAGGAAGAACTCCTAAAAATTTCTCTCTGTCACACCAAAGCCAAGTAAGTGAACAGCTGTTTATATTGTTGCTTCTATGTTTCTATTGTTCTTAGTTTACTGGTAAAAACCGCTGAATTGCTTTCCAGACTTGTACTCCGCATCGCAGTGGATGACTCTGACTCACTGCTACAACTCAGTGCAAAGTTTGGAGCCAAACTGGCGTCAGTCGGTAAGCTGCTGGAACGTGCTGCAGAGCTGGGCTTGGAGGTCATTGGGGTCAGCTTTCACGTAGGCAGCGGGTGCACTGAGAGTGGGGCGTTCAAGCAGGCCATCGCAGATGCCAGAAGCGTCTTTGACATGGGGGTAAGTCATTGTCAAAGTACTAGAAGATTACAAAACTACAGTAACATTCACATATTGAGAGGTATCACTCCATCAGTGAAGTTATGTTGATTTGCCATTGCGATGTAACTCACCTCAAGAAGTAGTCAACTCGTTTGACAGTTTAATCTCAGTTTTGTGAGTTGCACTGGATCTAAGTTCTATCAAACCCACCTTATGTGAGATAACTGGCTGATTGGCCCATTCAGGTCGGGAGGATATGTTTGAATGGGAAAAGTACCAGGCTCATCTTCCAGAGCAAATAAAACAGAGCAAAGCCAGTCTAGCAAAAAAGTGTACAGTACATTTTGTTCACAAAGGAATGTGATAATACCTAATGTGAGACTTTAAACAATGTCATGAAGACGGTAATGTCCGCGACAACTGCTTTACTCTCACTTAACCACTTGCTAGCAACCGCCTTTTTTAAGACATGTGAAAGCATCAAAATCCATGAGTGGAGTATTTTCTGATGTTAGTTATGTCCTATAACAAAATGTGAAATGCTTTAATTCGTGTTAAGCACAGACCTAATTTTGAGTGTAACCAAAGCCTGTGCAAAAGCAACATTGACTATTATAATCTATATATATCCAAAAATCTATTTTACAGTTATTTTCGGCCATGTTATTTGATTGGACAAAAGGCATTCCTTAAATACTAATATAGAGTACAACATTACTGAGACTTTTTTCATACATCACTCTGCTTTAAAGCTATTTGTAAAGCTTTATTTACATTTATGGTGGTTATCTAACGCCACCTTTCATTTAAGTTGATAAACTGAGCACTGACTTTTACAAATGAAATTACATTACTGGTCAAAAACTAGTCAACAGGTGCATCAAGTGCAACAACACAAGACACACCAAGCCAGTTAATAGCCAACCTGCTATTCTAAAAGCACAAAGTCCAACTTGGTATCTGTCCACAATCTTTCATTTCTGAAAGTTCTCTGAAAGCTATCCAAGATTAACTCCTGTCTGGTGGCCTCACCTCTGTCAACGTCCTGTTCCCTCTTGTCACCTCTGCCATGATATCCGTAAAGGCTGCTGAACATGGTTGCCCGTTCCCATAGCTCAATTTAAGGCACAACAACGGTCCCCCACCATCTGTCCTTTATGAATGATGCCTATTAGACAGTGGTACTGATGTGTTATTTTTTTCAGAAACTGCGTGGCTTCCAGATGACTCTCTTGGATATTGGTGGAGGGTTCCCTGGGAGAGAGGACTTCCAAATTAAATTTGAAGAGGTAAAGCTACATTCATTTGTTGCCTAAAGAGTGAGTGATAGTGAAGTGCACAGAAGTATCATGGGAATGTCTAGAATATTAACAGAGATGAAATATACTTTTTTACCTATGTTTTTCCCTTCCCTAGTTTTCAGAAGTCATTAATGGAGCACTGGAGGAATACTTCCCTCCTGACAGTAAGGTGCAGATTATTGCAGAACCCGGCCGATACTATGTGGATTCAGCCTTCACACTGGCAGCAAACATCATTGCTAAAAGAGCGATCTTAGATGATGTGGGCGAACATAACGGTATTGTATAGATGTCTTTTGGAGCCACATGAATGTTATCTATCCAGTATTAACCCAAAACTATGGTGTGTTTGTATGTAAATTGATCTTGATTTTAATTATAAAATGTATAAGTAGCATACAGCAGTCATATGTCTGATGGCACTACATGGCAATACACTACTACATGAATTTTAGTCAAAAGCCATGCTCAGCTTTTGAGAAAGCACAATTCTGACTTGTAGGGTTGCACTTTGTGCAGAGCCCCTGAGGGGCCATAGATAATATACTATAATTTGTGTAATATTTCCAACAATAATGCAAAAATATTGTGTACTTTTTAGTTCAGTAACCTTCATTATTTTGCATGTATTTTTTTCCAGACGTTGAGAAAAGCAGCCCTGACAGAGTGATGATGTACTACCTTAATGACGGAGTGTATGGCTCCCTGAGCTTCCTGATCAATGATCCTGCCCACTCCGAGGTTGAGCCATACCTCAACAGAGTAAATATAAACCCTATCACGATACAACAACATGATGATTCATTCACGAAGAATTGATTCAGGAAGAGGCCGACGGAAGGGTCTAATATTGTAACGGGTATTGTGCGAACCCAAACGCAGTACAAACAAGGCCCAGAAACAAAGGTCAGTTAATGGTTTTATTAACTGCAATCCGGCAAACACACAGTTCAATGGCTTGGCAGGTGGCTTGGTCAGGACGGGCAAAAGTTCATAAACCAGAAGGCAGGCAGTCCAGGCGAACAATCCGAAGGGGGGCAGGCAGAGCTCATAGTCAGGAACAAAGGGTAGAGGTAATTTACCAGGCGGCAGGCAGAACAGGCAGGTCGAAGTCAGGCAGGGTCGGAACCGGGAAGACAGGCAGGTGAACGCTGGAAAGTCTCGCATGGCAAAGAACAATCTGGCACTGAGTGAGTGTGAGGCTGGAGAATATATACTGAGCAGGCAGGAGGGGCTGATTGGTGAGTGAGGGCAGGTGTGTGATAAGTGAGTGTGAGCAGGTGTGTGATCAGTGACTGAGAGTGGGTGTGGTAATCAGTCAATGGGTGTGGTGAGAGTAGAGCAGTGGAAAATTACTGAGTCCATGGGGAAAGGCTGGAGCAGACTATGACAAATATGTGTTTGATGGACATATTTAGGATGTCCAACCGATTCAGCAGCAAAAACAGGTTAAAAAAGATGTAGAAGAAGATAGAAGATAGAAGCTAAGGCCTGCAGATCAAAGTCTAAAGGTGCACCCCTACATCATCTAAAGTCCCAGGCAACAATGAAACACCCTCCGAGTGTGTGGATTGCAAGTCACTGATGGCATGGTAGAGAACACTAAGAGCTTGCTTGGTGTTAGCGCTGGGTGGGATGTAATCAGCTACAGTTATGATGGAGGTGAATTCCTGGGGGAAGTAGAACGGTCTGCATCTCACAATCATAAACTCAATGTCTGCAGAGCAATGACCAAGTGGACATGGAGTAAACGCCACCCCCTCGGGATTTACCTGGGAGAGTGTGGCTACTGTCGGCTCTGAATGTTATAGCCCGTCTATGCTAATGGTGACATCAGGGACAGATAAGTTTAGCCACGTCTCAGTGAGAATGAGGAGGCAGCAGTTTCTAGTCTCCAGCTTCAGGCAGTTGAATTTGCTCTCCAGGGAACGTACAGGATAATCAGGATGGATGGAAGCTGCGGACGGAACGGGTTAGCCTTCATCTTAGCTGTAAGTCCACCGCAGCAACACTGCTTCTGTTTTCTCTGGCACCGCCTCCAACGCCTCCGTGGGCGGGCTGTGCTGGTAGGAAACTCCTCTGCTCTGTAGGCCGCTGGGTCTGACCGGCATAGCAGACTAAGGCTGAGTAGAGTGGTCCACGTAACCGGGTTTAAAAAACCCAAATCGCTTTAATTTCGCAAACCTAACACAAGCTGACGATCATTTACTGTTCTGACGTGCTACATTGAGCTATTGGTGCTAAACTTATTGAACTAGATGGCGAATTTAACCATGTGTTGGCTGTGTTGTCGGGAGCCAAAGCAGCCACAGCCAACCACGGCACCACCATTCCATAAAACGGAAATAATCAAGTAAAAGAAAACATTTTAAGGGATAGATTGTGGGAGAATAAAATAACTAGGCGATGTGGATTTCATATTTCAATGTTTGTGCTCCACACAGACTGTTGAGAGCAGTGAGCAGAGATACCGGTCTGTGATCTGGGGTCCAACCTGTGACAGCATCGACAAAGTGATCGACAACTTCTGGATTCCTGAGCTGCACGTGGGGGACTGGCTCTTCGTTGACAACATGGGTGCTTACTCTGTTTGTTCATCCACCGACTTCAATGGCTTTGAAAGGGCACAAGTCTACCCTGTTGTAACAACTGAAACATGGCACGCCTTAAACAATTTTGACATCAATAACATCCATTGATGATCTGGTAACACGTCTGTTGGACGATGCTTCTATATGATATACACTGGGTCATCTGTAAGTAATAGCCCGGCTGTTGACACCAAGCTGTTTCTCTGCACTGGTCAACAAGCAATTCTGCTTTGTTCTCTTCTAAATAACCCATTCATCCATCAACCCACTTCCTTCTGCCTATTCTGGGCCGAGTTGCGAGGGCAGCAGGTTAAACGAGGTATTCCAGATGTACCTCTCCCAAGCAACGTTTCCAGCTCTTTCCTAGGGGACAATAAAAAATATATCGTACATATTATATCCTTTATATTGTTTTTCTTGCCTGAAAAAAATCATGTGGTGAAACAATCACTGTAAGAGGAGATGCATTTAGAAACGTTGAGTTCCATAGGGTTTAAGGATGCAGCTGTATTGTAAAACTCGTGCATATCAAAATATCTGCTGTATAATATAATATGGCATTCAAGGAGAATTTCCAAAAGAGGATTTTTAAGTTCTTTAATGACATATTGTAGGTTGATGGAGTAATTAAGATTTTTGAATATTAATAACGGTTGGGTTATGCATTATATTCTCTTTATTTTTATTGAGGGGATGAGGTGATGGAGTGTGCCAGAGGGCAGTAGAGGGCCCAGTGGTCACTGGGTGATTGTGTTCAGAGGGAGAGCAAGAAGCACTAGGGTGATTAACCTTGGGTGAGCACCTGGGAGGCCCTTTGTCTTCCCTGAGTGTGTTAGGGTTAGGGTATGTATCACTTTCAATTTCCCTACTTATGGTTTTGTTAAGACATGATATGGTATATATTTGAATCTGATTTCTGTTTGTTCTTCTCTTGAGGTTATCAACCTACTGACAATCCAAAAAGTGGCTATAGTCAAATCAAATAAAATAATTAAGTTGAACGAGTTGACTCCTGCGTCCTCTGTGCCAAGCCTGGTCTAGTTCAGGCAGATGAACCGCCCAATAACTCGACAGTAACAAATAATGTTCTCTAAGTAAATGTCCCCTACATTAGAAGTCCTTCTACATTAGTAATACACTGACAGAGACTGTAATATAGCACAATAATTTACAGCCTGAAATTATGACATTTTATAAGCAGAAATCATTTTCATCAGCATTCATTTTGATCTGGGATCAATTCAACATGATAATGCTCGAGCCAGTATTAGGACACCACATTTGAAAAAAAATATACAAAAATATTTTTAAATCGTTAAACATAACATGTTATGTATTTTATGGGGTTTTTTAATGCAGAAAATATGTAAAACGTTTTTAAAGATGTATAAAATATACAATAATGTCTGCAATTTTTTTTAAATGGATAAAAACATTTTTAACTTTACAGAAATGTATTCATAAAAGTGCGTTAAAAAGCCTTTAGAAAGAAATGTGCATTAATGTGCCTGTTAATGTTTTTATATAATTACATTTTTCTGGGCAGCTTGAAGGCCTTATGGACAGAATTATATAATTAATTTTATTGATTACATTGTGTATTATTAATCTTAATCAGATCAATGAGGTGAAGAAATACTTGTGGAGTAGAAGTATAAAGCAGACACATTCAAGTAAAGTACAAGTGGCTAACATGTGTACTAAAGTAGTATTTAGTAAATGTACTGAGTTACTTCCCCCCTCTTGATATGCAGAGGCTTCCTGAAGGTAGAACTAATGTCTGATGAGACTCTGATATCATTCCCAGTTACAGGATACAGAGCAGCACACATTGTACTGTTTAAACCTGCAGGGCCAACATCAGTTCAGCTCCTACACATGTAATCACATACACATAATATTTACTGTTAACATTACTAGTCCAAACCACACACAGAGCTGTGAGTAGAAATGGTCAGACTGGTCATTGTTACTGGGAGGTTAACAGGGAAAGGATGGGTCTATTTAGTGCTGACTTGCATAAAAATGATGGCTGCAGACTGGAGAGTTCTGATGGCAGCAACAGTGAACCTGGACTTGTACACGGTGTCCTCTGATCCACCACCACGCCTTCAGCTGCACCTTCCCTGAGCCTCTCCTCTGTGTTTGTGCTCTGCTTTGGGTTACAGTGTGATTCCTGTGTAGAGAAACACTGGAGACAAAAGACAGCAGCCGTTTCACAAGAACATCTGTTCTCACATACAGTAAATGACTGATGAGTCACTGTAAATGTCTCCCTGATTCTGTATATATACTGAAATATGGACTGCTGTTTTTCCACTTTACTGACATATAACTTCATTGTTTTTTGTACTACACAACTGTTTCCCAAATTAAAAGTTAATCATTTATAATAGAAAAAAAAACAATTATTGATAACTTTTCATGCTATTAAAGTGCTTTAAATATAAACCAGTAGGTTTCTGTTGTAAAACTGTAATTTAGATAAACATCTAAAAATAATGCATTAAGTAAATAACTTTGACTCCAGTTTGAGTCTTTTATGTCATTTGTTTATTGAATATATTTACAACTGTACATTTCACAACATTTTAAAATAGCTGTTGCATTACAAGAAAATATGACATTGGTCCTATGACAATGCACCTTAGAAGTCTTAGAACGAGGTCTGTTTGTGACACAAAGTCACTCAGCTGGTAACTGGTTGACTCAGATTTTATTCTGTGAAACTAAAAGTCAAGAAAACGCTGATTACTGCAGTTTACAGTAAAAGAGGTATTTTAATGAGGAAATGAGAACGGACAGAGGAAATGAACAATTTTCTCCATTTAAAATGTCAAATAAAATATATACTCATATTTACACTTTTAAGATTGTTCTCTTTAGATAGTTTTCTGTCATCTCAACTTATTGAACATGCTTTTTTTTGCCTTGTTAATTATAGCTAAACATTCATCCCAAAAAATAGTTATCACAATATTAAAAAAACACAGTTGTCACTGAGGTAACAGTTGGCTTCTATTTGTTTTGCCTTAATAAAAAAAAATCAAGGTACCACAGGTAATACTTTCTTCCAAAGATCATTAGACTTGAAACAGTTAATAGCATCCCACTGACAACTGGTTCACCAGATTTCAAACCGCTTGTCTTTCTGAAAGGAGCTTCTGTCCACAATGTTGTTTCTGAAGAGTCTAAAAACAAAGCAGAGAGAGCAGACGTCACTCAGACAGACAGTGTTCATTGAACTGATGGAAGAGAATGAATGACTATGAGTAGAAATGTCTTAATAAATGAATGGAGCACTAATTAATGTCTGCTCACCGCACAGTTTGAATGCCGGGGTTGATGGAGACCAGTTGGAGTAACGTGTCAGTCGAAGCATCAGTGATGTTGTTGTGACTCAGACTGCAACAAACACAAACAGTTATTAGTTCACGATATTATATCAGCCCAAAGGTGCTGTTGAAACACACAGGATAATCACTGTAACATTATGTTTTGCTTTTCTTTTTCAGTCAATCAAACACCTCTGGTCATCAGCAGGCGTGTGCACCGAAGCAGCAGATACCAGCTGGATATCTTCATTAATAACTGAAGCTTTCTGACACTGCACTATAACTAAAGACAGAGATTTAAAGGTTACACAGCGAGATCATTTGCAGTCAAGTCATCCTGAAGATTCATCATGAACTCCACCAGAGATCTCACAACTATTTTACTTTAAACAAATCAGCAAAACTCAATTTTCTCTTGAAAGTTAGGAGAAAGGTCTCTTGTGTCAACAGCAGCGGTGGAAAAAGTATTTCAATCCTTTACTTCAGTAAAAGTACTAATACCACACTGTGAGGTTATTCCACGACAAGTAAAAGTCCTGCACTCAAAACTTACTGCAGTAAAAGTAAAAAAGTATCAGCATCAAAATGTACATAAAGTATCAGAAGTTCTCATTATGCAGAATGGACACACTCAGATTGTTTTATATATTCTAAATATATTAGATTATCTGTACTGATGCATTTATGTAAGCAGTGTTTTGGGTTCATTAGGGCTCATTTTAAAGGCTAAATATACAGTTATGAGGTTAATTTAAAAAATCACTTTGAAGTATAATTTTACATCAAATGGAAATCCTCAAGTAAAACCTTAAAGTTGTACTTTAGTAAAGTACTTTAGTAAATGTACTTAGTTACATTTCAGCACTGGTCAACAGGATTAATTTGAGTTTTCTGTTCTCAGCTTCAGTCAGACTTTTTGTTTTCTGGAGGATTACAGAGATGCACAGTTGTGCACATTTTTATTTTTTATTGACATGCTATTTAACCTGCATTTTATTTAGTAATTTCTATAAATGAATCTGCCCCTCTGGTTTTCTTAGTACCTATACTTTGTGCAATCATTTTAAAGTTATTCTATTGACGAAATGAAAACTACTACACTTTAGATTAAGACAGTTCAATAGAAGTAAAGCATGTTTATTGTCCTGCAGCTTTCTGTAGAAATAGCCATGACTATATAGATATAATTGTCTTCTGAAGTAAGTTTGTCTGCATCATATAGACACTGACAAGAACTCAAATCTCTCATGAAATATAATCCAGCTTCATCTGCATAGAAATCAACTCAATAATAATGTTAAGGGTTCAGCCCCCTATAATTGTGATTGTTACTGTTTATGTTTTAAAGAGCATTTTCTCTCGTCTCAGCTCATCAAACTGTGAGCAGCTGACATTACCAGCTGCTTCTGATCCTCACACAGTCTACCTGCTGTAATCTTTCTTTTATAAATGGTTACCTCCACCTGGGCTCGAGCCCACACTGCCTTATAAACATTGTAGCCACATGAAGACATTTCCAGTGCACACTCACTCCAGGACTTGTACTTTGTGCAGCTGTGAGCAGAGTGAGAGCAGCTGCTGGTCTGTGAGCTGACAGTGACTGAGGTCCAGCTCTGTCAGCTCTGCACAGAAATCCAGCATCAGGGCCAAGGCTTCACAGGTCCTCTGATCCAGGGAGCTGTGACTGAGGTCCAGCTCTGCATTCAGAGCTCTACAGAGGGACTCTGCCCGTCTCACCGAGTCCCTCTCACTGTTCACAGGGACCAGAGACAACAGCTGGAGGAGGACAGCTTTACTGGCTCTAAACAGGAGAAACAGAGTGTTCTGATGCATTAACATGAAAGAAACAGAGCTTCTTCTCTCCTTTCACTCAGTTTGTGTTTTTCCCACCTGAGGCAGACTCTGTCTAGGACAGAAAACAGCAGGTCCAGTCCACTGTCCTCCACCTCACAGTCCTGCAGGATGAGCTGTGTGTCCCGGCTGCTGCTGTGTCTCAGGATGGTGGAGACGGCCCTGCAGTCATCAGCAGTCAGACTGAGAGTGTCACTCTGATCCTGGTCTAACAGCTCCACACAGGAGGAGCAGGACAGATCCAGTGTGTGCTGCAGAGACCTGAGCAGGACGACCGCTGCCTCCTGCTGGACGTCAGAGGAAGCACAACAGTGGACCAACCTCAGCAGCAGCTTCCTGTCAACACTGGCAGTCACATGTTTTCCAAAAGAAACACATACCATTAATTAAAATGATTGTCTTTTATCATAATTCTGACTGATATTGTGTCTCAGTATTTATAACATAGAGTCCTTCAGGCTAACAGCTAAACTACTGGAGCATGCATACATCACTTAGAAGCATTCTGATGGCTCAAGAAACAGAAGCAGTCACACCATCAGAAAGGTTAAAACAAACCTTCACATTACACAAACTAATTCAGAGGAGAAACGGTGAAATGATGACCCAAACTAAAAGAAATTTCAGTCTCAGTTTAAAGACCCACTTCCTGTTTCAACTTTGTCCCACTCCTCACTGGAATATATAGTTTTCCTGAGCAGTGAGAGATTATTACAGACATTAAAAGGTTCACTTTCAGTCTGACCTCAACAACAAGTGGAAAAACAGTTGTCTGCTGGTGTTTCCACACCCATCAGACCTCTTTTCAGCCCCGTGCTCACAACTCTCAGTTGTTAACTTGGTGAGAACAATGTGATTATTACTGACAGAATTCATTTGTGATATTTATATCAATTTTTCAGCTACAGGTGAATTATATCTTGTGTGTTGGAGAGTACTGATGCAGGTACAGCTTTGGGAAATGAGCAGTAATGTCTGACCTCAGTTGAGAAACTTTGTCCAGCATCAAGATGATGGACTTTACTTCCCCTGCTGGTATGGACGTCCACATGAGGTTCAGTTTAACTTTGTCACTGTGTCTGAGGGTGAAGATCAGAGCAGCACAGTCCACAGAGTCCATCTCTCTGCAGGTCAGGCTGATCACATGATTCAGTGACCTCAGTAAACTGGGTATACTGGGACTGGCACCAGCATTATAGATCTCTCTGACGGCAGTCAACACAAAGCTGGGACTGAGCCTGGAAGCACAAAGTGTATTCACTTTTGTTTGTTTAGGGGAAACAAGCCACAACAACAAATATAGAATGTTAAAAAACAGATTGTTCACCTTTTTAACACAACCCTGTCCAGGAAGGGAAGCAGACGTGTGATGCTCTCCTGTAAGAAGCTGTTCTTCTTCAGGTTCACAGTGATGGTCTGAGCTGACGACTGCTGCAGCAGAAAGTGAAGAAGCTCCCAGTTCAGACAGCAGGAGCTCAGGTCTCCACCAACCTTGATCAAGAAGGACCGAGTCAAGTCCCCGTCCTGGTTTTCATGGAGGAGGAAGAGGAACTGCTGGACAGTGTCCTCACTCAGTCTGAGGATCAAAATATGTCAATATATGTTAGGAAATGATTCATACATTTTGCATTTTTGCTAATTGGTGTGTTTCTGAGGCTGAGGAAAGACATGAACCTGATTGTTAGATCATCATGAAGCAGCAGTGGAATGAGACTCAGAGCAGGAACACAGAACTCAGTCAGGTTTAACCGTCTGATTTTCCAGCAGCTCAGCAGGGACGCCAAACCACTGACAACCTTCAACGACACTTTCTCAGATGGACGGGCTGTCTGAGGGGAGAGAGAAAGCTCTTCAATAGTCACTGAACAGGCCACTCTCCCTTTTTTTACCCATCCACACAGTAGCAAGGCGTTGTCATGGGAAAGCCTGAAGATCAAAGAGAGAGTAAAAGGCAGTCAGAACATAAATTATATTCTCAATCTGGTAAGACATTTAAACTGGAAAAGACAGAGCTATAAAACAGTAAAGATATAAACATTTACGTCAGACTGTGCAGTTGTACTGTAGAACTAAAGAGGAGGGAGGCTTCTTCCACAGACATCTGTCCTGGTTTGAGGATGAGATCCACATCAGAGCCACAGAGTCCGAGAACTGTCCCCACCGACCGGCAGCATCTGGTGCTTAACCCTCCTGTTAACAGCAGGGTGGACCCCAGCAGCTGCAGCAGAGAGACCAACTGCTCAGCCTCTTCTCTGGATCTGACAGAGATGCATGAGCAGACACTCTGGAAGAACTCTGGATCACAGCTGAAACACAATATGGAGGAAATGTAAAACAGCAAAGCTACAACACATTCTGCATTGAAAACCATCTCATGTAAAATATATTTTATTCAGGATGAAAGTTAGAGAACGAATGCAGCAGGATGAAACACGGTTTTATTAGTGGTGATGATAAACTGGATGAATGTATTCCATATGTATATTTGTCAATGACAGCAAACTTATTTCAAAACAGTTAGAGATTATGAGATGAATCTTTTAACAAATATGCGGTATTAATCTGATTTACCTGAGCTGTGAGATATAAGGCAGACACTGTAGGAAACTCCTCACTTCACTCTCTTCATCTGAGAAGTCTATCAGCTCCACTTGTTTCTTCTCTGGTTGGAGTTTCAGCACTTCCAGGAGGATGGAGGTCTTTCTCTCTGAGAGGTTTATGGTCCAGACTGCAGGAGCTGACTGGAAAACTGACTGTAATGATGGAAGGACACTCAGGCCTGTTTTAGTCTCATAGTCCTTCAGGTGGGAGAACAGATCCAGCAGGAAATCACTCTGATAATATTCATCATCATCATCCAGGTGATGAAAAGGGAATGTTTCATATCTGCACAGTGATGATAACAGCTCCAGTATCTTCTCTCCTGTCTGCTGTTCTCTCTCTGCTGCTGCACAGAACAGATTCCCAAAGAACTTTGCTTCACCTGAGCATATCAAGGAGTGAGATAAACTGGAAGGAGAATTGGACATTTTGTTATTTTATGATGTCAACAGCTAAAAAAGAGCCTTCGATCACTGATATGGATCCATCTGCTAACAGTCTACAAATACCCACTAATGAGCCAAATGACAGTACTAGTGTAACATTATCATGAGTTCTAGAGGTGAACCTATCACATCCTACTGAAATGAAGTTTGTTTTTATTATTGTAAATACACCACATTAAGTCAAATCCTCTCATTCACTCCTCTTAATTATTCATCATTCAAACATCTTGCTCACTTACAGTCAATGTGTTGGCTGAAAATAATTTTTTCCACTTAATTTATGAATCAATGAGCTCCAAAGCCTAAAATCCTGGACCAAAATTTTGTCCCTGCATAATTCTGTAAAAGTGTAAAAACCTTAATGAAGTAGTAGTGAAGCATCATTAGGATCTGCAGAGGTAAACTAATAATTCAACATTATTTCAACGGTTCAAAAAAGACACTTGTGAATAATCCTCTCATTCACACCTTTGTGTAATTCACTGGTCAAACATCCTGCTCAGTCACCGCTCCTCATAATATCTTATATAGCAAAGAAATGCATCTTGCTGAACTGGAACCAGCAAAGACCCCCAACATTCAATCTGTTCAAACTAATTCTGAATGAAACATTACAGCTGTTACAGAGCTCTTGTTGATATTTTAAAACAATGTGGGATAACGAGTTAAAAACACGGCACCATTGGAAATGTGATCATCTGCCCGGCCAGATGTGCTTTGATTTTTCTGCAGAAGAAATATATAAACTGTGACCATAGCAGAATCTGTTTGTTTTCTGTCTTCATTAAATTAATAATTGTTGTTCAATTTGTATTTTATTAAACCGTTATTCCAACACAACAACACAGATGTACTTAGAGGGGAACCATTGTGTGCAGCTATCTTCAAATGCAGGAAACTTCATGTTAGTGTAAAGCAGTAAGAAAGAACATCACTAGTCCTGAAAAGGAGAACTAAACTCCTCATCATTAACACAATGCTGATGGTCTCTGTTGTTACATTGCTGGAGCTTGTTGGATCACATCATTATACTGTAGCTGAGTCTGCTTTGACTTTTTACTGAGTCCATAGATGACTGATGAAATGTATGTATTTAGGAATGGAGAGTAATTAAGCAATAATGTATTGGGTGCATTGAAAAAAAACATCATGACAACTCTACACACTGGCCACTTGCTCAGTCATTCTCTCCTTTTCTCTAAACACAACAAAAGTACAATCCATTTACCTGAGCTGTGAGATATAAGGCAGACACTGTAGGAAACTCCTCACTTCACTCTCTTCACCTGAGAAGCCTCTCAGCTCCACTTGTTTCTTCTCTGGTTGGAGTTTCAGCACTTCCAGGAGGATGGAGGTCTTTCTCTCTGAGAGGTTTATGGTCCAGACTGCAGGAGTTGACTGGAAAACTGACTGTAATGATGGAAGGACACTCAGGCCTGTTTTAGTCTCATAGTCCTTCAGGTGGGAGAACAGATCCAGCTGGAAATCAATCTGATAATACTGATAATATTCATCATCATCATAATCCAGGTGATGAAAAGGGAATGTTTCATATCTGCACAGTGATGATAACAGCTCCAGTATCTTCTCTCCTGTCTGCTGTTCTCTCTCTGCTGCTGCACAGAACAGATTCCCAAAGAACTTTGCTTCACCTGAGCTGAAGTAGAGAGGTAAACTGGAAGGAGAATTAAACATTTTGTTATTTTATGATGTCAACAGCTAAAAATGAGCCATAGATCACTGATATGGATCCATCTGCTAACAGTCTACAAATACCCACTAAAGAGCCAAATACAGTGAAATAAATCAAACCTAATCTCAAGCAGCGATGCCTTTAACAGGGCTTTAAGTGGATTCTGGAAGACTTTTACTGAATGAAATGATTCACAAAATGTTGGAGGAACCATCAAAGTCAGGTACAAAGTTGTATTGTCACCTCTGTATTAAAGATTGTATGTTAGACTGCAGTACCACTCCTGAGCCAACAGGAGGTTGATACAAGAAGGTTCCTACTGAACAGAGCTTGCTCTGGTTAGGTTTAGCCATGAGGACTGAGATTGGTTAAGGTCAAGGTAAAAATATCAATGTCATGTTTTAAGACTCTATAAACTAGTGACAGTACTAGAGTAACATTATCATGAGTTCTAGAGGTGAACCTATCACATCCTAATGACATGAAGTTTCTTTTTAATATTGTAAATACACCAAATTAAGTCAAATCCTCTCATTCACTCCTCTTAATTATTTATAATTCAAACATCTTGCTCACTTACAGTCAATGAATTGGCTGAAAATCATTCTTTCCACTTAATTTATGAATCAATGAGCTCCAAAGCCTAAAGTCATGGACCAAAATTTAGTCCCTGCATAATTCTGTAAAAGTCTAAAAACCTTAATAAAGTAGCAGTGAAGCATCATTAGGATCTGCAGAGGTAAACTAATACTTCAACATTATTTCAATGGTTCAAAAAAGACACTTGTGAATAATCCTCTCATTCACTCCTTTGTGTAATTCACTGGTCAAACATCCTGCTCAGTCACCGCTCCTCATAATATCTTATATAGCAAAGAAATGCATCTTGCTGAACTGGAACCAGCAAAGACCCCCAACATTCAATCTGTTCAAACTAATTCTGAATGAAACATTACAGCTGTTACAGAGCTCTTGTTGATATTTTAAAACAATGTGGGATAACGAGCTAAAAACACGGCACCATTGGAAATGTGATCATCTGCCCGGCCAGATGTGCTTTGATTTTCTGCAGAAGAAATATATAAACTGTGACCATAGCAGAATCTGTTTGTTTGCTGTCTTCATTAAAATATTAAATGCTGTTCAATTTGTATTTTATAAACTGTTAATCCAACACAACAACACAGATGTACTTAGAGGGGAACCATTGTGTGCAGCTATCTTCAAATGCAGGAAACTTCATGTTAGTGTAAAGCAGTAAGAAAGAACATCACTAGTCCTGAAAAGGAGAACTAAACTCCTCATCATTAACACAATGCTGATGGTCTCTGTTGTTACATTGCTGGAGCTTGTTGGATCACATCATTATACTGTAGCTGAGTCTGCTTTGACTTTTTACTGAGTCCATAGATGACTGATGAAATTTGTATTTAGGAATGGAAAGTAATTAAGCAATAATATATTGGGTGCATTGAAAAAAAACATCATGACAACTCTACACACTGGCCACTTGCTCAGTCATTCTCTCCTTTTCTCTAAACACAACAAAAGTACAATCCATTTACCTGAGCTGTGAGATATAAGGCAGACACTGTAGGAAACTCCTCACTTCACTCTCTTCATCTGAGAAGACTCTCAGCTTCACTTGCTTCTTCTCTGGTTGGAGTTTCAGCATTTCCAGGAGGATGGAGGTCTTTCTCTCTGAGAGGTTTATGGTCCAGACTGCAGGAGCTGACTGGAAAACTGACTGTAATGATGGAAGGACACTCAGGCCTGTTTTAGTCTCATAGTCCTTCAGGTGGGAGAACAGATCCAGCAGGAAATCACACCTGACATCTTTTAGAGGTTTTCTTTTGTATGTGCCGGTGATGATAACAGCTCCAGTATCTTCTCTCCTGTCTGCTGTTCTCTCTCTGCTGCTGCACAAAACAGATTCCCAAATAACTTGATTTCTTCTGAAGGTTCTGATGACTGAGGCACAAAACTGAAATCATAAATATTGAAAAGATCATGTGATTTCATTTTAAAAGAATATCAACTGGAATATTAACTTCTCTGACGGTGAACTGACTGTAACTTGAACTGCAGTAATACATATATTACAATAACATATTCTGCATGGGCAGTGTCAAGATAGTGTTTTGTCAAAGAAAAAACAATAATATCAAATAACCTTTTACCTGAGCTGTGAGATATAAGGCAGACACTGTAGGAAACTCCTCACTTCACTCTCTTCATCTGAGAAGACTCTCAGCTTCACTTGCTTCTTCTCTGGTTGGAGTTTCAGCATTTCCAGGAGGATGGAGGTCTTTCTCTCTGAGAGGTTTATGGTCCAGACTGCAGGAGCTGACTGGAAAACTGACTGTAATGATGGAAGGACACTCAGGCCTGTTTTAGTCTCATAGTCCTTCAGGTGGGAGAACAGATCCAGCAGGAAATCACACCTGACATCTTTTAGAGGTTTTCTTTTGTATGTGCCGGTGATGATAACAGCTCCAGTATCTTCTCTCCTGTCTGCTGTTCTCTCTCTGCTGCTGCACAAAACAGATTCCCAAATAACTTGATTTCTTCTGAAGGTTCTGATGACTGAGGCACAAAACTGAAATCATAAATATTGAAAAGATCATGTGATTTCATTTTAAAAGAATATCAACTGGAATATTAACTTCTCTGACGGTGAACTGACTGTAACTTGAACTGCAGTAATACATATATTACAATAACATATTCTGCATGGGCAGTGTCAAGATAGTGTTTTGTCAAAGAAAAAACAATAATATCAAATAACCTTTTACCTGAGCTGTGAGATATAAGGCAGACACTGTAGGAAACTCCTCACTTCACTCTCTTCATGTGAGAAGTCTATCAGCTTCACTTGTTTCTTCTCTGGTTGGAGTTTCAGCACTTCCAGGAGGATGGAGGTCTTTCTCTCTGAGAGGTTTATGATCCAGACTGCAGGAGCTGACTGGAAAACTGACTGTAATGATGGAAGGACACTCAGGCCTGTTTTAGTCTCATAGTCCTTCAGGTGGGAGAACAGATCCAGCAGGAAATCACACCTGACATCTTTTAGAGGTTCTCTTTTGTATGTGCACAGTGATGATAACAGCTCCAGTATCTTCTCTCCTGTCTGCTGTTCTCTCTCTGCTGCTGCACAAAACAGATTCCCAAAGAACTTGATTTCTTCTGAAGGTTCTGATGACTGAGGCACAAAACTGAAATCGTAAAGATTGTAAAGATCATATGATTTCATTTTTGAAAGAATATCAACTGGAATATTAACTTCTCTGACGGTGAACTGACTGTAACTTGAACTGCAATAATACATATATTAGAATAATCTATTCTGCATGGGCAGTGTCAAGATAGTGTTTTGTTCAAGAAAAAACAATAATATCAAATAACCTTTTACCTGAGCTGTGAGATATAAGGCAGACACTGTAGGAAACTCCTCACTTCACTCTCTTCATGTGAGAAGCCTGTCAGCTCCACTTGTTTCTTCTCTGGTTGGAGTTTCAGCACTTCCAGGAGGATGGAGGTCTTTCTCTCTGAGAGGGTTATGGTCCAGACTGCAGATGCTGACTGGAACAGTGGCCTTAGTTTTGGAATGACACCTGGAAAATCTTCCTTCTTGACATGTTGATAAAAATCAAGAAGGATGTTATGCAGCTCAATGTTAACAGAAAACAATGAGAGGAGGATAATCACTACATCATGAAAGTTTTCTTCTTTGTAAAGTGCTGCTTTCAGGCAAAAATCCAGCAACAGCTGCCTTTCTTCCCTCTGCAGTGTCCCAAGGCATTGCTGCTGGTCCTGTAGTCCTGAACCTCTGCAGGGCATCCTGAAGCTGTTTGACAACAACAAATGACTCAAAGTGCATGTTCTGTAGAACAATTACAGAATCAAATAATATGTAGAGGTGCTATTAGGTGCAACTGTTATATTTATTTTTCCACACCTTTAGCAGACTTTCTGATAGTGTGCAATAGAGAAAGGGGTAAAGCATCTTGGTTGAAATGCAAATTCGGATTTATCTAACACAATGAGCTTACTCATTATGGCAAGTCTAATTATCAACTTCATTAGTAGTTTACCATTTCTGACTCAATGTACTGTACCTGATCACTGAATAGCCATGCTGTTTTAATTGAGAACTGATATGAGAACTGAAATCTAAAGTCTGACATGATAACAAGAAGGCAGGAAAATAAATGTAACTCTAAGATTGGTACTTTATTTTATTCATGCAGCTTTTTTTACACAATCTCAGCCGTTTGGTTTCTGGTGTCCGTTGGAAGGTGTGACATCACTTGCAGTACTTTCACGAAACAATACTTCATGTGAATGTGCTAGAGGTTAAAGAGTGGGTTGTGAGGAGTGAAACCCTGAATAACTCCAATCGAACACATACTTAGGCGTCTCGTTTAACCATAAAGGTAAGTGTCAAGTCAAGTCAAGTCAATTTTATTCATATCGCCCAAAATCACAAATCACAGATTTGCCTCAAAGGGCTTTACAGACTGTACATGGTATGACACCCTCTGTCCTTAGAGTCTAAGGACAGAGGATGAGGGTCTAAGGCTTAGACCCTCACAGTGGCCAGGGGTAACTCCTCAAAAAACCCTTTTAACAGGGGAAAAAGCAGAAGAAACCTCAGGGAGAGACAGAGGAGGGATCCATCTCCCAGGACAGACAGACGTGCAATAGATGTCGTTGTACAGGGCAGATCAACAGAGTAGAATAGAGTAGATAGAGGTTGAAGGGGGAGAGGGAGAGAGGATAGAGAGACGGTTGAGAGGGAGAGAGACAGGGAGGAGCAGGAGTTCTGGGAGGGCCACAGCAGTGTGTCTTTAGATATACGCACAAGGCACGACAGCGGGTCTCCGTTGATTATTTAAATCTCCAGTCATATTTGCGATTGGACAGGAACTAATATTATTTCATGTTCTGTGTTGTCTACACATCCAGAAGATAACACACAAACAGTCCAATTTCACACAGTGAGTGTATGTGAAGGCATCAACTGTGGACATCATGAGAGTCAGACTTATTCCTTATTATATTCTCATGTATTTTCAAAAATGACACGTAGGGGAGCTGAGAGGAGAGTCCCGCCACCGAATCCCAAAATAATAATAAAGTTTTAGTCAACCTTATATTTGTTCATACAATTGCACTTAATTTAACGTCTCTGAGGAGACTAATAATTTTACTGTGTGTGGTATTAGTGATGGTGTCTGTGAATTGGAATATTTTTTATATGAGGCTCATTTGCATAGAAAGGAGACGATTTTGCACCAAATGTATACCCATTGGCCCTCATTTATCAAGCGAGCGTAGAAACGAGCGCAGATCTGAGTGTACATTTTGTCTTACGACAGGGTCCACGTGTGATTTATCAAACGATCGTATCTCGCCAATCACAGCGTAAGAATGATCGGCTGTTGATAAATGTGGCGGCTCGAAACATGCGTAATTTAAATACCACGCCCTAATATATACCCGATTCAGAAAACTCGCCTTCAGAGTTTACGACACCGAAGGGCGCAATACGGCCAAAAAGAGGATTTTTTTCACCCTCTAAATCAGCTTTATAAGCAAAGTGCACCGTTACAATTAACAATAGGGGCAATATAGACATATTAAAGAAATACGCAGCGACGGAGGTTTATGAAATAAAAGTACTTCTAGTTATAAACTCAAACAAGTTCACTGAATATTTTACATTTGGAGCACGGACTTAAAAGTTTTCAGCTTTTTGGTTGAAGGAGGTAAACAATGTTTTAAAGTAAGTTTTAATTCAAGAAGAAGAGGAATTTCTCAGTCAGAAAGTGAAACGCTGACGTCCAACAGCTGCAACACAACAAACTAGTTTTGTTTGGCAGCATAAAAAGTGAAAAGGGAGGAAATCAGTGCTGCTGTCAGCAGAGTAGCGGTGTTGTGCCGTATTAAGCACCCCTGCCGTGAAAAGCACCCCCTCAGATCTCTTAATATAACACAGATCTCTTATTCACGAGTAAATGTCAAAAAGGACTAAATGCTCATGTTTAATTTACTACAAATGACAACGTACACACAATGACAAAAATTATATTCTCATTCCATGTCACGTTCTGTTTAGCGTCCAGTTTTGTGTTAATGATTCATGTTTAAATGCGCTCATGGATTCCACAATAGTCATACTTTCCCACAATCACAGTCACAGATAACAAAAATCGGGTAAATGGTTATTGATGTCATTAATTAATAGCCTGCTTACTGTGTTGTCTTCCATAATATTTGTAAATATATATAATATAAACTCCTAAGTATGTGTTTGTGTGAGTGTATATATATATATATATATATATATATATATATATATATTGAAGTGTCAGTGTGTTTTTTTTTTTCTTGGTCTACTTATCATTGAATATAAACTCCTAAGTATGTGTTTATGTGAGTGTGTGTGTGTGTGTGTATATATATATATATATATATACACGAGGGGGTGCTTTTCACGGCAGGGGTGCTTAATACGGCCCAACACCGGTGGTAAAAGAGTCGCTGACGCTCAGTTGTCGGAGCTGGATAATAATAATAATAACAGTAAACAGCAGAAGACAACAACATTTAATATCCTCGGCTGGTATTCTGTTTAAAGAATTTCACGATCGCAGGGTGTATTTATTTTTGGATTATGTTTTAGTGATAAATTATGTAGTCTAAACATGTTTTGCTTTGTCACTATTAAAAATCAAAACACCACAGAGTTTTATCAGCTCCAGGCATCGATACAATAGTCTAAGATCAATTCTCCGACTCAGACGTGTGGACTTCACGCTGACTCAAATTTGCGTACACGAGCTGAGAGCAGACGTGAGATCTGATCGTACCGTCCGCTCACGTCCATATTGATAAATGCCGAGCTTGCGTAGAAATCATCTTACGCCCACTTTACGCACACTTTCTGACGTACGCTCGTTTGATAAATGAGGGCCAGTATGTTTGTAAAAGTTTGTAAAACTTTTTTTTTTCACTGTGCAAAGTAGGAATGCACCAGTACAAAATGTTTCAGTCCTGATACTGATTCTGATACCTGGGCTCTTGGTGTCAGCTGATACCGAGTACTGATCTGATACCAGTGTTTCATTAATAAGCTTTATGGCTCACTGTGTGGAAATGACTAAGACCATTCTTTTTTGTGTAAAGCAGACCTGGCCAACCCGCGGCTCCCGATCCGCATGCGGCTCTTTGCCCAGTTTCATGCGGCTCTTACGTTCATATCGAAGTTTGTGTTTGTGTTGTTTTTTTTATGTGCGTGGGCGCTTCACTTGAGTTCTGTAAACTATATTTTGAATGCTGGAGTACACAGTCTGGCCTTAGTTTTCTGTCAGAAAAACTGCAGCTACTCCAGAGAGGTTTTTTTTAATCTTCTTTAATTGCTTCACACATGAACAAGGTACAGGGATTGCTGTGGTGAGGTTTTACAAAAATAAAACTCTATGTGCGTGATCACGCATCACAACATGGCGACCGGTCCGGATCCATAAAAAACATTATACAGCAAATAATAATAATCAACCGATGCAAATAACTTGTACTCACACACAACGACCACTAAGTGATAACAGTTATGATTAGGCTCAGTTTGACTCTGCCGTAACCGACGAGGATGTGCGGCAGCAGCGACGCACTTAACTGGTAACTTTTCCTCCGGAACTGTTCGTCGTTCATTCGGGTCTACTCGGGACTACTCGGGTCTTTCCGGTGACATTCGGCGATGTCCCGAACAGGGCAGACCAGGGAAGATTGCACAAGTTCAATAAGGTATTTTAGTCAAACGCTAAGTAACATGCATAGTAAAAGAAAAACGCTATTGTAAATTATTTTCTTTATGTTTGTGGACTTGGTTGAACTGGGAGTTTGTCTGTGTGAGACAGTACAAACAATGTTCATTGTTGAAAAGACTGGCCTGTGGTCTTAGTACTTGAGGAGTCAATTTCTGTCATTATCATGTTGGTGTGTGACATTTACAATAAATCTGGCAGAGCAAAGGCATGTGTGTGTGTGTGTGAGGAAGGGATGGAGTGATGTTCATCTATGCCCATGTGTATGATGTGGCTCTTTGCGGTAACACAGTAAAAAAAATGTGGCTCTTGGTCTCTGACTGGTTGGCCACCCCTGGTGTAAAGCAACATCAGATTTGACTTTAACATTACTTCCCTTACTTATTAAAACAAAATGTAAAACAAGGACATAGAAATTTACTGATTTGTTATTTATTAAAAATAATAAATCCAGCAACATGGTGGAGAAAAGTCCTCAAATTTAACAGGAATTTAATTTTACTGTTTACCTTTTAACTGCCGCAACAAAATGTGTTCAAAAGTTGGAATTCAAATTACAAAATATCAAACTAAATCAACTGAATAAAATCAAAACAAATGCAACTGTAAACACTCAAATAGGGATTTAAACTACTATAAATAATGGCAGCTTACAATTAGAAATGGTAATTACAAAGGTAATTACAACAGCCTCTTGGAATTAGTGTTTAACCCTTTTACATTCAAAAGAGATTAGCTAATCTGATTATTTTTGACTTTTTAATGAAAACCAAACAAAGAGGTCAGCTTCAAATTAATTCTCTGACTCCAACGGCTGCGGTCACTATGACAACACACAGACGCTGTGATTTTGCATAAAGTCTCCAGTTGACTATGGCATTCATTAATCCGTAACACTAAACTCGTCAAATTCTTCAATATGATTCTTCTGGAGGTGTTTGATTAAGTTTGTTTTGTTATATTTTATGGAACAAGAGCTTTACAAGCATTACAAGTAGTCGTAGAACTTGTTGCTGTTGCAAGAGTGAAATGCCTCAAAATTGCCGACATGTTGCTGTTAGCTTCCTTTGCTAATGCTGTCGACGGGCTTGCTACTGAAGCGGCACACAGCCGATGTAATACGCACGCGCGTGACAATCAGCTGATTTTAATATTGGAATGTGCATAGGCTCAAATTCCCCACTAAGTTTAATTATGTTTTCTTTTTCATTTTATTAATTATTTGTAACATAAAGTATTAAAGGCAGTGATAGCAGCATTAAGTTCCTTTCTGTCTCTGTCTGTAATTTCAACAACAGTTTTATAAAAGGATAAAACTGAAAGTTTGTAGAGTCAGCATCACACAAAGCAACAGCTACATACCTGAGTGAGCGGATGTGTGGCAAAGCCTCAAAGAAGAACCTGCACAGACTCTGGCAGACTGGAGTTTCCCTTTCCCAGTGGAGGCAGACATTAACCTTTGTCGTTCTCTTCTGCATGAATGTTGCTGCTCTTTCAAACAGATGTCTTTTACCCTCAACTGGAAGGTGCAACTCATTTTCATCAAGGCCAGGTAAGCTGAGGTGTCTCATCTGGCCTTCATTGAGAAGGAAGATCTCCCACAGCTGCCGTGGCAGAGGGCCACTCCTGTAATTTAAAAAGTATTGTCATATCCTTATTATAGTAAGTAAAGTACCAGAAAAGTGTGATTTAAAAAGGCGTTTTTGGCCACATATGCACCTGAAATGTAATCTATGCAAAAACCTTCCGGTTCAATTTCTTCAGTAATTATTAGTATGTCTGCCATATGTTTCCCATTAATAGCCTAGACTGTGGCAGGCTTCCACAGTCTAACTTGCCCTGCTAACATGACATTTTCATAAGGTGCTGAAATTTTAATAGGTCTTCCATATCAGCTCGTCTTAAATTTTTGCTGGTGCGCCAAACTTTTTGAAGGTAGAGTAAATAAGCTGATTTCGAGCCTTGAAGAAGCCACAGCAAAAGCACCATTCTTTATTTTCTCCCAATATTTTTCATATATTTCTACACCCACTTATCCTTTTCAGGGTCACATGGGTCATTCTACTTTGTCATCCTTATTATGTCTTGGATTAAACTTTAAAAAATAAATAGCTGCACACAAAAGGACCCATCTATCTTACAGGATTTAATATTTTGTTACCTTAGCAGTAATTTGACACTTTAAAAACATGCTCACCCGTACCATTGGGCATTTTTAAGGCATCCAAATAGTCGTCTCATTCCTTGTTCTGATACCATTACGTCCTCAAGGTTCAGATGTATTTTCCTCTCCTTTAACTGAGTGACCACATAAGCCACAGCACAGCAAGGGTAAGGGTCGAGACTCTCTCCACTGAGATCCAGATGGTAGTCCAGTTTGTGCAGAAGGTCGAGGCATGCTTCAGGACACTGGGACTCATACAAGCACTGGCATAGGAACAGAATGTCCACATCAAGCTCACTGTCCTCAGGATCAGCGTCATCTTTCTTACACAGATGAGGGGAAAGTGTGCTTATCATCTCCTCAAAGAACCAGTTGGAAGTATTCTTGAGCTCCTCGGCTGGAATCAGACACTTCATCAAACTAGGGCTCTTCTCATTCAACAGTCGACACATGAAAGGGATCAGATGTTTCATGTGTTTCTTCTCCTCAGTGAGGCACTGCTGAAAAACATCCTTGATCTTATCTGGATTCTTCACGAGCCACACTGCTGCAAAAAACTCCTGCATAGTGTAGTGGAGGAACGCGTATGTGGTTATCGTCTCAGTCGGGCCAACTTTGTAATCAAGTTGTTTCAGAAAGGAAAGGACACAGCTGTCTTCACAGGGACATTCTGTCAGGTTCACACTTTTACCTTCAGTTGCATGAAAAGCAACCTCAGCCAAAGACAGTAATGCCTTCCTCTTGTTGTTGATGAAGGAATTGAGATGTTTGTTTTTTGTGTTGTTGCTGTTTATTTGGAGACAATGACGAACAATACTGATGTAGATCTCAGTCATGGTACATGGCTGTGGAGAGTCTTCTGGTGTCTCGTATGAAAAGCAGGCAGCCACCATCAGTGCATACATTGGGACGTGACAAAGAGTTAACAACTCCACGTTCCTCAAAACCTTCTCCTGTTCTTCTCCGAGCATTGCAGAGAGGTATGTTTTTATGGTCTGCTCACTGAAGCCTTTTACTTCCACTCTGAGAAAGTCCTCAGAAGAGAACTCGTCTTCATCATCTGGTCTACATGTCACGATGATCTTGGCATCAGGTAGCAGGTCCTTCTCAACAAGTCTCTTCACCACTGATGAAGACAGATCTGTGATTCCATCAAAAATGAGTGTAACATTGTCAGAGTTACTCTTTATGTCCTGTAAGACTTCTTCTTTGCTTTCATCTGGTTCACTGAACACAGTGAAGAGGAGATCCTCCAAGCTCGAGTCATCTCTGATGTGGGCTGTTTCTCTCATGTCGAAGTAAAACATGTAATCAAGCTCCTTGTTCTCTCTTTCTGCCCAGAGTTTTAACATTTCATGAGCAAGTGCTGTTTTTCCGATTCCAGGCTTACCAACCAAGAGTATGTTTCCATCTCTTTTCAGCAGATCACTGGGGGAAGTTTCTGCTTTGACCTCTGGGATGTATTTCTTTAGCTTTTTGCGGCGACTCAGCTTGCTTTTCTTGCACTTCAATTTCTTGGTTTTAGATGGAGAAACACTTCCTTGTGTGTCTTATACAAGTGTCATGTAGGGCAGATTAGGCTTGTTGTTTTCTTTAAACAGATTTCTGTTTGCCATCGAAAATTTTTTTTTGGATATTATTCTTGCTTTTAACTTTAGCTTTTCCTGATATCTGTGGCATGGTGTTGAGCCTAGAATAAAATAAAATAAATTGCATGAATTAACTGCCGTGATCTTACACCAAACCAAGAAGATAAATATATGGACAAAGACACATTAAAGTACATTATATAAAATCTGCACATCATAGATAAATTCATTCACCTTTATTTAACCAGGCAGGTCATTAAGAACAAATTCTTATTTACAATGGCGGCCTGACAATAATACACCACAATCAGATTTGTGCTTTGAAATACCTTGGAAGTGGTTTATATCCATCTGTGTGTCTTCACTGAAAGGAAAGCTGATGATCCAGTGGTGCAGGTCAACATGTAAGGTCCTCTTTCTGGTCAAGTAAATGACCCTGAGGAACTCGTAGCAGGCAGCTTCCCCCTGTTTGATGACTCTGTCCACTATGTCTCTGATTTTATCGTCATCATTTGTCTTTGCCTGTATTTCTCTGACCGCTGCATCAATTAAAACTCTTTGCTGCTTTGAGTTCTCCTGGTTCAAGTTGTTCAGAATCACTGAGAGATTCTTTAATTTTCCCACAAGGTACTTTCTGGCATTCCTGACGTAACCTAAGGCCGACTCTCCTGTAGAAGCCATGTTTGGAGACTTCTCTACGTTCTGGATGCAGACACAACTTCAATGATCTGGAGAATAAAATAAGGTCACATAAAGTGTTTATTACAACAATAAGTCTACCTGTGAAGTATGTGTAACATGTCTAAGATATTTCACAGTAACAGAAATGTTTTTCTGATGGCTTTCAGTTTGATGGGCTTTAGTTACATGCAGATAAAATGTCTGTGTGGAGAGCAAACCTATCTCCCATCATCTGACGATGATTTAGCTTTAATGTATCTGCAATCACATGTAGACGTTGTCCCACAACTCAAACATTTTCGCATCTCAAGTCACCAATCAGACTGTAGACAATGACCGGGGCACAACAGAGGAAGTCTTTACCCACATTTACCGTAATTTCCGGACTATAAGCTGCGCCTTTTCCCCCATTTTTCGATTCTGCGGCTTATATAACGGTGCGGCTAATCTATGGATTTTTACAGCTGACGGCCACTAGGTTACCTCCTAAATCTATGGATTTTACAGGTTACAGTCCACCAACTTTAACTCTATGGGCTCTATGACCGGTCCGCAAGGAGCGACGGGCTCCAGCAGGAAAAGCTGGAGGCAGGTGTACGTACCAGATCGGCTCGGGGTCCTTCATATACTTTTAAGCTATTTTTCACTTGTCTGTGTGTATTTGTGTCGAAAGCTACTTAGTTTTGTCGGAGTCGCCGTTCCGTAATCAGCGGCAGACGAAGGACCCCGAGCCAATCTGGCAGGGCACCGGAAAAGAGTGAAACAGGTAGCGCGCAAAAGTAAAAGTGAAACCGAGAGTGGTACGAGAGACAGAACGAGACAGAACGAGAGACAGACCGACATTACGAGAGCGAGATAGTTTGTGCAAAGGAAGTTTTCATGCACAAACCGTCATTATGGAAAACAAACGTAGAAATGCATATGATGCAGCTTTTAAGTTAAAGACAGTCAATCTGGCTGTAAAAGAAGCTTCCTCAAGCAGCCATCTCTTTCCCGACAATCCCCTCTGTGCACGAACCCTTACATATGGTAATTAACCATTAAAACACCTGCGGCTTATAGTCCAGTGCGGCTTATATATGTACACATCATTCAATTAAGCTGCTGCGGCAATACTCCGGTGCGCCTTATAGTGCGAAAAGTACGATAAATGATCTGTACATCCATTAGCTACACAGAAATATTGTCCCATGCTCCCAGAAGCTGATCTATTGTAACTATCTATTTATTGAATAATAATCCATTCTAATAAGATGCCTGTCTCTCTCTCTAACTCTTGAATAGTAATATTAATCTAATGGACAAAATATATTCAGATCAGATGAGAACAGCAGGGGAGGAAAGTTGTGCAATGGCCCTTAAGGTCAACTGAAAAAATATTTTACAAAATGTCCAAAAAGTTCATGACACAAAAAACATTTCATAATATCCAAAAACATTTAACAAAATGAGAAAATAATAAATGAAACGCCAAAACATTTTGCAAAATGCAAAAATAACTCACAAAATGCAAAAATATTTAATGAACTGAGGAGACGGGGCGGCTATTCTTCTGTCTTTTGCCTGATTCAAGAGTAAAGCATTGGTTAACTTGATATAGATTACTTTTAACTTTTCTCCCTCCATCTCCCATTTGTACTTTTATTAAGACCTCTTCAATTTGGGACTCTATTCCACTCTTTATGCTTTATCAGGAAGCTTCTTAACTGTAAAAATCTGTGTTTAGCAATGCAAATTCTGCTATATTTTTGCATTTTGTTAAATGTTTGAGTTTAACAAAAACTGATCAACGTTCAGTTGGCATCATTCATGTTTATTGAATATATTATTGACTCATTTTTAGTGATAGTCTTGCAGATGCAGCTTTGACCTCCCTGGACAATTAAAGGGAGAAGTCACCACCTTTTATATGGATGTTTAATCAATGTTGGTGGTCAACGTCGTCAATTGAAACAATAATTTCCTCAGTGCGTGCTATAGTGAGACAAGAAAGCTGCGTTGTCCTGCTTGTGGAGCCGTGCACAGTCCCCTGCATGTACCAGGATGCATTGCATGTGAGCTAAAGATGCACAGCCATAACATGATGTAGCTGAGCTGAGTAGTTCACTTCCTGTTACAGTGGAAACCGCTTACGATGGTCACGTGATTAATATAACCATCTTTTGTTTTTCCTCATTCAGATTACCATCACATTGACTATTGTATAGTAAATACATGAACATAAAGTCATGAAACAGACAGCTTTGCTATGTACCGGCCCACTGTGGATCCCTACGGAGTTATTCCTTCACAAAAAGCCCGTCTGTGTCACGAATCATTTTTAAATGTCTTTTCTATTTCTCTATGGTTTTTACTTTTTTCTGTGTTTCTGTGTACAATTTGGACGGCACTAACCTGTATGAAAGGTGCAATACAAATAAAGTTTAATTGACTATTTGATTGATAGATTGATTGATTGATAGATAGATAGATAGATAGATAGATAGATAGATAGATAGATAGATAGATAGATAGATTGATAGATTGATTGATTGATTGATTGAAATTATTGGTCATAATCAATCCACTTGACGATGGCGGCCTCAACCACAGGAGCTTTTTCTTTGCACATTCACTTTGAACTGTCTGCGTCACGAGCAGACATGATGTTTTTTTCCTGTTTGACTGCATCTTTTTGTATTAAATGTGTAAATGGTATTAATTTAACTAAAAAGTGAGGGCAAACTAAACCATGTTGATACTGCAATCTAATAAGAAGACAGACAGTTAAACAAGTAAGAATTATCTGGCACATTGGACACAAACACATGCAGTCTATACATTAGAGAGGGATACTTACACAGACGTCTCAAAGTCTCCTCTGATGATGGACTCCATGAGCTGCTCAGTGCCTTTGGTACCTGATATTCATGTTGACAGGGGAAAAAATAAGTCAATAAATCAATCACATTATGTCAAAGACACAACTCAAATACCTTCATCTGATGTTTTTTTTTTTTAAGGTAAAAAAACAAAAACATTAACCAAACATAGAACAGGACAATCCTCTTTTTAGTAGAGCCCAACCAATATGGGATTTTTTTATGTGAATTGCGAACTGTTTTTGTGCAGATATGACCTAGTTCTGAGAAGGCTATTTTCTTAAACAGACAATTATTAAATAGAATTTTGTGTTAAAATATGTTTTCATATTGGCGTATATTGGACAACATATACACCGATAGCAATAAATATGGATATGCCTTTAATGGGCAAATATCTGAACATATCCATCAACAGATATATCTGTCAGGCTCTACTTTTTAAATAAATATGTACAGTGCTTATCAAATTTATTAGCCAACCTGTCATAAAAACGAGAAAACAAACTAAAAATGTTATTGTTATTCATTTGGCAAATAACAAACTGAATCCACCTTTTTATAGGTCCGGGTACTATAGTATAATTCCTTTTTCTGTCCAAACGAAAATACGAAAAAAGGAAAACAGTGCCCCCTTTTCCTTTTTTCGTTTTAAACCAAAAAACGAAAAAACGGATTTTGCTATCAGCATCAAAAAACGAAATAACCAAACAACCTAAATGAAATAACGGCCGTTATTTGTTTTTTGCAAATTCATTTTTCCTTTTTTCGTTTCTCATTTATTGATATGATGTCGGACACATTGGAAGCGGAAAAATAAAAGTCCCGTCAAAATAAAAGTCCCGTATTAATAAGTAGCCTACTTATTATCGAGCATAAAAAGGATTAAAAAAACGTATAATCGTACACTAGTATAAGCTACTGTTCTCTGAACCATGCATGGTTCACATTTATTAACATCATTATTATTGATTATTAATCATAATCATAACTAATGCCGGCGGGTGAGCCTGACGTTTGGCAAGCCTATCTGACCACATGTTATACAGCCCAGTCGCCGGTGCTGATCGCTTCTGAAGTACTTTTATGTTGTTTATCTTATCACCATGGCAACGCGTTGTCACCGGCAACTTGTCAGCATAGTGACGAACGGGCAGCAGCTGCAGCGACAACCTCACACACATTATGAAAATAATAATTATTAAAAATGAGAATTTGTGAAGTTATCGCTTCAGTGCTGATGTTTAGCCACAGGGTGGCGCAGTTATTACATGAAGAGTATCTGAAGAGGCTCAACCAGGCTCTGTGTTCATGTTCCGGCTCAACAAAACCTTTAGCCCCGGTTAGAGTTAACTGGTGTTATTTTCCGGTCCGGCTCTGAGCTTTGTGCGTGTTCTCATCAAAGGAGCTGCGATCGCGAGCAAGCTTCCCCTATATTCCAGGGATTTATTATGACGCAGCTGCTGCGTTGCCATGGTGATGAGATAAACAAAGTAAAAGTACCTTACTTCAGAAGCGATCAGCACCGGCGACCGGGCTGTATAACATGTGGTCAGATAGGCTTCCCAAACGTCAGGCTCACCCGCCGCCTATGGCTGTAATTAAATGATATGACAATGTTCTGAGTGTGCTAATCAAAGGGAATCTTTTAATGTCCTACTTCATTTATCTTGAAAAAAAAAAAACCTCTTTCATAGCGATAGCTTTCATTTATGGCGTTAGGCCTGACATTAGTTATAATTATAATTAATAATCAATAATAATTATGTTAATAAATGTGAACCATGCATGGTTCAGAGAACAGTAGCTTATACTAGTGTACGATTATACGTTTTTTTAATCCTTTTTATGCTTGATAATAAGTACTTATTAATACGGGACTTTTATTTTGACGGGACTTTTATTTTTCCGCTTCCGATGTGTCCGACATCATATCAATAAATGAGAAACGAAAAAAGGAAAAATGAATTTGCAAAAAACAAATAACGGCCGTTATTTCATTTAGGTTGTTTGGTTATTTCGTTTTTTGATGCTGATAGCAAAATCCGTTTTTTCGTTTTTGGTTTAAAACGAAAAAAGGAAAAGGGGGCACTGTTTTCCTTTTTTCGTATTTTCGTTTGGACAGAAAAAGGAATTATACTATGATACCCGGACCATTAACAACGCAACAATTGGCACCTTCAACAATATTACATAAATAGATTGTTTAAATAAAACAGCAAAGCTAACAGTTATAGCCGTTAAATTACCGTTGGTGTGCCAGCTCTACGGCTAACGTTTGTTTTCCGTTCTAGTCAATTAATGAAGAGTTGGTCGAATTAATTTATTGTTTCGTTCCTCAAAATGTATTTAAACTAACATTAGAGAAATATAATGTGGGGGTATTATAGCCCACAACATTTTTTAAAGACGTTTTCACAACCCAATTCCGTTCACTGCGGTCAAGTGAGCCGTCATTCGCTTCTCAGTAGTCAAACCAGCAGTCCCTATATTATGTAGTGCGCCCGTATTGTGATATTTACGGTAAATTCACTGAAACTGCTCCAAGCGAGCTGACATGAAGGATATACACTTTACTGTCATTCTTTGTCACTTTTTTCAGTATAAAACTCTTACTCGCAGGGAGGAGATAAGGTATTAACCATGTGAAATAATTAAATTGCGTCGCGCCGAAAATGTATTTGTTGTGTCTATGTGCGGTTTTCAGTTTTCAGAATAAAGTGTTACACAACCAGGCCCAAATATCAGATAAATATGGAAATAAGATTAATTGCATGGTGTTCACTGAACTGTTCACTGTGGATTTTTTTATAAAACGCATTTAGACTGTAAAGTAAAATATTACATTATATTATAATTAATTAAAAGTTTCCAGTCACTAATTCCACTTCAGCTACATTCTACAGGACCTCAGACTGCGGTCAAACCAGCATCCACTTCGGAAAACACAGTCCAGAAAGCCTCGACTTTGTTTTCGTGGTGCGTGTATTTACAAGGCGTTACGGTCTTCAAAATAAAATAAATGTTCCGGTAAACTTTATTTCAGAAGCACAAGCTTCTAGATGAGACTCTAGCATTTGAACGGTGAGTAGCCTTGTCAGAGTTTAATAAGGACTACATTTATGGAGGCCAACTTCAAAGAGAGTCCACCTTCTCAGAATGTCAATCTGAAATTATAAGGAAAATAGCGGATTATGTGAGAATTTAAAAGGCTATAATATTGTAATGAGACATCAGAATGTCCTGTAATCATGAGGGACACCCTGAGGACCACCTGATGTTGAATGAGTCTCTGATTATGGACGGTTTTCTTTTAATTATAATCCGTTAACAAGTTGAATTTAGAAAGAAGATAGCTCTTTTTTACATTTATGATCATTACAATTTTATACATTTATATATACATTTTGTACATTGCTTAACAAATTTATTAGACCACCTATCATAAAAAAACGAGAAAACATAAATATTTTGGAAATCTTTCAAAAGCTTGATAAACTAAAATGTTATTGTTAAATAACAAACTAAATTCACCTTTTTATATCTAAATGTGTGCTGGCTCACTGGACTTCTCTGAGAAGTCAGAAATGAATCAAGCATAACTTTCAACCACTAAAACTATTTTTTTCTTTTCAGATATGTGATTAAATAACTATAATTTGACATCTTAATCAAGAAATAACAATGTGCTTTACTATTTTTTACAGTTTTTTTTTTATAAAACAGTAAATTTGAAAATTCACGGAAAACAATCATTTTCAGGCTATGTTTTAGCATTACAAATATCATTTCGGTTAAAGAGCTTCTACATACTGCTGTACTTACCAATAGAAAACATTTTTAAGATTATTTTAGTAATTAGGCCTACAAATGCTGTTATTTTAGGACAGCTGTGGCATTAACCGGTGGTCTAATAAATGTGTTAAGCACTGTATATGGCCCATTTCAGAATTGCGGGTACATTTGAAGTTTAGACAAAATAAGAATTTTATTTTATTTTTTTCCATAAAACCTTTTTCATTCCCATAGAGAATACTTTAAATTTAACACTTCCAGCATTTGCCAAGCTTAAACATGTAAGATTTCAAATATTTAATCGTAAAATCATCGTAGTAACAGTAAAATCAGTCAACTCTGTTGCAGACAAATTAGGGTAAATATGTATAGTACTCAAATGTAATACAGTTTAAAACCATGTCTTTCCTAAGAGAACTTTTGTCTTTACATCCACTAATTCAACTTTAAATTTTCTAAGATAAAGATTCTTTTTTCAGGAGTAAAAACATTGACACATTTAATTGGAAAGTTCCCAAGACAGTTAGGATTTTCTCTAAATATTGCTCCAAAAATGAATGAAATGCTTTGAAATTTCATGTATGGTGAGAATGTTAGTTATGACACAGCTTCTGGTTAATTTGTCAACAATAAAACATATTTAAGTAGAATTTCTTTAAACAAAACTGTGAGAAACAGAGTTGACGCCTATGTGAAAAGTGTTGACATGAATAACAGAGTTGACAAACTATGTGTGAAAGGCCAAAAACAGTAACTCTGTTATCATTGAAATTTTGAAACATGTAACAGAGTTGACGATAACAGAGTTGACATTTTCCACCATTTTGTGCTTTAACTCCACATGCTAGCTTAAAACCAGATACCACATGTCATGAATAAAACCATAATTTTATGAATTTTCGTCATATAATTGTTTGGGTTTTTTTAAATGACAGATTCGCTAGAATATCCTAGTAACAGAATTGACATTTAATTAATCTACTGTTGGTGTATTCTCAACATTTTGTACAAATTAATGAGAGAGAAAGTTTAACATTCCATAGTTCCCTCCAAATCTTTTCTGCAAGAGGAAGTGACATCACTGGGTGCAGGTTACATGTTTTTTATTTGAATGCTGTAGGGTTTTTATATGGTTTTATAACAGAGATAACAGAGTTGACCGGATCATAGGGACAGATAAAAAAGGTATATTTTTAATGTTGAAATCCCATGTATTACAGAAAATAAATACTCTGTGCAACTGTAAGTATAAGTATTTATAGAATTAGCACAAAAAAACTGCTAATTTTAATGAATTATTTTATGTAAATTCAATATGAACATGTGAATCACAAGCTGAAGACAGCAAATAATTGGTGGGTAGGAATCATTTAATGAATATTTTACATATATATTGTGCCTAAAATACACACCAAACATTATTATTGGTGAACATTCAATATAATTAACAATATTATTTAAAACAGATCCAATAAATACTTTTTTAGGGGGAAATAATCAAAGGTTTTTCTGGGAGACGCGAAATGTACCCGCAATTCTGAAATGACCCATATGTCGCTTTGAAGTTAGCCTTTTAAATGTAGTCTATTAAAATCTGACCAAGCTACTTACAGTAGAAATACTGGGCTTCATTTATTTCCCCCTTCATTTATTTATTTATTGATTCATTCATTGATATTTTACTTGTTCATTGATTTTTAATGTGCTTCCATTCTTGTCTTCATAAGTGACGCACTGTTTTGGGGGAATTGGGGGAAAAAAAGTGAAATAAAGTTTACCGGAGAATTGCTTTAATTTCAAACACGTTCTTACCGTAACGCCTAGTAAAGACATGCACGGCGAAGGCTGGCTTGACCTCAGTACAACTTTTGAGAGAAATGCTCAGAACGAGCTCCTGTTGACGCTCCTGGTCGTCAATAATATGTTGATCAATAACTTCCGAGAAGGCGAGCCTTGATGCGCTTCTACCATGATCTGCTTCTACCAAGAAGGTAAATATTAAGTTGTTTTGAGCAATATGTTGATAATTCTGCAGTGAGTCATTCCTCTCCTCGTCATGTTGCTCCTGTTGCTCTGTGCATCTCTTAAAATGCCCCCGCAGGTCGCCCACAATCCGCTGCGTTATGGTTCATTTCCTGTCATTGGGTCGGATTATGTTCACGGTGCAATCGAACCGCACTACGGGTCCGTTTGGAAACGGTCCGAGACCCCCTCTCTCAAGGGGTCTCGGACTGGTTGTTTTGGTCCGCACCAGACTCCGACTGGAGCGTTCACAAGCGACCAAACGGACCGTAACAATATGATTACAGGGAGTTATTGGATTAGTAATAAAATAAGACTTTTTTTCACAAAACAAACAACGTATGTGGTTCATTTTACACTTTTGATTGTGAACTAATGGTCTGCCGTGCTGTCTGAACTATGAACTGTAGGCTATATTTAAAAAAAGAGGTGATTTACCTACTTTTATCACACAGAGTTCACTGTTGTAAAGTCAAATGTATTTTAAAATAAATCTTAAATACAGTGGATTAGTCGAGTTACTAAAGTAATGCTACACTGGAGTCACATTTACAAAAATGTTATCATCCACAAATTCATAAAAGCCAAAGTCTTTGTGCAAAGTGAAAGCAAAATGATATCCCTCCATGGTCTCTACTTCTCTTATTCTTAATCTGTTTTTAAAAACGCTGTTCTCTTCTTCTTCCCAACACTTACCTCTGTGGCACAGTGATCATTCTTATTCTTCAGTGAGGTTTAGTGGGTTTCTCTCTGTGAGGACTGAGTTTTTTAGAAAACCAACCTTACAACAATGTCTAAACACTTCCTGTGTCTCTACCTGAAGGACACGCCTTATGAGATACACACCTTGTATGATGAGGAAGTCTCAGCTCTGGTGATGTTCTCCAACATCCACAAGATGTCACTAGTAGACCAGAAAACACAAACTGAGATGAAATCCAGACTCACAAAATGACTCCAAGGTAATTCATGTCCTCATATTATCAGCAAACAAAAGTAAACTCAGCTGACACAACAAAATGTATTGATATGAGCAGTTTGTGTGCAGAAACCACAAGTGACCTGATTCAGCTGTGAAACTGGGAGAAATTCAAAACACAGACCAACTTTAATTCTGTATGGAGGTCAATGTCTCTGGCAACAATTTCTTTTTTTTCTGCCTGAGAATTTAAGTCTTAAAGTTACTTAAGTTATTAAAGCTTGAAAATGCAAATTTCCAACAAAACATTAAAGAAAACTTTGAACAAAACAAATGGCCCACAGTAAAAGACTTGAATTAAAACAGTGAATTATCTCAGGCAGTTTTCTCCATTTAGCTAAACCCTTAACAAGTATTCTACATTTCTTTTTGTGACATAAATTCAAATGTTTTCATATGATCTGTGAGCCAGGACCCCAAACTTGGGCCACCGGTACAATCTGGGGGAATAATTCTCGTAGTGATTTTTGGCATGGTTACACCCCTAGCGCTAGAAAATCTGTGATGGCATTGCAGTAGAGGTAGCTTTCAGTGTGTTTTCACTTTATGACCCCATGCAATAACACACATTTCAAAGCTAGAACACAACACTTTAAAGTGATGACTTCTTTTTTCTTTCTGAAACTTTTCTCTTTGTTGTCTCTAGATTTGTGGGAATATAGATCAGACTAGATGTTTTTCAGGTAAATTGTTATAATCAGCATCCTTGGTAATGTATCTATGACTGGCAGTGACTAGCAACAGTTATAGTAGCAGGATGCCATAGCTAGCAGAAGAAGATATTATAATGTTCAAGAGGCCGTGTATTATGTTCACTGCTGTACTAAGAAGCAGATGGCTGCCTACGTCTCCATGCTGACCACCAGAGAGGGAGACCAATCTGTAGATATCTGCTCTGAACACACAGATGTCTTCATCATGTGTTTGGCATTCTGTGACAATATTGATGCCCTTTAGTTACAAAAGTGTGGCACTAGAACCATTACAAGGCTTGTAAACATCAGGAAGGTTGCTTCCACTGTTGGCTTAGTGTTTTAAAGTGTTTTTGTTCCCTTGCAGCCAAAGGAAAGACAAGTGCCTAAACACTTTTGACCAGCAAAAGGGACATTCAGGACACATTCTTATAATTTGGCCAGAAAAGGGAAGTCTCCCCAGAACAAAAGCATCAACCACCAAGGTCAATGAGCTCAGGTTTCAACTTTCCTGTTCCCAAAAAAGGTGAAATCTGAAGTCATGAGCTCCCACCATGCAAGGACTGCTTCACAAAACATGCACAGCAAGCCAACTACCAGGCTGGGGGCTGAGACTGTGTTTCAGTATTGAAGTGTGTTCAGGCCTGGAGTCTTTTTACACATGAGAAATTTGGGGCAGATTGGACGATGTATGCTGACATTAGAGCGACTTCCTTTTTTTGACAAGTCCTCAAAATTCGCCGTGCTGCCATAGCAACACCTACACCATATCCTGAAAACACACAGTCTCCGCAATTAAACATCATCAGCATTTGTGTGTGTGTGTGTGTGTGTGTGTGTGTGTGTGTTGGATTGTTACAGTAAGACAAACCACTGGGGAAAGGCTTAAACACCTCAGTACCAATAAACAGGCCTTTCTGCAAACTAGTTCCTATTTGCATGTATCTTTTCAAAAATATACACACTCTCATACATATTTTGTACTCTGTCAAAAATGTGATAGTCAGTGTCGGGCCTTTTTTTTTTTTTTTTTTTTTTGAGTTTTTGGCACAGCATTAAATACATGAACTGTAGCCATATGACAAATTGTAATGGCATCGAAAACCCTTAAAGTGTTGGTATTCATTTGATGGTTCTTGTATCTATAAAATATTGAGACTGGCATTGTCAGTCATACATTATAATTAAACTTACAGTAAATAGAGGGAGCAAACTGACCTTTGATCTTCCAATGACCTTCAGCAGATTCAATTCATCCTAATTTCTGTTAATCATGTGACCTGTATTATGGCCCAAGTCTTTAGAGTGGGAATGCGTCAGGGTAACAGAACATGAATTTCCAATGAAAAAAACAGCACGTTTTATGTGCAACTTGGATAGTGTTATGACCAGGGGTCATAAGGTCCTATGTTTTTTATCATTGCAGTGCCTGGTGCAGGTGTTCCTCCCTGCCAGAGGAGGTGCTGCTTCTTTTCTTTGCCTCTCCTTTCTGTTTCCCAGGTGGTGGTGGTTGGAGGCGGCTGATTGAACATCTTTAATAGGACTGCTGCTGAGGACGCCTCTCTCTCTCTCTCGGCCCTTTGTCTGACTCCCAGCCACACGCACTAGTGGGAAATGTTTGTCGACTGTTGTCAGTAGTGGTTGTAATCTTTGTTATCTGTTGTATTATTTATAACAAAGATTCTTTAAGTTAATTGTTGCAGTCCTGGTAGGTAGGGGTGGGTAACCTTTTGTTTTATGAATATTTTCTCCTGTTTTTGTTAGGGAGTTCAGGTAAGAAACCTGTATTTTATTTTACGCGTCTTTATTTTCAGGTCAGTTAGATTTAAAATTAGAAATGTTTTGTTTGTTGTTTTGGCTATTTGGCTATTGCTCACCCTGAAGCAACAATAAATATATTGTTGTGAACAATAAATCATATTGGACTGCTTATCGGTTTACGCTGGTCTCTGGGAGTTGGGAAGGGAGAGCATTTATGCAATAGAGACAATAGAGAGTCACACAATAACCCCAAAAATGGATTTCAATCATTACATTTCATGGTAAAGACCTGTCCAGGGTGCACCCCACATCTCACATCTTACCCAGTGTCAGCTGGGATTGACTCCAGCCCCCCATGACCTGAGTTTGGTTGAGCAGTTGAGGATAATAAATGAATGAATGAATGAAATTTCATAGTAAAGTGTTGTGCTGCGAGACTGGGGAGAGGCTAAAATCATATTTGAAAATAAGCTTTATAGTTTTTTTTAAATTCAGGGTAGACAGGAAAGGCACATTTAATAAAGTGGAATCTTATTTTATCCGTGATATGCACGAGTGACAGACGTGTGGTTTATTATCACTAATGGTATCATTACTTGTTTGTATTAGAGGGATGAAAGCTTATTAACTATCCAAAATACTCACATCATAGACACTACCATTAACTATTCCTGTATCATATTAACCACAAAATCACAGGATTGAATTGACCAAACAATTGACCTGTGAGCTTTATACTAGGTTTTAACCTCGTGTTATATTTGAATATTTATAAGAAGGCAGATAGCCAATGTGTTTTCCTCCACTGTAGCTTCTGTGTTTACCACAGACAGACGTGACACAGCGCAGTTTGGTTTGTGTTCCCACAGAAGTTATCATGTTTAGGCTTTGTAGCTCATAGATACGCGCCTGTAGGAACAACACACACACACACACACACACACACACACACACACACGCACACACACATTGTGTATTACAACCTTCGAACGAGACTTGGACAGCTGTTGGTCTGTCCATGTCATTGGTAACTAGCCAATAGAACTCAGTTGTGTGTAAGTCCAACTTCTGTAGAGGATGAAATGTGAATAATTACAGAGATCGGGGCTCATTCTGACTGGGATCCTGCAGAGTGATGTCAGTCTGAGTCCAGCGCTGCATAACTTCACCTGTAATTTAAATAAAGCATTGAGACCAGTCTTTTTTCTCCGGTTGTGTTTATTCTTGGGCTTCCAATCTCCGAACCTGAGACCTTTACTCTAGTCCTGTTTCAACTCACTCACATTCAAATATAATGTAATTAATTCCCAAAGCTGCTCAGAGTTATCGTGGTACATGGCTCTCCTGCCAGCAGTCAGTTGTGGTTAAACATGCAGGGACTCACTGAATGAGAATTGTTTTCTGATAATTCATTTATCTGATAATGTGTTAAACTTACTGTTGTTTTCTGCTTTAAATAAAAGACTGCAGGTTATGTGACAACACATTAATGTGTGTATGATATTGATAGAAGTGTGCAATATTATGCACAGGAAGACTCTTATCACTGTCATGGAAAAAAACCATCCCTCCAGATGCTATTTCTTTTCCTGTGTTCATTATATGTGATATTTTCAGAAAGCATGATGTTTTGGCTGGACATATGAATGCCAATACCAACAGCCTTGGTATCATTTGCATTCCTAAATCACAGATGGGGGTTCCTTTATTTGGCAGCTACCTGTGAAACAATTACCAACAGCAGCCAGCAGGAGGACAGGAAGCACAGTTCATCTGATGCCAGATCCAACTGTGTTCCATAAAGCTGACAAACCAATGGATGACATGAAGGTGGCTACATCCACTTCTTTTATACAGTCTCAGCTTAGCTTTACCTGAACGTTATAATTTGTGCAAGTGGAAGGTATTTTTTTATGTATAATCGAACAGATTTGAAACATAATTCATGTGCACTTATATCTTCTTTTTAACCCAATGTCTTTTTTGTATGCGTCTGGAAGCTGTCTGTACACATACCTATCAATCCTAAGGCCAAACCAGTGAACGATAAACCCATTGCACGCCCTCTCTCCGTGTCATCTTTGTATGCATCAGCCAGCATACCCAATCCTGCAAAACAGAAGTAAAAATCATCAAACTAAGTGATTATAAACATGATTGTATATTTTCTTTCAAATCTATCTATACACCATGAAAGTCTGGGGTTTCTTTTTTTTAATTCACTAAATTGTAAGTGTTGATTTTATGGATTAAATCCAATATTAAACATGTCTGACCTGCCACGGACAAGCAGGATCCACCCACACCCTGCAGTGATCTGGCGAGAAGCAGCAAGATGTAGCTAGATGAAAAGGCAAACACTGGCAAGAAACAAGAACATAGAGATTTAGATTGATAATACACAAGAAATAGCTGCTTGCTTTGTGCAGCAACTGTTGTAAAGAACACACACACACACACACACACACACACACACACACACACACACACACACAAAAGACGTTTTGAACTAATGAAAAGCCAACTTCTTTCAGTTCAACACTAAACAAGAAATTGCTATGTGACCAAAATGTTACAGTTAACTTTTATGAAGTGAGTACATGTTCTAAGACACTGCCATATTGACTTGTCAATCATAATAACTGCTCCTTATCATCTATTTTACTCTAAATGTGATGATAATTCACAAAATTAGCATCATGCAGCACTGAGAAAGACTTAAAACTAACCATTAGGACCATAAACTAATTTAGAGAATATTTACTGAGGTAATAAATCAAGTGAGAAGCAGCTTCATGTTCCCATTGACTTACATACAACCTGTCAATGGAAATGGAATCCACTGTTCATACACAAGGAATGTCTGTCATCCATCAAAAGCTTATCCAGAGCTTTACACAGTCCAAGTAAAACAGCAGAAAAGTAAACTGTCACGTATCAAGTCAAACACAAGACAGAAAGTCTCATGATGGTAAAGATTTAAAGATTATCTCATCAGGCAATAAAACCAGTTTGACTTGTCAATCTTAAATGCTTATGTTATTCTTTATGCTTATGAAACTGAATAAGGTGTTGCCCTTAGTAAATGTCCCTGCTTTGCTGTTTGATGGCTGGCTGCACACTGTTCTCTGCTCTCTGTAAAAACTGAAAATATGGGTAAGTTTCAGCTCCAACTTCTTATGTTAGTTTTTAGACTAATTAGTCTTGTGAAATACATATTTTCTACTGTATATTTTGTCATTGTATTTTCATGTAGATTTGACTACTGAAATCTCGATTTATCTAGAATTGTCTTGGGATCAATTGAAGCAATTGCTCAACACTTTAAAAAAACAGATACATATAGATGTGCATAATACATACTTAAGGATAACTTAGAAACTTTCTTTCTGAAATTAGCAGCTCCACTGATCACACAGCAAATAGCACATATTTTCAATCTTTCCATAGCAACAGGCATAGTTCCTAGTATTTGATAAAATGCTTATATTTCTCCATTATAGGTGGGAATAAAACAGACCTTATTTATTATCAAATCTCCAAGTTATCCTATGATGAAGTATTAGGGCCAAATTTAGAAAACATATATAAATTTAATAACAAGATTAAAGTCGTAAATATTTAATTAATTACCAGAATAAAGTCAGGCTATCGGTAGATGCATCAGCGGGCCATTCAGAGGGGTGTTGTGGTGTCTCAAGAAACAATCTGACTGATAATTAAGATTTTTGATCCAGAGGGAGTCAAACTGCGGCGATCACGGCGTCTCTGGTGGCAATTATAAGTAGGACAGCCTACCAGTTATCTTCGACTTTATTCTCGTGATTAATTAAATATTCATGACTTTATTCTTGTATTTAATTCAAAATGTATTACTTTTTTTTTTTCTAAATGTGGCCCTAATATTCTGTCATTATGTCCTGGCTTGCTAAACTCCTGGAATCCTTAGTGAATAACCAACTCAAAGCATTTCTCTTTCCTTGACATTACAAAAGGCGTTCCGCAAGGGTCTGAAATCCTGGGGCTCATCATATTTATGTCTGTCATGCTCATCTTTATGCAGATGACACTACTATTTATTGCATTGCGGGCTCTGTAAAATTAGCTGTTGACAGCCTGCAGCTCTCATTTAACGCCCTGCAAGATGCATTGGTTGGTCTCAAGCTGGTACTTAATGTAAGCAAAACAAAATGTATGATATTCTCTCGGGCCAGAAATAATATTGTCAAACTAATCTGCATCCATATAAAAAATGGTTCCAACACAGAACTGGTTGCAGAATATGAATACATTGGTATCTGGCATGATGACAAATTTACATTTTAATGCCATATTGATAGACTTGCCATTGAACTGAGGCAAATAAATTGGCTTCTTATACAGGAACCAGCTTCCCATTAATATGCAGAAAGAGGGTTGTGGAGGCATTTTTTCTGTCAGTTCTCTATTAGAGAGCTATAACAATGCATTAGTGTATGCAATAACATTACAGATTAGAGCGTTCCATCACTTCTCAGACCGCTTATTTTCAATGGCATTTTTTTTTAGCACAAGCAAATACAGTGGCTTGCAAAAGTATTCATACCCCTTGGATGTTTCACCCTTTTGTTGCTTTTACACATGAAATCATGGTGGATATAATTTGGCCTTTCTAAAAAGAATTTGCAAAAAAAACCTCTTTCATATCAAAGTGAAAACAGATTTTTACAAAATAGTATAAATTAATTAAAAATCTATAAGGTAAAATAAATGAGTGCGTAAGTATACATACCCTTTAAAGTAACTGAACTAATTCAACAGAGTTCCAGCTAGTTGATGCAGCAGAGTCACAGTTAGTGTAATGGAGATCAGCTGAGTACAGTTGATGTGTGTCAAGTGATTATAGTATAAAAAAACATGTGTCTGGGAGGTCCAGTCCCTGGTTCATCACTATTCCTGCCACAATAGTACCATGAAGACAAAAGAACACTCCTAGTAACTCAGAGAAAAGATCATTGAACAGTAGAAGTCAGGAGATGACTACAAAAAAAAAAAAAAAACTTACTGGACATCACAAAGAGTTCAGTTAAACCATCATTAAGGAATGGAAGCAGCATGGCACTTGTTTAAATCTGCCTAGAGCTGGCCGTCCTCACAATCTGAGTGACCTGACAAGAAGAAGACTGGACCAAGACACCTAAGACCACTCTGCAGGAGTTATAGGCTTCGGTGGCTCAGATAGGAGAGACTGTACATACAACAACTGTTGCCAGGTTCTTCACCAGTCGGAGATGTGTGGGAGAGAAAAAAAGCTCATCAAATCTCACCTGGAATTCACCCAAATGCATGTGGGAGACTCCAGGGTCAACTGGAAGAAGGTTCTATGGTTTGATGAGACAAAAACTGACCTTTTTGGCGATCAGACTAGACACTATGTTTGGCGAACACCAAACATTGCACATCACCACAAACGCACCATCTCCAGCATGAAGCATGGTGATGGCAGCATCATGCTCTGAGGATGCTCCTCAGCAGCAGGTCCTGGAAGGCTGCAGGACCAGTCTTCTTCTTGTCAGGTCACTCAGATTGTGAGGATGGCCATCTCTAGGCAGATTTAAACAAGTGACATACTGCTTCCATTTCTTAAAGATGGTTTAACAGAACTCTTTGTGATGTCCAATGAGTTTAAATGTTTTTTGTAGTCATCTCCTGACTTCCACTGTTCAATGATCTTTTCTCTGAGTTACTAGGAGTGTTCTTTTGTCTTCATGGTACTATTGTAGCAGGAATAGTGATGATCCAGGGACTGGACCTCCCAGACACATGTTTTTTTATACTATAATCACTTGACACACATCAACTGTACTCAGCTGATCTCCATTACACTAACTGAGACTCTGCTGCATCAACTAGCTGGAACTTTGTTGAATTAGTTCAGTTACTTTAAAGGGTATGAATACTTATGCACTCATTTATTTTACCTTATAGATTTTTAATTAATTGACAATATTTTGTAAAAATCTTTGTTCACTTTGATATTAAAGAGGGTTTTTTTGCAAATTCTTTTTAAAAAGGCCAAATTATATCGACCATGATTTAATGTGTAAAAGCAACAAAAGGGTGAAAATTCCAAGGGGTATGAATACTTTTGCAAGGCACTGTAGAAGGAGAAGGGAAGGAGCAAAGATTCAAAGATTATCTCAGGTAATAAAACCAGTTCCACTTGTCAATCTTAAATGCTTATGTTACTCTTCATGCTTATGCAACTGAATAAGGTGTTGCCCTTAGTAAATGTCCCTGCTTTGCTGTTTGCTGGCTGGCTGCACACTGTTCTCTGCTCTCTGTAAAAACAATATGGGTAAGTTTCAGCTACAACTTCTTATGTTACATAGACTAATTAGTCTTGTGAAATACATACATAAATATCAACAAAGACAAAGCTAATATTTATTATGACCTAGCAATACATCATTTCATTTCATTTAATTATTCATTTAATAATTTTGTTACATTTAACAACATTTGTAAATTCATTTTGTGCTTTTATCTTAATTCTTTTCATCCCTTGCAGCAGCAGCAGCAGCAGCAGCAGCAGCAACTACAAATGAATCAGTCATGAATGTTTGGTACCTGGAGAATTGCAACATTGACATTTTAGACAGTGGAAAGACTGTGAAGGATTTCATAGACAGTAAAACAAAAAAGCTTGATTCAGTGGTGAGTACCAGAGACATCATGTCGCTAAAGTTTTCCTAACTATGAGTCTTTGTGAGTTGAGAGTTTTTGAGATGTGCATTCCCTATGTAAACAATTCAATTTACTTTATTCATTCAGGGCGATGAAGGACCATTCTATGTGGCAAATCTAGATAATATATTCAAAAGACACCTCAGGTGGCTCACAAACTTACCTCGAGTCAAGCCTTTCTATGCGGTGAAGTGCAACAACGAAGCAGCAGTTTTGAGGATGTTGAGTGCTCTGGGCACAGGTTTCGACTGTGCTAGCAAGGTACTGATGAAATATTTCAAATATATTCTCCCTCTCTGTTGTCTATGTTATGAAGCAATGATGTTTCCTTCTGAATTTTCTCTTTTTTTAACATGTTTTGGTGTCACAGGGTGAGATCCAGAGAGCCCTGTCCCACGGAGTGACACCTGATAAGATCATTTACGCACATACAACCAAACCACTGTCACACATCAAATATGCCCGTGCTCATGGAGTAAATCGGATGACTTTTGATAGTGAGGAAGAACTCCTAAAAATTTCTCTCTGTCACACCAAAGCCAAGTAAGTGAACAGCTGTTTATATTGTTGCTTCTATGTTTCTATTGTTCTTAGTTTACTGGTAAAAACCGCTGAATTGCTTTCCAGACTTGTACTCCGCATCGCAGTGGATGACTCTGACTCACTGCTACAACTCAGTGCAAAGTTTGGAGCCAAACTGGCGTCAGTCGGTAAGCTGCTGGAACGTGCTGCAGAGCTGGGCTTGGAGGTCATTGGGGTCAGCTTTCACGTAGGCAGCGGGTGCACTGAGAGTGGGGCGTTCAAGCAGGCCATCGCAGATGCCAGAAGCGTCTTTGACATGGGGGTAAGTCATTGTCAAAGTACTAGAAGATTACAAAACTACAGTAACATTCACATATTGAGAGGTATCACTCCATCAGTGAAGTTATGTTGATTTGCCATTGCGATGTAACTCACCTCAAGAAGTAGTCAACTCGTTTGACAGTTTAATCTCAGTTTTGTGAGTTGCACTGGATCTAAGTTCTATCAAACCCACCTTATGTGAGATAACTGGCTGATTGGCCCATTCAGGTCGGGAGGATATGTTTGAATGGGAAAAGTACCAGGCTCATCTTCCAGAGCAAATAAAACAGAGCAAAGCCAGTCTAGCAAAAAAGTGTACAGTACATTTTGTTCACAAAGGAATGTGATAATACCTAATGTGAGACTTTAAACAATGTCATGAAGACGGTAATGTCCGCGACAACTGCTTTACTCTCACTTAACCACTTGCTAGCAACCGCCTTTTTTAAGACATGTGAAAGCATCAAAATCCATGAGTGGAGTATTTTCTGATGTTAGTTATGTCCTATAACAAAATGTGAAATGCTTTAATTCGTGTTAAGCACAGACCTAATTTTGAGTGTAACCAAAGCCTGTGCAAAAGCAACATTGACTATTATAATCTATATATATCCAAAAATCTATTTTACAGTTATTTTCGGCCATGTTATTTGATTGGACAAAAGGCATTCCTTAAATACTAATATAGAGTACAACATTACTGAGACTTTTTTCATACATCACTCTGCTTTAAAGCTATTTGTAAAGCTTTATTTACATTTATGGTGGTTATCTAACGCCACCTTTCATTTAAGTTGATAAACTGAGCACTGACTTTTACAAATGAAATTACATTACTGGTCAAAAACTAGTCAACAGGTGCATCAAGTGCAACAACACAAGACACACCAAGCCAGTTAATAGCCAACCTGCTATTCTAAAAGCACAAAGTCCAACTTGGTATCTGTCCACAATCTTTCATTTCTAAAAGTTCTCTGAAAGCTATCCAAGATTAACTCCTGTCTGGTGGCCTCACCTCTGTCAACGTCCTGTTCCCTCTTGTCACCTCTGCCATGATATCCGTAAAGGCTGCTGAACATGGTTGCCCGTTCCCATAGCTCAATTTAAGGCACAACAACGGTCCCCCACCATCTGTCCTTTATGAATGATGCCTATTAGACAGTGGTACTGATGTGTTATTTTTTTCAGAAACTGCGTGGCTTCCAGATGACTCTCTTGGATATTGGTGGAGGGTTCCCTGGGAGAGAGGACTTCCAAATTAAATTTGAAGAGGTAAAGCTACATTCATTTGTTGCCTAAAGAGTGAGTGATAGTGAAGTGCACAGAAGTATCATGGGAATGTCTAGAATATTAACAGAGATGAAATATACTTTTTTACCTATGTTTTTCCCTTCCCTAGTTTTCAGAAGTCATTAATGGAGCACTGGAGGAATACTTCCCTCCTGACAGTAAGGTGCAGATTATTGCAGAACCCGGCCGATACTATGTGGATTCAGCCTTCACACTGGCAGCAAACATCATTGCTAAAAGAGCGATCTTAGATGATGTGGGCGAACATAACGGTATTGTATAGATGTCTTTTGGAGCCACATGAATGTTATCTATCCAGTATTAACCCAAAACTATGGTGTGTTTGTATGTAAATTGATCTTGATTTTAATTATAAAATGTATAAGTAGCATACAGCAGTCATATATGTCTGATGGCACTACATGGCAATACACTACTACATGAATTTTAGTCAAAAGCCATGCTCAGCTTTTGAGAAAGCACAATTCTGACTTGTAGGGTTGCACTTTGTGCAGAGCCCCTGAGGGGCCATAGATAATATACTATAATTTGTGTAATATTTCCAACAATAATGCAAAAATATTGTGTACTTTTTAGTTCAGTAACCTTCATTATTTTGCATGTATTTTTTTCCAGACGTTGAGAAAAGCAGCCCTGACAGAGTGATGATGTACTACCTTAATGACGGAGTGTATGGCTCCCTGAGCTTCCTGATCAATGATCCTGCCCACTCCGAGGTTGAGCCATACCTCAACAGAGTAAATATAAACCCTATCACGATACAACAACATGATGATTCATTCACGAAGAATTGATTCAGGAAGAGGCCGACGGAAGGGTCTAATATTGTAACGGGTATTGTGCGACCCCAAACGCAGTACAAACAAGGCCCAGAAACAAAGGTCAGTTAATGGTTTTATTAACTGCAATCCGGCAAACACACAGTTCAATGGCTTGGCAGGTGGCTTGGTCAGGACGGGCAAAAGTTCATAAACCAGAAGGCAGGCAGTCCAGGCGAACAATCCGAAGGGGGGCAGGCAGAGCTCATAGTCAGGAACAAAGGGTAGAGGTAATTTACCAGGCGGCAGGCAGAACAGGCAGGTCGAAGTCAGGCAGGGTCGGAACCGGGAAGACAGGCAGGTGAACGCTGGAAAGTCTCGCATGGCAAAGAACAATCTGGCACTGAGTGAGTGTGAGGCTGGAGAATATATACTGAGCAGGCAGGAGGGGCTGATTGGTGAGTGAGGGCAGGTGTGTGATTAGTGAGTGTGAGCAGGTGTGTGATCAGTGACTGAGAGTGGGTGTGGTAATCAGTCAATGGGTGTGGTGAGAGTAGAGCAGTGGAAAATTACTGAGTCCATGGGGAAAGGCTGGAGCAGACTATGACAAATATGTGTTTGATGGACATATTTAGGATGTCCAACCGATTCAGCAGCAAAAACAGGTTAAAAAAGATGTAGAAGAAGATAGAAGATAGAAGCTAAGGCCTGCAGATCAAAGTCTAAAGGTGCACCCCTACATCATCTAAAGTCCCAGGCAACAATGAAACACCCTCCGAGTGTGTGGATTGCAAGTCACTGATGGCATGGTAGAGAACACTAAGAGCTTGCTTGGTGTTAGCGCTGGGTGGGATGTAATCAGCTACAGTTATGATGGAGGTGAATTCCTGGGGGAAGTAGAACGGTCTGCATCTCACAATCATAAACTCAATGTCTGCAGAGCAATGACCAAGTGGACATGGAGTAAACGCCACCCCCTCGGGATTTACCTGGGAGAGTGTGGCTACTGTCGGCTCTGAATGTTATAGCCCGTCTATGCTAATGGTGACATCAGGGACAGATAAGTTTAGCCACGTCTCAGCGAGAATGAGGAGGCAGCAGTTTCTAGTCTCCAGCTTCAGGCAGTTGAATTTGCTCTCCAGGGAACGTACAGGATAATCAGGATGGATGGAAGCTGCGGACGGAACGGGTTAGCCTTCATCTTAGCTGTAAGTCCACCGCAGCAACACTGCTTCTGTTTTCTCTGGCACCGCCTCCAACGCCTCCGTGGGCGGGCTGTGCTGGTAGGAAATTCCTCTGCTCTGTAGGCCGCTGGGTCTGACCGGCATAGCAGACCAAGGCTGAGTAGAGTGGTCCACGTAACCGAGTTTAAAAAACCCAAATCGCTGTCATTTCGCAAACCTAACACAAGCTGACGATCATTTACTGTTCTGACGTGCTACATTGAGCTATTGGTGCTAAACTTATTGAACTAGATGGCGAATTTAACCATGTGTTGGCTGTGTTGTCGGGAGCCAAAGCAGCCACAGCCAACCACGGCACCACCATTCCATAAAACGGAAATAATCAAGTAAAAGAAAACATTTTAAGGGATAGATTGTGGGAGAATAAAATAACTAGGCGATGTGGATTTCATATTTCAATGTTTGTGCTCCACACAGACTGTTGAGAGCAGTGAGCAGAGATACCGGTCTGTGATCTGGGGTCCAACCTGTGACAGCATCGACAAAGTGATCGACAACTTCTGGATTCCTGAGCTGCACGTGGGGGACTGGCTCTTCGTTGACAACATGGGTGCTTACTCTGTTTGTTCATCCACCGACTTCAATGGCTTTGAAAGGGCACAAGTCTACCCTGTTGTAACAACTGAAACATGGCACGCCTTAAACAATTTTGACATCAATAACATCCATTGATGATCTGGTAACACGTCTGTTGGACGATGCTTCTATATGATATACACTGGGTCATCTGTGAGTAATAGCCCGGCTGTTGACACCAAGCTGTTTCTCTGCACTGGTCAACAAGCAATTCTGCTTTGTTCTCTTCTAAATAACCCATTCATCCATCAACCCACTTCCTTCTGCCTATTCTGGGCCGAGTTGCGAGGGCAGCAGGTTAAACGAGGTATTCCAGATGTACCTCTCCCAAGCAACGTTTCCAGCTCTTTCCTAGGGGACAATAAAAAATATATCGTACATATTATATCCTTTATATTGTTTTTCTTGCCTGAAAAAAATCATGTGGTGAAACAATCACTGTAAGAGGAGATGCATTTAGACATGTTGAGTTCCATAGGGTTTAAGGATGCAGCTGTATTGTAAAACTCATGCATATCAAAATATCTGCTGTATAATATAATATGGCATTCAAGGAGGATTTCCAAAAGAGGATTTTTAAGTTCTTTAATGACATATTGTAGGTTGATGGAGTAATTAAGATTTTTGAATATTAATAACGGTTGGGTTATGCATTATATTCTCTTTATTTTTATTGAGGGGATGAGGTGATGGAGTGTGCCAGAGGGCAGTAGAGGGCCCAGTGGTCACTGGGTGATTGTGTTCAGAGGGAGAGCAAGAAGCACTAGGGTGATTAACCTTGGGTGAGCACCTGGGAGGCCCTTTGTCTTCCCTGAGTGTGTTAGGGTTAGGGTATGTATCACTTTCAATTTCCCTACTTATGGTTTTGTTAAGACATGATATGGTATATATTTGAATCTGATTTCTGTTTGTTCTTCTCTTGAGGTTATCAACCTACTGACAATCCAAAAAGTGGCTATAGTCAAATCAAATAAAATAATTAAGTTGAACGAGTTGACTCCTGCGTCCTCTGTGCCAAGCCTGGTCTAGTTCAGGCAGATGAACCGCCCAATAACTCGACAGTAACAAATAATGTTCTCTAAGTAAATGTCCCCTACATTAGAAGTCCTTCTACATTAGTAATACACTGACAGAGACTGTAATATAGCACAATAATTTACAGCCTGAAATTATGACATTTTATAAGCAGAAATCATTTTCATCAGCATTCATTTTGATCTGGGATCAATTCAACATGATAATGCTCGAGCCAGTATTAGGACACCACATTTGAAAAAAAATATACAAAAATATTTTTAAATCGTTAAACATAACATGTTATGTATTTTATGGGGTTTTTTAATGCAGAAAATATGTAAAACGTTTTTAAAGATGTATAAAATATACAATAATGTCTGCAATTTTTTTTAAATGGATAAAAACATTTTTAACTTTACAGAAATGTATTCATAAAAGTGCGTTAAAAAGCCTTTAGAAAGAAATGTGCATTAATGTGCCTGTTAATGTTTTTATATAATTACATTTTTCTGGGCAGCTTGAAGGCCTTATGGACAGAATTATATAATTAATTTTATTGATTACATTGTGTATTATTAATCTTAATCAGATCAATGAGGTGAAGAAATACTTGTGGAGTAGAAGTATAAAGCAGACACATTCAAGTAAAGTACAAGTGGCTAACATGTGTACTAAAGTAGTATTTAGTAAATGTACTGAGTTACTTCCCCCCTCTTGATATGCAGAGGCTTCCTGAAGGTAGAACTAATGTCTGATGAGACTCTGATATCATTCCCAGTTACAGGATACAGAGCAGCACACATTGTACTGTTTAAACCTGCAGGGCCAACATCAGTTCAGCTCCTACACATGTAATCACATACACATAATATTTACTGTTAACATTACTAGTCCAAACCACACACAGAGCTGTGAGTAGAAATGGTCAGACTGGTCACTGTTACTGGGAGGTTAACAGGGAAAGGATGGGTCTATTTAGTGCTGACTTGCATAAAAATGATGGCTGCAGTCTGGAGAGTTCTGATGGCAGCAACAGTGAACCTGGACTTGTACACGGTGTCCTCTGATCCACCACCACGCCTTCAGCTGCACCTTCCCTGAGCCTCTCCTCTGTGTTTGTGCTCTGCTTTGGGTTACAGTGTGATTCCTGTGTAGAGAAACACTGGAGACAAAAGACAGCAGCCGTTTCACAAGAACATCTGTTCTCACATACAGTAAATGACTGATGAGTCACTGTAAATGTCTCCCTGATTCTGTATATATACTGAAATATGGACTGCTGTTTTTCCACTTTACTGACATATAACTTCATTGTTTTTTGTACTACACAACTGTTTCCCAAATTAAAAGTTAATCATTTATAATAGAAAAAAAAACAATTATTGATAACTTTTCATGCTATTAAAGTGCTTTAAATATAAACCAGTAGGTTTCTGTTGTAAAACTGTAATTTAGATAAACATCTAAAAATAATGCATTAAGTAAATAACTTTGACTCCAGTTTGAGTCTTTTATGTCATTTGTTTATTGAATATATTTACAACTGTACATTTCACAACATTTTAAAATAGCTGTTGCATTACAAGAAAATATGACATTGGTCCTATGACAATGCACCTTAGAAGTCTTAGAACGAGGTCTGTTTGTGACACAAAGTCACTCAGCTGGTAACTGGTTGACTCAGATTTTATTCTGTGAAACTAAAAGTCAAGAAAACGCTGATTACTGCAGTTTACAGTAAAAGAGGTATTTTAATGAGGAAATGAGAACGGACAGAGGAAATGAACAATTTTCTCCATTTAAAATGTCAAATAAAATATATACTCATATTTACACTTTTAAGATTGTTCTCTTTAGATAGTTTTCTGTCATCTCAACTTATTGAACATGCTTTTTTTTGCCTTGTTAATTATAGCTAAACATTCATCCCAAAAAATAGTTATCACAATATTAAAAAAACACAGTTGTCACTGAGGTAACAGTTGGCTTCTATTTGTTTTGCCTTAATAAAAAAAAATCAAGGTACCACAGGTAATACTTTCTTCCAAAGATCATTAGACTTGAAACAGTTAATAGCATCCCACTGACGACTGGTTCACCAGATTTCAAACCGCTTGTCTTTCTGAAAGGAGCTTCTGTCCACAATGTTGTTTCTGAAGAGTCTAAAAACAAAGCAGAGAGAGCAGACGTCACTCAGACAGACAGTGTTCATTGAACTGATGGAAGAGAATGAATGACTATGAGTAGAAATGTCTTAATAAATGAATGGAGCACTAATTAATGTCTGCTCACCGCACAGTTTGAATGCCGGGGTTGATGGAGACCAGTTGGAGTAACGTGTCAGTCGAAGCATCAGTGATGTTGTTGTGACTCAGACTGCAACAAACACAAACAGTTATTAGTTCACGATATTATATCAGCCCAAAGGTGCTGTTGAAACACACAGGATAATCACTGTAACATTATGTTTTGCTTTTCTTTTTCAGTCAATCAAACACCTCTGGTCATCAGCAGGCGTGTGCACCGAAGCAGCAGATACCAGCTGGATATCTTCATTAATAACTGAAGCTTTCTGACACTGCACTATAACTAAAGACAGAGATTTAAAGGTTACACAGCGAGATCATTTGCAGTCAAGTCATCCTGAAGATTCATCATGAACTCCACCAGAGATCTCACAACTATTTTACTTTAAACAAATCAGCAAAACTCAATTTTCTCTTGAAAGTTAGGAGAAAGGTCTCTTGTGTCAACAGCAGCGGTGGAAAAAGTATTTCAATCCTTTACTTCAGTAAAAGTACTAATACCACACTGTGAGGTTATTCCACGACAAGTAAAAGTCCTGCACTCAAAACTTACTGCAGTAAAAGTAAAAAAGTATCAGCATCAAAATGTACATAAAGTATCAAAAGTTCTCATTATGCAGAATGGACACACTCAGATTGTTTTATATATTCTAAATATATTATTAGATTATCTGTACTGATGCATTTATGTAAGCAGTGTTTTGGGTTCATTAGGGCTCATTTTAAAGGCTAAATATACAGTTATGAAGTTAATTTAAAAAATCACTTTGAAGTATAATTTTACATCAAATGGAAATCCTCAAGTAAAACCTTAAAGTTGTACTTAAGTACAGTACTTGAGTAAATGTACTTAGTTACATTCCAGCACTGGTCAACAGGATTAATTTGAGTTTTCTGTTCTCAGCTTCAGTCAGACTTTTTGTTTTCTGGAGGATTACAGAGATGCACAGTTGTGCACATTTTTATTTTTTATTGACATGCTATTCAACCTGCATTTTATTTAGTAATTTCTATAAATTACTCTGCCCCTCTGGTTTTCTTAGTACCTATACTTTGTGCAATCATTTTAAAGTTATTCTAATGACTAAATGAAAACTACTACACTTTAGATTAAGACAGTTCAATAGAAGTAAAGCATGTTTATTGTCCTGCAGCTTTCTGTAGAAATAGCCATGACTATATAGATATAATTGTCTTCTGAAGTAAGTTTGTCTGCATCATATAGACACTGACAAGAACTCAAATCTCTCATGAAATATAATCCAGCTTCATCTGCATAGAAATCAACTCAATAATAATGTTAAGGGTTCAGCCCCCTATAATTGTGATTGTTACTGTTTATGTTTTAAAGAGCATTTTCTCTCGTCTCAGCTCATCAAACTGTGAGCAGCTGACATTACCAGCTGCTTCTGATCCTCACACAGTCTACCTGCTGTAATCTTTCTTTTATAAATGGTTACCTCCACCTGGGCTCGAGCCCACACTGCCTTATAAACATTGTAGCCACATGAAGACATTTCCAGTGCACACTCACTCCAGGACTTGTACTTTGTGCAGCTGTGAGCAGAGTGAGAGCAGCTGCTGGTCTGTGAGCTGACAGTGACTGAGGTCCAGCTCTGTCAGCTCTGCACAGAAGTCCAGCATCAGGGCCAAGGCTTCACAGGTCCTCTGATCCAGGGAGCTGTGACTGAGGTCCAGCTCTGCATTCAGAGCTCTACAGAGGGACTCTGCCCGTCTCACCGAGTCCCTCTCACTGTTCACAGGGACCAGAGACACCAGCTGGAGGAGGACAGCTTTACTGGCTCTAAACAGGAGAAACAGAGTGTTCTGATGCATTAACATGAAAGAAACAAAGCTTCTTCTCTCCTTTCACTCAGTTTGTGTTTTTCCCACCTGAGGCAGACTCTGTCTAGGACAGAAAACAGCAGGTCCAGTCCACTGTCCTCCACCTCACAGTCCTGCAGGATGAGCTGTGTGTCCCGGCTGCTGCTGTGTCTCAGGATGGTGGAGACGGCCCTGCAGTCATCAGCAGTCAGACTGAGAGTGTCACTCTGATCCTGGTCTAACAGCTCCACACAGGAGGAGCAGGACAGATCCAGTGTGTGCTGCAGAGACCTGAGCAGGACGACCGCTGCCTCCTGCTGGACGTCAGAGGAAGCACAACAGTGGACCAACCTCAGCAGCAGCTTCCTGTCAACACTGGCAGTCACATGTTTTCCAAAAGAAACACATACCATTAATTAAAATGATTGTCTTTTATCATAATTCTGACTGATGTTGTGTCTCAGTATTTATAACATAGAGCCCTTCAGGCTAACAGCTAAACTACTGGAGCATGCAGACATCACTTAGAAGCATTCTGATGGCTCAAGAAACAGAAGCAGTCACACCATCAGAAAGGTTAAAACAAACCTTCACATTACACAAACTAATTCAGAGGAGAAACGGTGAAATGATGACCCAAACTAAAAGAAATATCAGTTTCAGTTTAAAGACCCACTTCCTGTTTCAACTTTGTCCCACTCCTCACTGGAATATATAGTTTTTCTGTGCAGTGAGAGATTATTACAGACATTAAAAGGTTCACTTTCAGTCTGACCTCAACAACAAGTGGAAAAACAGTTGTCTGCTGGTGTTTCCACACCCATCAGACCTCTTTTCAGCCCCGTGCTCACAACTCTCAGTTGTTAACTTGGTGAGAACAATGTGATTATTACTGACAGAATTCATTTGTCATATCTATATTAATTTTTCAGCTACAGGTGAATTATATCTTGTGTGTTGGAGAGTACTGATGCAGGTACAGCTTTGGGAAATGAGCAGTAATGTCTGACCTCAGTTGAGAAACTTTGTCCAGCATCAAGATGATGGACTTTACTTCCCCTGCTGGTATGGACGTCCACATGAGGTTCAGTTTAACTTTGTCACTGTGTCTGAGGGTGAAGATCAGAGCAGCACAGTCCACAGAGTCCATCTCTCTGCAGGTCAGGCTGATCACATGATTCAGTGACCTCAGTAAACTGGGTATACTGGGACTGGCACCAGCATGATAGATCTCTCTGATGGCAGTCAACACAAAGCTGGGACTGAGCCTGGAAGCACAAAGTGTATTCACCAGTTTGTTTAGGGGAAACAAGCCACAATAACAAATATAGAATGTGAAAAAACAGATTGTTCACCTTTTCAACACAACCCTGTCCAGGAAGGGAAGCAGACGTGTGATGCTCTCCTCTAAGAAGCTGTTCTTCTTCAGGTTCACAGTGATGGTCTGAGCTGACGACTGCTGCAGCAGAAAGTGAAGAAGCTCCCAGTTCAGACAGCAGGAGCTCAGGTCTCCACCAACCTTGATCAAGAAGGACCGAGTCAAGTCCCCGTCCTGGTTTTCATGGAGGAGGAAGAGGAACTGCTGGACAGTGTCCTCACTCAGTCTGAGGATCAAAATATGTCAATATATGTTAGGAAATGATTCATACATTTTGCATTTTTGCTAATTGGTGTGTTTCTGAGGCTCAGGAAAGACGTGAACCTGATTGTTAGAGAGCCATCATGAAGCAGCAGTGGAATGAGACTCAGAGCAGGAACACAGAACTCAGTCAGGTTTAACCGTCTGATTTTCCAGTATCTCAGCAGGGACGCCAAACCACTGTCAACCTTCAACGACACTTTCTCAGATGGACGGGCTGTCTGAGGGGAGAGAGAAAGCTCTTCAATAGTCACTGAACAGGCCACTCTCCCTTTTTTTACCCATCCACACAGTAGCAAGGCGTTGTCATGGGAAAGCCTGAAGATCAAAGAGAGAGTAAAAGGCAGTCAGAAAATAAATTATATTCTCAATCTGGTATGACATTTAAACTGGAAAAGACGGTGCTATAAAACAGTAAAGATATAAACATTTACGTCAGACTGTGCAGTTGTACTGTAGAACTAAAGAGGAGGGAGGCTTCTCCGACAGACATCTGTCCTGGTTTGAGGATGAGATCCACATCAGAGCCACAGAGTCCGAGAACTGTCCCCACCGACCGGCAGCATCTGGTGCTTAACCCTCCTGTTAACAGCAGGGTGGACCCCAGCAGCTGCAGCAGAGAGACCAACTGCTCAGCCTCTTCTCTGGATCTGACAGAGATGCATGAGCAGACACTCTGGAAGAACTCTGGATCACAGCTGAAACACAATATGGAGGAAATGTAAAACAGCAAAGCTACAACACATTCTGCATTGAAAACCATCTCATGTAAAATATATTTTATTCAGGATGAAAGTTAGAGAACGAATGCAGCAGGATGAAACACGGTTTTATTAGCAGTGATGATAAACTGTATGGATGTATTTCATGTCTTTATTTGTAAATGACAGCAAATTTATTTCAAAAGAGTGGAGATTAATTAATCTGATTTACCTGAGCTGTGAGATATAAGGCAGACACTGTAGGAAACTCCTCACTTCACTCTCTTCACCTGAGAAGCCTCTCAGCTTCACTTGTTTCTTCTCTGGTTGGAGTTTCAGCACTTCCAGGAGGATGGGGGTCTTTCTCTCTGAGAGGTTTATGGTCCAGACTGCAGGAGCTGACTGGAAAACTGACTGTAATGATGGAAGGACACTCAGGCCTGTTTTAGTCTCATAGTCCTTCAGGTGGGAGAACAGATCCAGCAGGAAATCACACCTGACATCTTTTAGAGGTTTTCTTTTATATCTGCACAGTGATGATAACAGCTCCAGTATCTTCTCTCCTGTCTGCTGTTCTCTCTCTGCTGCTGCACAAAACAGATTCCCAAAGAACTTGATTTCTTCTGAAGGTTCTGATGACTGAGGCACAAAACTGAAATCATAAAGATTGATAAGGTCATGTGATGTCAATTTTTAAATATTAACTAGAATTTAAAGTTTTCTGACTGAACTGACTGTAACTTGAACTGTCGTAAAAAGAAATAAAGTTAGAATAATTGAAACTGCATATGCAGACTCGAGAGTAGATGAAACAGCTTCTAGTGAAAACACAAGTAATAAAAATAATTTAATCTTCATGGTCCAGACTGCAGGAGCTGACCGTAAAACTGACTGTAATGATGGAAGGACACTCAGGCCTGTTTTAGTCTCATAGTCCATCAGGTGGGAGAAAAGATCCAGCAGGAAATAACACTGATATTGCTGATCATAACCCAGGTGATGAAAAGGGAATGTTTCATATCTGCACAGTGATGATAACAGCTCTAGTATCTTCTCTCCTGTCTGCTGTTCTCTCTCTGCTGCTGCACAGAACAGATTCCCAAAGAACTTTGCTTCACCTGAGTGTCTGAAGGACCAAGATAAACTGGAAGGAGAATTGAACATTTTGTTATTTTATGATGTCAACAGCTAAAAATGAGCCATAGATCACTGATATGAATCCATCTGCTAACAGTCTACAAAAACCCACTAATGAGCCAAATACAGTGAAATAAATCCAACCTAATCTCAAGCAGCAATGCCTTTAACAGGGCTTTAAGTGGATTCTGGAAGACTTTTACTGAATGAAATGATTCACAAAATATTGGAGGAACCATCAAAGTCAGGTCCAAAGTTGTATTGTCACCTCTGTATTAAAGATTGTATGTTAGACTGCAGTACCACTCCTGAGCCAACAGGAGGTTGACACAAGAAGGTTCCTACTGAACAGAGCTTGCTCTGGTTAGGTTTAGCTATGAGGACTGAGATTGGTTAAGGTCAAGGTAAAAATATCAATATCATGTTTTAAGACTCTATAAACTAGTGACAGTACTAGTGTAACATTATCATGAGTTCTAGAGGTGAACCTATCACATCCTAATGACATGAAGTTTCTTTTTAATATTGCTGAAAAATCACATTAAATCAAATCCTCTCATTCACTCCTCTTAATTATTTATAATTCAAACATCTTGCTCACTTACAGTCAATGAATTGGCTGAAAATCATTCTTTCCACTTCATTTATGAATCAATGAGCTCCAAAGCCTAAAGTCATGGACCAAAATTTAGTCCCTGCATAATTCTGTAAAAGTCTAAAAACCTTAATAAAGTAGCAGTGAAGCATCATTAGGATCTGCAGAGGTAAACTAATACTTCAACATTATTTCAATGGTTCAAAAAAGACACTTGTGAATAATCCTCTCATTCACTCCTTTGTGTAATTCACTGGTCAAACATCCTGCTCAGTCACCGCTCCTCATAATATCTTATATAGCAAAGAAATGCATCTTGCTGAACTGGAACCAGCAAAGACCCCCAACATTCAATCTGTTCAAACTAATTCGGAATAAAACATTGCAGTTGTTACAGAGCTCTTATTTATATTTTAAAACAATGTGGGATAAAGAGCTAAAAACACGGCACCATTGTAAATGTGATCATCTGCCCGGCCAGATGTGCTTTGATTTTCTGCAGAAGAAATATATAAACTGTGACCATAGCAGAATCTGTTTGTTTTCTGTCTTCATTAAATTATTAAATGCTGTTCAATTTGTATTTTATAAACCATTAATCCAACACGACAACACAGATGTACTTAGAGGGGAACCATTGTGTGCAGCTATCTTCAAATGCAGGAAACTTCATGTTAGTGTAAAGCAGTAAGAAAGAACATCACTAGTCCTGAAAAGGAGAACTAAACTCCTCATCATTAACACAATGCTGATGGTCTCTGTTGTTATATTGCTGGAGCTTGTTGGATCACATCATTATACTGTAGCTGAGTCTGCTTTGACTTTTTACTGAGTCCATAGATGACAGATGAAATGTATGTATTTAGGAATGGAGAGAAATTAAGCAATAATATATTGGGTGCATGGAAAAAAACATCATGACATCTCTACACACTGGCCACTTGCTCAGTCATTCTCTCCTTTTCTCTAAACACAACAAAAGTACAATCCATTTACCTGAGCTGTGAGATATAAGGCAGACACTGTAGGAAACTCCTCACTTCACTCTCTTCATCTGAGAAGCCTCTCAGCTCCACTTGTTTCTTCTCTGGTTGGAGTTTCAGCACTTCCAGGAGGATGGAGGTCTTTCTCTCTGAGAGGTTTATGGTCCAGACTGCAGGAGCTGACTGGAAAACTGACTGTAATGATGGAAGGACACTCAGGCCTGTTTTAGTCTCATAGTCCTTCAGGTGGGAGAAAAGATCCAGCAGGAAATCACACTGATATTGCTGATAATAATCCAGGTGATGAAAAGGGAATGCTTCATATCTGCACAGTGATGATAACAGCTCCAGTATCTTCTCTCCTGTCTGCTGTTCTCTCTCTGCTGCTGCACACAACAGATTCCCAAAGAACTTTGCTTCACCTGAGTGTCTGAAGGACCAAGATAAACTGGAAGGAGAATTAAACATTTTGTTATTTTATGATGTCAACAGCTAAAAAAGAGCCATAGATCACTGATATGAATCCATCTGCTAACAGTCTACAAATACCCACTAATGAGCCAAATACAGTGAAATAAATCAAACCTAATCTCAAGCAGCAATGCCTTTAACAGGGCTTTAAGTGGATTCTGGAAGACTTTTACTGAAGGAAATGATTCACAAAATGTTGGAGGAACCATCAAAGTCAGGTACAAAGTTGTATTGTCACCTCTGTATTAAAGATTGTATGTTAGACTGCAGTACCACTCCTGAGCCAACAGGAGGTTGATACAAGAAGGTTCCTACTGAACAGAGCTTGCTCTGGTTAGGTTTAGCCATGAAGACTGAGATTGGTTAAGGTCAAGGTAAAAATATCAATATCATGTTTTAAGAACTAGTGACAGTACTAGTGTAACATTATCATGAGTTCTAGAGGTGAACCTATCACATCCTAATGACATGAAGTTTCTTTTTAATATTGCTGAAAAATCACATTATATCAAATCCTCTCATTCACTCCTCTTAATTATTTATAATTCAAACATCTTGCTCACTTACAGGCAATGTCCTGGCTGAAAATAATTTTTTCCACTTAATTTATGAATCAATGATCTCCAAAGCCTAAAATCATGGACCAAAATTTAGTCCCTGCATAATTCTGTAAAAGTCTAAAACCTTAATAAAGTATCAGTGAAGCATCATTAGGATCTGCAGAGGTAAACTAATACTTCAACATTATTTCAATGGAACAAAAAAGACACTTGTGAATAATCCTCTCATTCACTCCTTTGTGTAATTCACTGGTCAAACATCCTGCTCAGTCACCGCTCCTCATAATATCTTATATAGCAAAGAAATGCATCTTACTGAACTGGAACCAGCAAAGACCCCCAACATTCAATCTGTTCAAACTAATTCTGAATGAAACATTACAGCTGTTACAGAGCTCTTGTTGATATTTTAAAACAATGTGGGATAACGAGCTAAAAACACGGCACCATTGGAAATGTGATCATCTGCCCGGACAGATGTGCTTTGATTTTCTGCAGAAGAAATATATAAACTGTGACCGTAGCAAAATCTGTTTGTTTTCTGTCTTCCTTAAATTATTAATTGCTGTTCAATTTGTATTTTATTAAACCGTTAATCCAAGACAACAACACAGATGTACTTAGAGGGGAACCATTGTGTGCAGCTATCTTCAAATGCAGGAAACTTCATGTTAGTGTAAAGCAGTAAGAAAGAACATCACTAGTCCTGAAAAGGAGAACTAAACTCCTCATCATTAACACAATGCTGATGGTCTCTGTTGTTACATTGCTGGAGCTTGTTGGATCACATCATTATACTGTAGCTGAGTCTGCTTTGACTTTTTACTGAGTCCATAGATGACTGATGAAATGTATGTATTTAGGAATGGAGAGCAATTAAGCAATAATATATTGGGTGCATGGAAAAAAACACCATGACATCTCTACACACTGGCCACTTGCTCAGTCATTCTCTCCTTTTCTCTAAACACAACAAAAGTACAATCCATTTACCTGAGCTGTGAGATATAAGGCAGACACTGTAGGAAACTCCTCACTTCACTCTCTTCATCTGAGAAGCCTCTCAGCTCCACTTGTTTCTTCTCTGGTTGGAGTTTCAGCACTTCCAGGAGGATGGAGGTCTTTCTCTCTGAGAGGTTTATGGTCCAGACTGCAGGAGCTGACTGGAAAACTGACTGTAATGATGGAAGGACACTCAGGCCTGTTTTAGTCTCATAGTCCTTCAGGTGGGAGAACAGATCCAGCAGGAAATCACTCTGACATTGCTGATCATAACCCAGGTGATGAAAAGGGAATGTTTCATATCTGCACAGTGATGATAACAGCTCCAGTATCTTCTCTCCTGTCTGCTGTTCTCTCTCTGCTGCTGCACACAACAGATTCCCAAAGAACTTTGCTTCAGCTGTGTGCATCAAGGAGGGAGATAAACTGGAAGGAGAATTGAACATTTTGTTATTTTATAATGTCAACAGCTAAAAATGAGCCATAGATCACTGATATGGATCCATCTGCTAACAGTCTACAAATACCCACTAATGAGCCAAATACAGTGAAATAAATCAAACCTAATCTCAAGCAGTGATGCCTTTAACAGGGCTTTAAGTGGATTCTGGAAGACTTTTACTGAATGAAATGATTCACAAAATGTTGGAGGAACCATCAAAGTCAGGTACAAAGTTGTATTGTCACCTCTGTATTACAGATTGTATGTTAGACTGCAGTACCACTCCTGAGCCAACAGGAGGTTGATACAAGAAGGTTCCTACTGAACAGAGCTTGCTCTGGTTAGGTTTAGCCATGAGGACTGAGATTGGTTCAGGTCAAGGTAAAAATATCAAAATCATGTTTTAAGACTCTATAAACTAGTCATAGTACTAGAGTAACATTATCATGAGTTCTAGAGGTGAACCTATCACATCCTAATGACATGAAGTTTCTTTTTAATATTGCTGAAAAATCACATTAAATCAAATCCTCTCATTCACTCCTCTTAATTATTTATAATTCAAACATCTTGCTCACTAACAGGCAATGTCCTGGCTGAAAATAATTTTTTCCACTTAATTTAAGAATCAATGAGCTCCAAAGCCTAAAATCATAGACCAGAATTTAGTCCCTGCATAATTCTGTAAAAGTCTAAAACCTTAATAAAGTAGCAGTGAAGCATCATTAGGATCTGCAGAGGTAAACTAATACTTCAACATTATTTCAATGGTTCAAAAAAGACACTTGTGAATAATCCTCTCATTCACTCCTTTGTGTAATTCACTGGTCAAACATCCTGCTCAGTCACCGCTCCTCATAATATCTTATATAACAAAGAAATGCATCTTACTGAACTGGAACCAGCAAAGACCCCCAACATTCAATCTGTTCAAACTAATTCGGAATAAAACATTGCAGTTGTTACAGAGCTCTTATTTATATTTTAAAACAATGTGGGATAAAGAGCTAAAAACACGGCACCATTGTAAATGTGATCATCTGCCCGGCCAGATGTGCTTTGATTTTCTGCAGAAGAAATATATAAACTGTGACCATAGCAGAATCTGTTTGTTTTCTGTCTTCATTAAATTATTAAATGCTGTTCAATTTGTATTTTATTAAACCATTAATCCAACACGACAACACAGATGTACTTAGAGGGGAACCATTGTGTGCAGCTATCTTCAAATGCAGGAAACTTCATGTTAGTGTAAAGCAGTAAGAAAGAACATCACTAGTCCTGAAAAGGAGAACTAAACTCCTCATCATTAACACAATGCTGATGGTCTCTGTTGTTACATTGCTGGAGCTTGTTGGATCACATCATTATACTGTAGCTGAGTCTGCTTTGACTTTTTACTGAGTCCATAGATGACTGATGAAATGTATGTATTTAGGAATGGAGAGTAATTAAGCAATAATATATTGGGTGCATGGAAAAAAACATCATGACATCTCTACACACTGGCCACTTGCTCAGTCATTCTCTCCTTTTCTCTAAACACAACAAAAGTACAATCCATTTACCTGAGCTGTGAGATATAAGGCAGACACTGTAGGAAACTCCTCACTTCACTCTCTTCATATGAGAAGACTATCAGCTTCACTTGTTTCTTCTCTGGTTGGAGTTTCAGCACTTCCAGGAGGATGGAGGTCTTTCTCTCTGAGAGTTTTATGGTCCAGACTGCAGGAGCTGACTGGAAAACTGACTGTAATGATGGAAGGACACTCAGGCCTGTTTTAGTCTCATAGTCCTTCAGGTGGGAGAACAGATTCAGCAGGAAATCACTCTGATATTGCTGATCATAACCCAGGTGATGAAAAGGGAATGCTTCATATCTGCACAGTGATGATAACAGCTCCAGTATCTTCTCTCCTGTCTGCTGTTCTCTCTCTGCTGCTGCACACAACAGATTCCCAAAGTGCTTTGCTTCACCTGAGCATATCAAGGAGTGAGATAAACTGGAAGGAGAATTGAACATTTTATTATTTTAAGATGTCAACACCTAAAAAAGAGCCATAGATCACTGATATGGATCCATCTGCTAACAGTCTACAAATACCCACTAATGAGCCAAATACAGTGAAATAAATCAAACCTAATCTCAAGCAGCAATGCCTTTAACAGGGCTTTAAGTGGATTCTGGAAGACTTTTACTGAATGAAATGATTCACAAAATGTTGGAGGAACCATCAAAGTCAGGTACAAGGTTGTATTGTCACCTCTGTATTAAAGATTGTATGTTAGACTGCAGTACCACTCCTGAGCCAACAGGAGGTTGATACAAGAAGGTTCCTACTGAACAGAGCTTGCTCTGGTTAGGTTTAGCCATGAGGACTGAGGTTGGTTAAAGTAAAAATATCAATGTCATGTTTTAAGACTTTATAAACTAGTGACAGTACTAGTGTAACATTATCATGAGTTCTAGAGGTGAACCTATCACATCCTAATGACATGAAGTTTCTTTTTAATATTGCTAATAAACCATATTAAATCAAATCCTCTCATGCATTCCTCTTAATTATTCATAATTCAAACATCTTGCTTACTAACAGGCAATGTCCTGGCTGAAAATATTTTTTTCCACTTAATTTAAGAATCAATGAGCTCCAAAGCCTAAAATCATTGACCAAAATTTAGTCCCTGCATAATTCTGTAAAAGTCTAAAGCCTTAATAAAGTAGCAGTGAAGCATCATTAGGATCTGCAGAGGTAAACTAATACTTCAACATTATTTCAATGGTTCAAAAAAGACACTTGTGAATAATCCTCTCATTCACTCCTTTGTGTAATTCACTGGTCAAACATCCTGCTTAGTCACCGCTCCTCATAATATCTTATATAGCAAAGAAATGCATCTTGCTGAACTGGAACCAGCAAAGACCCCCAACATTCAATCTGTTCAAACTAATTCGGAATGAAACATTACAGCTGTTACAGAGCTCTTATTTATATTTTAAAACAATGTGGGACAAAGAGCTAAAAACACGGCACCATTGGAAATGTGATCATCTGCCCGGCCAGATGTGCTTTGATTTTCTGCAGAAGAAATATTTCAACTGTGACCATAGCAGAATCTGTTTGTTTTCTGTCTTCATTAAATAATTAAATGCTGTTCAATTTGTATTTTATAAACCGTTAATCCAACACGATAACACAGATGTACTTAGAGGGGAACCATTGTGTGCAGCTATCTTCAAATGCAGGAAACTTCATGTTAGTGTAAAGCAGTAAGAAAGAACATCACTAGTCCTGAAAAGGAGAACTAAACTACTCATCATTAACACAATGCTGATGGTCTCTGTTGTTACATTGCTGGAGCTTGTTGGATCACATCATTATACTGTAGCTGAGTCTGCTTTGACTTTTTAACTGAGTCCATAAATGACTGATGAAATGTATGTATTTAGGAATGGAGAGTAATTAAGCAATAATATATTGGGTGCATGGAAAAAAACACCATGACATCTCTACACACTGGCCACTTGCTCAGTCATTCTCTCCTTTTCTCTAAACACAACAAAAGTACAATCCATTTACCTGAGCTGTGAGATATAAGGCAGACACTGTAGGAAACTCCTCACTTCACTCTCTTCATCTGAGAAGACTATCAGCTTCACTTGTTTCTTCTCTGGTTGGAGTTTCAGCACTTCCAGGAGGATGGAGGTCTTTCTCTCTGAGAGGTTTATGGTCCAGACTGCAGGAGCTGACTGGAAAACTGACTGTAATGATGGAAGGACACTCAGGCCTGTTTTAGTCTCATAGTCCTTCAGGTGGGAGAACAGATCCAGCAGGAAATCACCCTGATATTGCTGATTATCTTCATTATCATCATCATCATAACCCAGGTGATGAAAAGGGAATGTTTCATATCTGCACAGTGATGATAACAGCTCCAGTATCTTCTCTCCTGTCTGCTGTTCTCTCTCTGCTGCTGCACAGAACAGATTACTAAAGAACTTTGTTTCATTTGAGCTGAAGGTCCAAGACAAACTGGAAGGAGAATAGAAAATGTTGTTATCTTATGATGTCAACAGCTAAAAAAGAGCCATAGATCACTGATATGGATCCATCTGCTAACAGTCTACAAATACCCACTAATGAGCCAAATACAGTGAAATAAATCAAACCTAATCTCAAGCAGTGATGCCTTTAACAGGGCTTTAAGTGGATTCTGGAAGACTTTTACTTAACAAAATGATTCACAAAATGTTGAAGGAACCATCAAAGTCAGGTACAAAGTTGTATTGTCACCTCTGTATTAAAGATTGTATGTTAGACTGCAGTACCACTCCTGAGCCAACAGGAGGTTGATACAAGAAGGTTCCTACTGAACAGAGCTTGCTCTGGTTAGGTTTAGCCATGAGGACTGAGATTGGTTAAGGTCAAGGTAAAAATATCAATATCATGGTTTAAGACTCTATAAACTAGTGACAGTACTAGAGTAACATTATCATGAGTTCTAGAGGTGAACCTATCACATCCTAATGACATGAAGTTTCTTTTTAATACTGCTAATAAACCACATTAAGTCAAATCCTCTCATTCACTCCTCTTAAATATTTATAATTCAAATATCAAGCTCACTTACAGTCAATGTCCTGGCTGAAAATATTTTTTCCACTTAATTTATGAATCAATGAGCTCCAAAGCCTAAAATCATAGACCAGAATTTAGTCCCTGCATAATTCTGTAAAAGTCTAAAACCTTAATAAAGTAGCAGTGAAGCATCATTAGGATCTGCAGAGGTAAACTAATACTTCAACATTATTTCAATGGTTCAAAAAAGACACTTGTGAATAATCCTCTCATTCACTCCTTTGTGTAATTCACTGGTCAAACATCCTGCTCAGTCACCGCTCCTCATAATATCTTATATAGCAAAGAAATGCATCTTACTGAACTGGAACCAGCAAAGACCCCCAACATTCAATCTGTTCAAACTAATTCTGAATGAAACATTACAGCTGTTACAGAGCTCTTGTTGATATTTTAAAACAATGTGGGATAATGAGCTAAAAACACGGCACCATTGGAAATGTGATCATCTGTCCGGCCAGATGTGCTTTGATTTCCTGCAGAAGAAATATATAAACTGTGACCATAGCAGAATCTGTTTGTTTTCTGTCTTCATTAAATTATTAATTGTTGTTCAATTTGTATTTTTTATTAAACGGTAAATCCAACACAACAACACAGATGTACTTAGAGGGGAACCATTGTGTGCAGCTATCTTCAAATGCAGGAAACTTCATGTTAGTGTAAAGCAGTAAGAAAGAACATCACTAGTCCTGAAAAGGAGAACTAAACTCCTCATCATTAACACAATGCTGATGGTCTCTGTTGTTACATTGCTGGAGCTTGTTGGATCACATCATTATACTGTAGCTGAGTCTGCTTTGACTTTTTACTGAGTCCATAGATGACTGATGAAATGTATGTATTTAGGAATGGAGAGTAATTAAGCAATAATATATTGGGTGCATGGAAAAAAAACATCATGACATCTCTACACACTGGCCACTTGCTCAGTCATTCTCTCCTTTTCTCTAAACACAACAAAAGTACAATCCATTTACCTGAGCTGTGAGATATAAGGCAGACACTGTAGGAAACTCCTCACTTCACTCTCTTCATCTGAGAAGCCTCTCAGCTCCACTTGTTTCTTCTCTGGTTGGAGTTTCAGCACTTCCAGGAGGATGGAGGTCTTTCTCTCTGAGAGGTTTATGGTCCAGACTGGAGGAGTTGACTGGAAAACTGACTGTAATGATGGAAGGACACTCAGGCCTGTTTTAGTCTCATAGTCCTTCAGGTGGGAGAACAGATCCAGCAGGAAATCACTCTGATATTGCTGATAATCATCATCATCATAATAATCCAGGTGATGAAAAGGGAATGTTTTATATCTGCACAGTGATGATAACAGCTCCAGTATCTTCTCTCCTGTCTGCTGTTCTCTCTCTGCTGCTGCACAAAACAGATTCCCAAAGAACTTGATTTCTTCTGAAGGTTCTGATGACTGAGTCACAAAACTGAAATCATAAAGATTGAAAAAATCATGTGACTTCATTTTTTTAAGGAATATCAACTGGGATATTAACTTCACTGACTGTGGACTGACTGTAACTTGAACTGCAATAACAAATATGTTAGAATAATTTATTCTACATGGACAGTGTCGAGATAGATGAAACAGTCTTTCGTCAAAGGAGAAATAATAATATCCAATAACCTTTTACCTGAGCTGTGAGATATAAGGCAGACACTGTAGGAAACTCCTCACTTCACTCTCTTCATCTGAGAAGTCTATCAGCTCCACTTGTTTCTTCTCTGGTTGGAGTTTCAGCACTTCCAGGAGGATGGAGGTCTTTCTCTCTGAGAGGTTTATGGTCCAGACTGCAGGAGCTGACTGGAAAACTGACTGTAATGATGGAAGGACACTCAGGCCTGTTTTAGTCTCATAGTCCTTCAGGTGGGAGAACAGATCCAGCAGGAAATCACACCTGACATATTTAAGAGGTTCTCTTTTGTATGTGCACAGTGATGATAGCAGCTCCAGTATCTTCTCTCCTGTCTGCTGTTCTCTCTCTGCTGCTGCACAAAACAGATTCCCAAAGAACTTGATTTCTTCTGAAGGTTCTGATGACTGAGGCACAAAACTGAAATCATAAAGATTGTAAAGATCATATGATTTCATTTTAAAAGAATATCAACTGGAATATTAACTTCTCTTCTTTTGTCAAAGAAAAAACAATAATATCAAATAACCTTTTACCTGAGCTGTGAGATATAAGGCAGACACTGTAGGAAACTCCTCACTTCACTCTCTTCATGTGAGAAGCCTGTCAGCTCCACTTGTTTCTTCTCTGGTTGGAGTTTCAGCACTTCCAGGAGGATGGAGGTGTTTCTCTCTGAGAGGTTTATGGTCCAGACTGCAGGAGCTGACTGGAACAGTGGCCTTAGTTTTGGAATGACACCTGGAAAATCTTCCTTCTTGACATGTTGATAAAAATCAAGAAGGATGTTATGCAGCTCAATGTTAACAGAAAACAATGAGAGGAGGTTAATCACTACATCATGAAAGTTTTCTTCTTTGTAAAGTGCTGATTTCAGGCAAAAATCCAACAACAGCTGCCTTTCTTCCCTCTGCAGTGTCCCAAGGCATTGCTGCTGGTCCTGTAGTCCTGAACCTCTGCAGGGCATCCTGAAGCTGTTTGACAACAAACAAATGACTCAAAGTGCATGTTCTGTAGAACAATTACAGAATCAAATAATATGTAGAGGTGCTATTAGGTGCAACTGTTATATTTATTTTTCCACACCTTTTAGCAGACATTCTGATAGTGTGCAATAGAGAAAGGGGTAAAGCATCTTGGTTGAAATGCAAATTCAGATTTATCTAACACAATGAGCTTACTCATTATGGCAAGTCTAATTATCAACATTAGTAGTTTACCATTTCTGAATCAATGTACTGTACCTGATCACTGAATAGCCATGCTGTTTTAATTGAGAACTGATATGAGATCTGAAATCTAAAGTCTGACATGATAACAAGAAGGCATGAAAATAAATGTAACTCTAAGATTGGTACTTTATTTTATTCATGCAGCTTTTTTTACACAATCTCAGCCGTCTGGTTTCTGGTGTCCGTTGGAAGGTGTGACATCACTTGCAGTACTTTCACGAAACAATACTTCATGTGAATGTGCTAGAGGTTAAAGAGTGGGTTGTGAGGAGTGAAACCCTGAATAACTCCAATCGAACACATACTTAGGCGTCTCGTTTAACCATAAAGGTAAGTGTCAAGTCAAGTCAAGTCAATTTTATTTATATAGCCCAAAATCACAAATCACAGATTTGCCTCAAAGGGCTTTACAGACTGTACATGGTATGACACCCTCTGTCCTTAGACCCTCACAGCGGCCAGGGGAAAACTCCTCAAAAACCCTTTTAACAGGGGAAAAAGAAGAAGAAACCTCAGGGAGAGACAGAGGAGGGATCCATCTCCCAGGACGGACAGACGTGCAATAGATGTCGTTGTACAGGGCAGATCAACAGAGTAGAATAGAGTAGATAGAGGTTGAAGGGGGAGAGGGAGGGAGGATAGAGAGACGGTTGAGAGGGAGAGAGACAGGGAGGAGCAGGAGTTCTGGGAGGGCCACAGCAGTGTGTCTTTAGATATACGCACAAGGCACGACAGCGGGTCTCCGTTGATTATTTAAATCTCCAGTCATATTTGCGATTGGACAGGAACTAATATTATTTCATGTTCTGTGTTGTCTACACATCCAGAAGATAACACACAAACAGTCCAATTTCACACAGTGAGTGTATGTGAAGGCATCAACTGTGGACATCATGAGAGTCAGACTTATTCCTTATTATATTCTCATGTATTTTCAAAAATGACACGTAGGGGAGCTGAGAGTCCCGTCACCGAATCCCAAAATAATAATAAAGTTTTAGTCAACCTTATATTTGTTCATAAAATTGCACTTAATTTAACGTCTCTGAGGACACTAATAATTTTACTCTGTGTGTGGTATTAGTGATGGTGTCTGTGAATTGGAATATTTTTTATATGAGGCTCATTTGCATAGAAAGGAGACGATTTTGCACTAAATGTATACCCATTACGACGCAGTTTGCAAAACTTTTTTTTTTCACTGTGCAAAGTAGGAATGCACCAGTACAAAATGTTTCAGTCCTGATACTGATTCTGATACCTGGGCTCTTGGTGTCAGCTGATACCGAGTACTGATCTGATACCAGTGTTTCATTAATAAGCTTTATGGCTCACTGTGTGGAAATGACTAAGACCATTCTTTTTTGTGTAAAGCAGACCTGGCCAACCCGCGGCTCCCGATCCGCATGCGGCTCTTTGCCCAGTTTCATGCGGCTCTTACGTTCATATCGAAGTTTGTGTTTGTGTTGTTTTTTTTATGTGCGTGGGCGCTTCGCTTGAGTTCTGTAAACTATATTTTGAATGCTGGAGTACACAGTCTGGCCTTAGTTTTCTGTCAGAATGACTGCAGCTACTCCAGAGAGGTTTTTTTTAATCCTCTTTAATTGCTTCACACATGAACAAGGTACAGGGATTGCTGTGGTGAGGTTTTACAAAAATAAAACTCTATGTGCGGGATCAAGCATCACAACATGGCGACCGGTCCGGATCCATAAAAACGAACATTATACAGCAAATAATAATAATCAACCGATGCAAATAACTTGTACTCACACACAACGACCACTAAGTGATAACAGTTATGATTAGGCTCAGTTTGACTCTGCCGTAACCGACGAGGATGTGCGGCAGCAGCGACGCACTTAACTGGTAACTTTTCCTCCGGAACTGTTCGTCGCTCATTCGGGTCTACTCGGGACTACTCGGGTCTTTCCGGTGACATTCGGCGATGTCCCGAACAGGGCAGACCAGGGAAGATTGCACAAGTTCAATAAGGTATTTTAGTCAAACGCTAAGCAACATGCATAGTAAAAGAAAAACGCTATTGTAAATTATTTTCTTTATGTTTGTGGACTTGGTTGAACAGGGAGTTTGTCTGTGTGAGACAGTACAAACAATGTTCATTGTTGAAAAGACTGGCCTGTGGTCTTAGTACTTTAGGAGTCTATTTCTGTCATTATCATGTTGGTGTGTGACATTTACAATAAATCTGGCAGAGCAAAGGCATGTGTGTGCGTGTGTGAGGAAGGGATGGAGTGATGTTCATCTATGCCCATGTGTATGATGTGGCTCTTTGCGGTAACACAGTAAAAAAAAATGTGGCTCTTGGTCTCTGACTGGTTGGCCACCCCTGGTGTAAAGCAACATCAGATTTGACTTTAACATTACTTCCCTTACTTATTAAAACAAAATGTAAAACAAGGACATAGAAATTTACTGATTTGTTATTTATTAAAAATAATAAATCCAGCAACATGGTGGAGAAAAGTCCTCAAATTTAACAGGAATTTAATTTTACTGTTTAGCTTTTAACTGCGTTCAACAAAATGTGTTCAAAAGTTGGAATTCAAATTACAAAATATCAAACTAAATCAACTGAATAAAATTAAAACAAATGCAACTGTAAACACTCAAATAGGGATTTAAACTACTATAAATAATGGCAGCTTACAATTAGAAATGCACAAGTGACAGAGGTAATTACGACAGCCTCTTGGAATTAGTGTTTAACCCTTTTACATTCAAAAGAGATTAGCTAATCTGATTATTTTTTACTTTTTAATGAAAACCAAACAAAGAGGTCAGCTTCAAATTAATTCTCTGACTCCAACGGCTGCGGTCACTATGACAACACACAGACGCTGTGATTTTGCATAAAGTCTCCAGTTGACTATGGCACTCATTAATCCGTAACACTAAACTCGTCAAATTCTTCAATATGATTCTTCTGGAGGTGTTTGATTAAGTTTGTTTTGTTATATTTTATGGAACAAGAGCTTTACAAGCATTACAAGTAGTCGTAGAACTTGTTGCTGTTGCAAGAGTGAAATGCCTCAAAATTGCCGACATGTTGCTGTTAGCTTCCTTTGCTAATGCTGTCGACGGGCTTGCTACTGAAGCGGCACACAGCCGATGTAATACGCACGCGCGTGACAATCAGCTGATTTTAATGTTGGAATGTGCATAGGCTCAAATTCCCCACTAAGTTTAATTATGTTTTCTTTTTCATTTTATTAATTATTTGTAACATAAAGTATTAAAGGCAGTGATAACAGCATTAAGTTCCTTTCTGTCTCTGTCTGTAATTTCAACAACAGTTTTATAAAAGGATAAAACTGAAAGTATGTGGAGTCAGCATCACACAAAACAAAAGCTACATACCTGAGTGAGCGGATGTGTGGCAAAGCCTCAAAGAAGAACCAGCACAGACTCTGCCAGTCTGGAGTTTCCCTTTCCCAGTGGAGGCAGACATTAACCTTTGTCGTTCTCTTCTGCATGAATGTTGCTGCTCTTTCAAACAGATGTCTTTTACCCTCAACTGGAAGGTGCAACTCATTTTCATCAAGGCCAGGTAAGCTGAGGTGTCTCATCTGGCCTTCATTGAGAAGGAAGATCTCCCACAGCTGCCGTGGCAGAGGGCCACTCCTGCAATTGAAAAAGTATTGTCATATCCTTATTATAGTAAGTAAAGTACCAGAAAAGTGTGATTTAAAAAGGCGTTTTTGGCCACATATGCACCTGAAATGTAATCTATGCAAAAACCTTCCGGTTCAATTTTTTCAGCAATTATTAGTATGTCTGCCATGTGTTTCCCATTAATAGCCTAGACTGTGGCAGGCTTCCACAGTCTAACTTGCCCTGCTAACATTACATTTTTATAAGGTGCTGAAATTTTAAGAGGTCTTCCATATCAGCTCGTCTTAAATTTTTGCTGGTGCGCCAAACTTTTTGAAGGTAGAGTAAATAAGCTGATTTCGAGTCTTGAAGAAGCCACAGCAAAAGCACCATTCTTTATTTTCTCCTAATATTTTTCATATATTTCTACACCCACTTATCCTTTTCAGGGTCACATGGGTCATTCTACTTTGTCATCCTTATTATGTCTTGGATTAAACTTTAAAAAATAAATAGCTGCATGTAAAAAGGACCAATCTATCTTACATGATTGAATATTTTGTTACCTCAGGAGTAATGCGACACTTCAAAAACATGCTCACCCGTACCATTGGGCATTTTTAAGGCATCCAAATAGTCGTCTCATTCCTTGTTCTGATACCATTACGTCCTCAAGGTTCAGATGTATTTTCCTCTCCTTTAACTGAGTGACCACATAAGCCACAGCACAGCAAGGGTAAGGGTCGAGACTCTCTCCACTGAGATCCAGATGGTAGTCCAGTTTGTGCAGAAGGTCGAGGCATGCTTCAGGACACTGGGACTCATACAAGCACTGACATAGGAACAGAATGTCCACATCAAGCTCACTGTCCTCAGGATCAGCGTCATCTTTCTTACACAGATGAGGGAAAAGTGTGCTGAACATCTCTTCAAAGAACCAGTTGGAAGTATTCTTGAGCTCCTCGGCTGGAATCAGACACTTCATCAAACTAGGGCTCTTCTCATTCAACAGTCGACACATGAAAGGGATCAGATGTTTCATGTGTTTCTTCTCCTCAGTGAGGCACTGCTGAAAAACATCCTTGATCTTATCTGGATTCTTCACGAGCCACACTGCTGCAAAAAACTCCTGCATAGTGTAGTGGAGGAACGCGTATGTGGTTATCGTCTCAGTCGGGCCAACTTCGACAAAAAGTGGTTTCAGGAAGGAAAGGACACAGCTGTCTTCACAGGGACATTCTGTCAGGTTCACACTTTTACCTTCAGTTGCATGAAAAGCAACCTCAGCCAAAGACAGTAATGCCTTCCTCTTTGTTTTGATGAAGGAATTGAGATGTTTCTTTTTTGTGTTGTTGCTGTTTATTTGGAGGCAATGACGAACAATACTGATGTAGATCTCAGTCATGGTACATGGCTGTGGAGAGTCTTGTGGTGTCTCGTATGAAAAGCAGGCAGCCACCATCAGTGCATACATTGGGACGTGACAAAGAGTAAACAACTCCACGTTCCTCAAAACCTTCTCCTGTTCTTCTCCGAGCATTGCAGAGAGGTATGTTTTTATGGTCTGCTCACTGAAGCCTTTTACTTCCACTCTGAGAAAGTCCTCAGAAGAGAACTCATCTTCATCATCTGGTCTACATGTCACAATGATCTTGGCATCAGGTAGCAGGTCCTTCTCAACAAGTCTCTTCACCACTGATGAAGACAGATCTGTGATTCCATCAAGAATGAGTGTAACATTGTCAGAGTTACTCTTTATGTCCTGTAAGACTTCTTCTTTGCTTTCATCCGGTTCACTGAACACACTGAAGAGAAGATCCTCCAAGCTCGAGTCATCTCTGATGTGGGCTGTTTCTCTCATGTCAAAGTAAAACATGTAATCAAGCTCCTTGTTCTCTCTTTCTGCCCAGAGTTTTAACATTTCATGAGCAAGTGCTGTTTTACCGATTCCAGGCTTACCAACCAAGAGTATGTTTTCATTTCTTTTCAGCAGGTCACTGGGGGAAGTTTCTGCTTTGACCTCTGGGATGTATTTCTTTAGCTTTTTGCGGCGACTCAGCTTGCTTTTCTTGCACTTCAATTTCTTGGTTTTAGATGGAGAAACACTTCCTTGTGTGTCTAATACAAGTGTCATGTAGGGCAGATCAGGCTTGTTGTTTTCTTTAAACAGATTTCTGTTTGCCATCCAAAAGTTATTTGATATTTTTCTTGCTTTTAACTTTAGCTTTGCCTGATATCTGTGGCATGGTGTTGAGCCTAGAATAAAATAAAATAAATTGCATGAATTAACTGCCGTGATCTTACACCTAACCAAGAAGATAAGTATATGGACAAAGACACATTAAAGTACATTATATAAAATCTGCACATCATATATAAATTAATTCACCTTTATTTAACCAGGCAGGTCATTAAGAACAAATTCTTATTTACAATGGCGGCCTGACAATAATACACCACAATCAGATTTGTGCTTTGAAATACCTTGTAAGTGGTTTATGTCCATCTGTGTGTCTTCACTGAAAGGAAAGCTGATGATCCAGTGGTGCAGGTCAACATCTAAGGTCCTCTTTCTGGTCAAGTAAATGACCCTGAGGAACTCGTAGCAGGCAGCTTCCCCCTGTTTGATGACTCTGTCCACTATGTCTCTGATTTTATCGTCATCATTTGTCTTTGCCTGTATTTCTCTGACTGCTGCATCAATTAAAACTCTTTGCTGCTTTGAGTTCTCCTGGTTCAAGTTGTCCAGAATCACTGAGAGATTCTTTAATTTTCCCACAAGGTACTTTCTGGCATTCCTGACGTAACCTAAGGCCGACTGTCCTGTAGAAGCCATGTTTGGAGACTTCTCTACGTTCTGGATGCAGACACAACTTCAATGATCTGGAGAATAAAATAAGGTCACATAAAGTGTTTATTACAACAATAAGTCTACCTGTGATGTATGTGTAACATGTCTAAGATATTTCACAGTAACAGAAATGTTTTTCTGATGGCTTTCAGTTTGATGGGCTTTAGTTACATGCAGGTAAAATGTCTGTGTGGAGAGCAAACCTATCTCCCATCATCTGACGATGATTTAGCTTTAATGTATCTGCAATCACATGTAGACGCTGTCCCACAACTCAAAAATTTTAACATCTCAAGTCACCAATGAGACTGTAGACAATGACCGGGGCACAACAGAGGAAGTCTTTACCCACATTTAAATGATCTGTACATCCATTAGCTACACAGAAATATTGTCCCATGCTCCCAGAAGCTGATCTATTGTAACTATCTATTTATTGAATAATAATCCATTCTAATAAGCTGCCTTTCTCTCTCTCTAACTCTTGAAAAGTAAGATAATCTCTCTAACAACTCCTCTCCTCCGCTCCCTCCACTGGCTACCAGTGGCTGCGCGGATACGCTTCAAGACTCTAGCTCTGGCGTACTCTGCTGCTAACGGTTCAGGTCCTACTTACATCCAGGACCTTGTCAAACTCTACACCCCTGCCCGTCCTCTCCGCTCTGCATCAGCCAAACAGCTGGCGACTCCCACCTTGCGTGGGTCAACTCGCCTCAAAACCACTTCCAGACTTTTCTCTGTCTTGGCTCCCAAATGGTGGAACGAGCTCCCCACCGACATCAGGACCTCAGACAGCCTGTACATCTTCCACCGCAGGCTGAAGACCTATCTCTTCCAACAATACCTCGGTTAAGTCATGGTCACCTAACAGATATATATATTTAAAAAAAAAAAAAAATTCTTCTTCTTTTCTCTTCTTTTCTTCTTTAACATATAGCACTCCTTAGCAATGACAGTTAGCTCTTAAAGTTGTGTACTTACTCGATTCCTATGGTCTATGTCTAGTACCATCAGGTTGAATGCACTTATTGTAAGTCGCTTTGAACAAAAGCGTCTGCTAAATGACATGTAATGTAATGTAATGTAATCTAATGGACAAAATATATTCAGATCAGATGAGAACAGCAGGGGAGGAAAGTTGTGCAGTGGCCCTTAAGGTCAACTGAAAAATTATTTTACAAAATGTCAAAAAAGTTCTTGACACAAAAAACATTTCACAATATCCAAATACATTTAACAAAATGAGAAAATAATAAATGAAACGCCAAAACATTTTGCAAAATGCAAAAATAACTCACAAAATGCAAAAATATTTAATGAACTGAGGAGACGGGGTGGCTATTCTTCTGTCTTTTGCCTGATTCAAGAGTAAAGCATTGGTAAACTTGATATAGATTACTTTAACTTTTCTCCTTCTATCTCCCATTTGTACTTTTATTAAGACCTCTTCAATTTGGGACTCTATTCCACTCTTTATGCTTTATCAGGAAGCTTCTTAACTGTAAAAATCTGTGTTTAGCAATGCAAATTCTGCTATATTTTTGCATTTTATAAAATCTTTTTGCTTTTGATTGAATATTTTGTTAAATGTTTGAGTTTAACAAAAACTGATCAACGTACAATTGGCATCATTCATGTTTATTGAACATAGTATTGATTCATTTTTAGTGATAGTCTTGCAGATGCAGCTTTGACCTCCCTGGACAATTAAAGGGAGAAGTCACCACCTTTTATATGGATGTTCAATCAATGGTGGTGGTCAATGTAGTCAATTGAAACAATAATTTCCTCAGTGCGTGCTATAGTGAGACGAGAAAGCTGCGTTGATGCGTCGAGCTGAGTTGTTCATTTCCTGATACAGTGATCACGTGATGATTATAACCATATTTTGTTTTTCCTTTGTTTCTCATGCAGATTACCATCACATTGACTTTTGTATAGTAAATACATGACAGCTTTGCTATGTACCGGCCCACTGCGGATCCCTACGGAGTTATTCCTTCACAAAAAGTCCGTCTGTGTCACAAATCATTTTTAAATGTCTTTTCTATTTCTCTATGGTTTTTACTTTTTCTGTGTTATCATTGGCTTGCAAATAATCTATGAAACAATTTGGACTGCACTAACCTGTATGAAAGGTGCAATACAAATAAAGTTTAATTGACTATTTGATTGATTGATTGATTGATTGATTGATTGATTGATTGATTGATTGATTGATTGATTGATTGATCCCACCAGCTGATGGCAGCGAGAAATTATTGGTCATAATCAATCCACTTGACGATGGCGGCCTCAACCACAGGAGCTTTTTCTTTGCACATTCGCTTTGAACTGTCTGCGTCACGAGCAGACGTGATGTTTTTTTCCTGTTTGACTGCATCTTTTTGTATTAAATGTGTAAATGGTATTACTTTAACAAACTAAAAAGTGAGGGCAAACTAAACCATGTTGATTCTGCAATCTAATAAGAAGACAGACAGTTAAACAAGTAAGAATTATCTGGCACATTGGACCCAAACACATGCAGTCTATACATTAGAGAGGGATACTTACACAGACGTCTCAAAGTCTCCTCTGATGATGGACTCCATGAGCTGCTCAGTGCCTTTGGTACCTGATATTCATGTTGACAGGGGAAAAAATCAGTCAGTAAATCAATCACATTATGTCAAAGACACAACTCAAATACCTTCATCTTATGTTCTTTTTTTAAGGTAAAAAACAAAAAAACATTAACCAAACATAGAACAGGACAATCCTCTTTTAAGTAGAGCCCAACCAATATGGGATTTTTGAAAATGATTTTAGAGGCTGATGTAGCATTTTTTTTAACTGAAGAAAAAATAGACGTTTTTATGTGAATTGTGAACTGTTTTTGTGCAGATATGACCAAGTTCTGAAAAGGCTATTTTCTTAAACAGACAAATATTAAATAGAATAGAAAATGATGAATAAATAAAAGTTATGTCTAAATAATATTAAATATTCTTTTGACTGCATTCCATTTTGTGTTAAAATATGTTTTCATATTGGCGTATATTGGACAACATATACACCGATAGCAATAAATATGGATATGCCTTTAATGGGCAAATATCTGAACATATCCATCAACAGATATATCTGTCAGGCTCTACTTTTTAAATAAAGATGTACAGTGCTTAACAAATTTATTAGCCAACCTGTCATAAAAACGAGAAAACAAACTAAAAATGTTATTGTTATTCATTTGGCAAATAACAAACTGAATCCACCTTTTTATACCCAAATTATTTATTATTATATTTAAGCATTAAAGATATAATTTCAGTTCAAAAGCTCATACATAGGCTACTGCTGAATTAACCGTTACAGAAACATAAAAAAACTAGAACATTTTTTGAAAGGGCCACGGGGGCTACTGCCGGTGTTTGTACACTATGATGAGATTCTTCAGAGATTTCAAACTATGCCCTTTAACCTCAAAATGTGTGTGTGTTTGTGTGTGTGTGTGTGTGTGTGTGTGAGAAACATGTATGTGGAGGAGTGTGCACGCATACGCGCGCATTTGTGTGTGTGTGTGTGTGTGTGTGTGTAGCGAAAATCGCATAAAGTTACCTGTATGTGTGTGTGTGTAATTAAAATCACAAAGTTACCTGTGTGTGCGTGTGTGCGTGTTTGAAGCATGTGTATGCATTTGTATGCATGTGTGAGGAGTGTGCGCGTTTACGCGCATGTGTGTGTGTGTGTGTCCGTAACTGTAATCACATCAAAGATCAAAGGCAATCAGATCAAAGCAATCAACAGAATTAATTGACACCTGTTCCGGCTCAGTGACAGCAGAGGTGGACAGACTGCAATTTCTGTCCTCGAACAGAAAGCATTTTTGGCAAAACCATAATACCTATCATTGATCCGACTTCACTTTGAGCGTCCTGAGTTCTTCCTGAACGTCTACATATGTTTTGTTTTAAAGAAAAATGAAAAAATAGCTTTGTTAGAGCGATCTCAAAAGAACTTTTTTTTCAGAAATCTTCCTGCGTTTTTAATATGGGAGCCAATGAGGCTGTTGATGCGTGTTGATGGCACATCTGTGCGTCGTACGCCCAAACTATAACTCTGACAGCTTTACCAGAGGATTGTGAGTGAGAAGACAAATTTTCCTACGTTTCTATGTAAAAATTATTTCTGTAGAGTGGAATTTGCGGCCTGGAGCGCAGTTTTAAAATTCATTTTTTGACAATTTTTTCTCTCCCTCTACACTCTGGCGATGATGTCACATAATGTGACACAAACATTTCGTGCAATACACACCCATTATAATCTCAGAATTTCTCCAAAAATGATCATGGTCATTGAACAGGGATTGATAAAAAACTATATGACCTATCGAAACGTGGATTAATACACCGATCCACAAGACTTGTGTCTACTGTTTAAAGTTTAAATGGAGTCTCTAGGTGAAATTATGCTGAAGGAGTAGACATTTAAAAATCTCCAATTATTGTTCTTTTTCGCTCATTTTTTTTCAGCCGTCCCATTCATTTCAATGCAAAATTTTGGGCAGTTTTTCGCGACTTACGGCGCGAAAAATTCGTATTCTGTAGAGAAAAGTAATAGCACACCGATCCTGATCAAACCACACGTTTTGATATATAATTTGTCCTGCAACTCTTCAAGTTGTAGGACTCGTAACAGGACGAAATTGCGTCCGGAAGAGGAATAAGAAAAAATCCACAGTATAACAGTAGTGCTCGGTGCGATTGCCCCGAGGCCCTAATGATTTCGCTAAGTAGGCTACTAATGCTGTTAATTTAGGACAGCTGTAGCATTAACTGGTGGTCTAATACATTTGTTAAGCAATGTAAATATGAAACATTTTTCATTACTACAGATTGGTATCCCTCTCTGCTTAGCACTAGAGCACATTAACAATGCAACAATTGGCACCTTCAACAATATTACATAAATAGTTTGTTTAAATTAAACAGCAAAGCTAACAGTTATAGCCGTTAAATTACCGTTGATGTGCCAGCTCTACGGCTAACGTTTGTTTTCCGTTCTAGTCAATTAATGAAGAGTTGGTCTAATTAATTTATTGTTTCGTTCCTCAAAATGTATTTAAACTAACATTAGAGAAATATAATGTGGGTGTATTATAGCCCACAACATTTTTTAAAGACGTTTTCACAACCCAATTCCGTTCACTGCGGTCAAGTGAGCCGTCATTCGCTTCTCCGTAGTCAAACCAGCCGTCCCTATATTATGTAGTGCGCCCGTATTGTGATATTTACGGTAAATTCACTGAAACTGCTCCAAGCGAGCTGACATGTAGGATACACACTTTAGTGTCATTCTTTCTCACTTTTTTCAGTATAAAACTCTTACTCGCAGGAAGGAGATAAGATATTAACCATGTGAAATAATTAAACTGCGTCGCGCCGAAAATGTATTTGTTGTGTCGACGTGCTGTTTTCAGTTTTCAGAATAAAGTGTTACACAACCAGGGCCAACTATCAGATAAATATTGAAATAAGATTAATTGCATGATATTCACCGAACTGTTCACTGTGGATTTTTTCATAAAACGCCTTTAGACTGTACAGTAGCTAAAATATTACATTATATTATAATTAATTAAAATTAAACGGTCTGTTTCCAGTCACTAATTCCACTTCAGCTACATTCTACAGGACCTCAGACTGCGGTCAAACCAGCATCCACTTCGGAAAACACAGTCCAGAAAGCCTCGACTTTGTTTTCGTGGTGCGTGTATTTACAAGGCGTTACGGTACGAACGTGCTGTAAGGATCTTCAAAATAAAAGCAATGTTCCGGTAAACTTTATTTCAGAAGCACAAGCTTCTAGATGATTGAGACTCTAGCATTTGAACGGTGAGTAGCCTTGTCAGAGTTTAATAATGACTACATATATGGAGGCCAACTTCAAAGAGAGTACACGTTCTCAGAATGTCAATCTGAAATTATAAGGAAAATAGCGGATTATGTGAGAATTTAAAAGGCTATAATATTGTAACGAGACATTAGAATGTCCTGTAATCATGAGGGACACCCTGAGGACCACCTGATGTTAAATGAGTCTCTGATTATGGACGGTTTTATTTTAATTATAATCTGTTAACAAGTTGAATTTAGAAAGAAGATAGCTCTTTTTTAAATGTATGATCATTACAATTTTATGTAGGCTACATTGGTTGACAAATTTATTAGACCACCTATCATAAAAAACAAGAAAACATAAATATTTTGGAAATCTTTCAAAAGCTTGATAAACTAAAATGTTATTGTTAAATAACAAACTAAATTCACCTTTTTATATCTAAATGTGTGCTGGCTCACTGGGCTTCTCTGAGAAGTCAGAAATGAATCAAGCATAACTTTCAACCACTAAAACTATTTTTTTCTGTTCAGGTATGTAATTAAATAACTATAATTTGAATAATAATAACAATAACAATGTGCTTTAGTATTTTTTAACAGTTTTTTTTTATAAAACAGTAAATTTGAAAATTCATGGAAGACAATAATTATCAGGCTATGTTTTAGCATTACAAATATCATTTTGGTTAAAGAGCTTCTACATACTGCTGTATTTACCAATAGAAAAACATTTAAAATGATTTTAGTAATTACAAATGCTGTTATTTTAGGACAGCTGTGGCATTAACCGGTGGTCTAATAAATGTGTTAAGCAATGTATATGTCGCTTTGAAGTTAGCCTTTTAAATGTAGTCTATTAAAGTCTGACCAAGCTACTTACAGTAGAAATACTGGGCTTTCCCCCCTTCATTTATTTATTTATTCATTCATTCATATTTTACTTTATATATTCATTGATTTTTAATGTGCTTCCATCCGTGTCTACATAAGTGACGCACTATTTGGGGGGAATTGGAAAAAAAAAAAAGTGAAATAAACTTTACCCGAAAATTGCTTTAATTTCAAACACGTTCTTACCGTAACGCCTAGTAAAGACATGCACGGCGAAGGCTGGCTTGACCTCAGTACAACTTTTGAGAGAAATGCTCAGAACGAGCTCCTGTTGACGCTCCTGGTCGACAATAATATGTCGATCAATAACTTCCGAGAAGGCGAGCCTTGATGCGCTTCTACCATGATCTGCTTCTACCAAGAAGGTAAATATTAAGTTGTTTTGAGCAATATGTTGATAATTCTGCAGTGAGTCATTCCTCTCCTCGTCATGTTGCTCCTGTTGCTCTGTGCATCTCTTAAAATGCCCCCGCAGGTCGCCCACAATCCGCTGCGTTATGGTTCATTTCCTGTCATTGGGTCGGATTATGTTCACGGTGCAATCGAACCGCACTACGGGTCCGTTTGGAAACGGTCCGAGACCCCCTCTCTCAAGGGGTCTCAGCTTTCACAAAACAAACAACGTATGTGGGTCATTTTACACTTTTGATTGTGAACTAATGGTCTGCCGTGCTGTCTGAACTATGAACTGTATAAAAAAAAAAGGCGAATGACCTACTTTAACCATACAGAGTTCACTGTTGTAAAGTCAAATGTTTTTCCAAATAAATCTTAAATACAGTGGATTAGTCGAGTTACTAAAGTAATGCTACACTGGAGTCACATTTATAAAAATGTTATCATCCACAAATTCATAAAAGCCAAAGTCTTTGTGCAAAGTGAAAGCGAAAGGATATCCCTCCATGGTCTCTACTTCTCTTATTCTTAATATGTTTTTAAAAACGCTGTTCTCTTCTTCTTCCTGACACTTACCTCTGTGGCACAGTGATCATTATTATTCTTCAGTGAGGTTTAGTGGGTTTCTCTCCGTGAGGACTGAGTTTTTTGAGAGGGGTCTAGCTGCAGACCTACACTGCAAGTCACGACCAGAAGTTGATTCGAAGCCTTTCAAAATAAAGTCTACCGGAAGCACGTATTTTTCGTTCCCCGTGTTTATTTATTAAAAAGTTGTATATCTTTCCAGTTCAACTGCATAAGGTGAAAAAACACAAGAAAACATCAAGATAAACACCAAACAAAATATTGTACATAAAAAGAAAATACAAAACGTTATGACCACTTCTAGGGTTTTTTTTTTTTTTTTTTTACAGATAATCAATCCAAACTATATGTACAGCTATTGTTATGATCCCCTTAAAACATTATTAGCCTCCTCAAAACATGTATGATTTTACTACAGTATTTTAATTAAATTTGCAAAAAGGTCAGCTGTTACTACTGTTAATTTAGTTTGCACTGCAAATCCATTGTGAAACAATAAATCTCTGTAAATGCACCAAATGTGTGATGGCATAATTCTTCTACACTACAACCTATTGCAAACTGTTCTTTGCTTCTATACCATTATTTATTATTGAAAATGTAGCCCCCTGCACAACTGACAGTGCAGGTCTGTGTAGTATATTTTTTTTTGCCACAAATGGTATAATTTATGTTACATGTAGTATAGAAGTTTTGTTTTAGGGGCCTCACCCTGACCTTTGTTCAGAACAGAGTCTCCAGTCTCTTCGGGGGCTGTGGGATCGGAGATATATCAGACAGAAGAGGCGTTAGAATGTGGACAAAAACAAGTATAGATTGTATCCTTTAAAGGTTAAAAAGTAGATTTAGCAGCGTGCTCGTGCCCAGGAAGACACGTCCAGGCGTTGAGTATGGGCTAGAACATTTGAATAAATAACCTTACATACAGAGAGAAAATTCAGAGAGAACACGGGCTCCATTGGACTCGGGACACCTTTTCTCAGCAGCTTTGAAATTGACAAAGTTCTCCTCTGCTGTACCTAGGCAGTGTATTCTGATGATTGATCATAAAGAAAACTAAAATCAACTTCGACTTGGTCTTTAATCCACTTTTCTCACTCAGAGAGGTAGTAAATTAATACTACATCTGCAGCCAGAAAAACCAACCGTACAACAATATCTAAGCACTCTGGTGATGTTCTCCAACATCCACAAGATGTCACTAGTTGACCAGAAAACACAAACTTGGAGATGAAATCCAGACTCACAAAATGACTCCAAGGTAATTCATGTCCTCATATTATCAGCAAACAAAAGTAAACTCAGCTGACACAACAAAATGTATTGATATGAGCAGTTTGTGTGCAGAAACCACAAGTGACTTCATTCAGCTGTGAAACTGGGAGGAATTCAAAGCACAGACCAACTTTAATTCTGTATGGAGGTCAATGCCATTTCTGACTTGATATGATAGTCAACCTTTCTCGTTCATCATTTAAAAAATCTCTGAAAAACCTATTACTATTCAATAACCTATTATAATGCTTCTTTCATTGTTATTTTTTGCCTTTGTTTTGTTTTTCTAGTTTCTTGGTCTGTATGATTCTATGTTCCTTGTTCTTTTTTATGTTATATTGGGGAATCCCACTATTCAAGCCCCATGAGGGTTTTTGGGCTTCCCTGGCATGTCTTTTTTCATTATTCAAATATCTTTTTGGAATTTATAATTTGTATTATTGTTATTACATTCTTCTTTCCTTTCGTTTGAAACTGTGCCAAATAAATCAAATCAAATCAAATGTCTCTGGCAACAATTTCTTTTTTTCTCTGACTGAGAATTAAAGTCTTAAAGTTACTAAAGTTATTAAAATTTGAAAAATGCAACTTTTCAACAAAACATTAAAGAAAACTTTGAACAAAACAAATGGCCCACAGTAAAAGACTTGAATTAAAACAGTGAATTATCTCAGGCAGTTTTCTCCATTTAGCTAAACCTTTAACAAGTATTCTACATTGCTTTTTGTGACAAATGTTTTCATATGGTCTGTGAGCCAGGACCCCAAACTTGGGCCACCGGTACAATCTGGGGGAATAATTCTCGTAGTGATTTTTGGCACGGTTACACCCCTCATGCTAGAAAATCTGTGATGGCATTGCAGTAGAGGTAGCTTTCAGTGTGTTTTCACTTTATGACCCCATGCAATAACACACATTTCAAAGCTAGAACAGAACACTTTAAAGTGATGACTTCTTTTTTCTTTCTGAAACTTTTCTCTTTGTTGTCTCTAGATATGTGGAAATTTAGTTCAGACTTCTCCTCCAAGATTCGCCACCTTATCGTGGTGGAGGGGTTTGTGTGCTCCAGTGATCCTGGGAGCTGTGTTGTCGGGAGCAATAGCTCCTGGTAGGGTCTCCCATGGCAAAGTGGTCCCAGGGGAGCAGCCAGACAAAGAGCGATTCAAAAGACCCCTATGAAGCGGACCCATGAAGATCAGTGTACCTCGCCCGGCACGGGTAAACCGGGGCCCCCTCCTGGAGCCAGACCCAGGAGGGGAGCACGCAGGCGAGCGTCTGGTGGCTGGGCTTTTGTCCATGGGCCCGGCCAGGCTCAGCCTGAAAAAGCTACATGGATTCGCCGACCTGTAGGCCCACCCCCCGCAGAGTAGGGCATAGGGGTCAGGTGCAGTGTGAGTCGGGCAGCAGGCGAAGGCGGGTACCTGGGCGTGCTGACCCCCGGCTCCAGCGGCTAGCTCTGGGGACGTGGAATGTCACCTCGCTGGCGGGGAAGGAGCCCGAGCTTGTGCGGGAGGTGGAGCGTTACCAACTAGAAATAGTTGGGCTCACCTTCACACATAGCGTGGGCTCTGGAACCAAACTCCTGGAGAGAGGCTGGACTCTCTCCTTTTACGGAGTTGCCCAGGGTGAGAGGTGCCGGGCGGGTGTGGGGATACTCACAAGCCCCCGGCTGAGCGCCGCTGTGATGGAGTTCTCCCCGAGGAACGAGAGGGTCGCCTCCTTGCAGCTGTAAGTCGCAAGGAGAAGGTCTCTGACTGTTGTCTGTGCCTATGCACCGAACAGCAGTTCGGAGTACCCGGCCTTCTAGGAGTCTCTGGGTGGTGTCCTGGAAGGGGTACCACCTGGAGACTCTATAGTTCTTCTGGGAGACTTCAACACTCACGTGGGTAACGATGATGGTACCTGGAGGGGGGTGATTGGGAGGAACGGCCTGCCCGATCTATATATATATATATATATACTCACTCTGCGTGTCTCCACTACAAGTTAGCCCCCAGAGGGATTTAGACCTCTGAAGAGACATTGAAGAACACCATGGCATGTCATTGTGAATTGTAATCTAATAACCAAATTTCATATTGTTTTCATTCATTAGGCAGAACCGATTCAAAATCGGAAATACTAAACATAACTAAAACAATTTATTCATATGGAATGGATGTGAGAAATTTGAAAAAATGTCCACTAGAGGGCAGTACAGCCTCAATAATCAGGAGTATTTATTTACAGTCCATGATTTCAAGGCAATCCCGTCTCTAGACAGTTATTTATTTAAATTGCTTGTTCATTTGAGTATATTACACGCATTACTGTAAACAGTTGGATATTATGGTATTTCCACTGGGGATGTTAGGATAAATTTAAAAATAAATAAATAACACATCTTTAAAAGGACCCGATCCTGCAACATAGCATCACTTTACAAAGACAAATAAGGTTTGTTCATAGTCAATTATATAAAAATATATATACAAATATGCTGAGAATGTACAGTTGTTATGTAAGCCTTGGAATTTATCCAATGATGACTCACTTACTTCACAGAACTGGAGTCAACAGCTATATGTATTATCAATTCTATGAACAAGAGGAGAACTAAAGTTGCTTAAGAGCACATGTGCGTCATTTTCTGTAACAGCATGTGGGTGGTAATTTCTTCAGATGTTTGGCTCACACTCTGAGTCATTCATGAGGGCTGTCATGTACACAGCGCATTAGGGCTGTGTTGTTCTAAAAAAGAAACTCTGCTCCAGTGAAAACACAAACAACACGTCAGTGGGATGAACCTCGCAGTAATGTTATCATTTTTTAAACTGCACTTGAATTACAAGTATAAGAGAGACATGCTTGAGGCAGAGTAGGAGTGGAATAAACTTTCTATTAAGTATTAGAGAGAACATTTGAGGGAGAAATCTGTTGGGAATGGATGTTCAGGGACTCAAGTTCATTGTTATTGGATCATTAAGTCTGCCTTTTGGCATAAAACTACTAAAAAAATGATTGACAGTTGAGGAAAAAGTAATTAGTCAATAGGGCAAACATAGGGCTTACAATGCAGAGACAGGGGCCAGATGAAGACAGATCACTCCACTCAGTACGATTATTGTATTTCAGCCTGTCCTGATTGCACAAATACCAAGAACTCTGTGAGTGGGTGCTGATGAGGGTAGAACAGTGACAGCTCTGACATCACCACTTCTTCAGCGATGTGAGATAGGGCTCGACTCGGATCTGCACCAGCGGCAGCAACCTAACGCAATGGACAGATGATGGATGACTCATTCTTCCCACCCACACCACTTCCCATCGTCAGGATCCATCATCAAGGAACTCTCACTTGGCTCTGAATTCAACTCTTCCACATACTCCACACAGTACTAAAGTCTCATCAGGGGAAGGCTAAACACACAGACTGAATAAAAAAGTGGAAACATGTCACCGTGAATTCAACCATTGGTTTGTGGACTATAGCCATGTTTCCACTGGAAAAGTGGCCACCGGGAAAGTCTCAGGCCACACCCTCTCAAAAGTCCACTCACTCTGCGTGTCTCCACTACAAGTTAGCCCCCAGAGGGATTTAGAGACGCTGGAGGTGATGTATGGTTTTCACCGTCGCTAATTGTGCACAACGAATTAACGACATCACTAACTGTGCACAGAGTGTCTGGTGCTTGTCGTAAACAAACAGAGATCGCTAATGAACACCTCCTGCAGCAGCAGCACATACACACTGTACTGCTACAGAGCTAAGTGTAGCTAACGGCGGCTCGTTAAGAAGAGAAAGAAGGAGTCGCTGGATTTGTCTCCAGTCGCTTTCTTGAAAAATAGTCGCTAAGGGGGTCTGAAAAGTCACTAAATTTAGCAACAAAGTGGCTAAGTTGGGAACACTGCTTCACTGGCGTTTACAATTGGCGTGTGTTGTTGTCGTGTAGAGTACTACGTCACATCCTGCTTTGCGATCTATCCAATCAGTAACCTGACTGTTTTTCATGGGAGAAAAAAGACCCTTCTCCTCTACAGGGACGAAAAAAGTCCAGACAAAAGCTGGCTCTGGACTGCTCGTATTCAAATTAGTGGCGTATGGCGAGTGAGACCTGCCTCATTCCGGGTATTGCCCGGTAGTGGAAACAGCCCTTATAACTTTAAAGCCTCAGGCTTTTGGCCTGGGCATTATGGCAGTCACCATCTTGGTTGTTTGGAACCACAAATTGACTGTCTTTGGTTAGCTAGATGAATCTGTTATGTACAATTAACTGCTAAGTGTGTCAAACAAGACATTTAAGATGAAACACTCACTTACAATTCATTTTCATGAACTGTGAAACACTGTGATAAAGGGTCAAAGCTCTAAGATGAGAACACAGCACAAATAAGTAATACCCTGTCAATCACAAGATAGTCCTACTCCAAATGGGACCATAATTAACTTTTTTTTTTTCTTTAAGATATTTTTTGGCCATTTTTCAAGGCTTTATTGATAGTGAGACAGATAGAAAGGGGGTGACAGAGGGGAGGACGTGCGGCAAAGGGAGCTCAGGCCGGATTCGAACCCGGCTCCGCCGCAGCGAGGACTGTAGCCTCTGCACATGGGGCACCTGTACCACCCCGACCATAATTAACTTAATATTCACCATGCTGTAATGAAGAACACCTAAACTAGGTATTGACACCATAAATAAATTCGAAAATGAATGTTTACTGAGGTCATAAATCAAGTGAGAAGTAGGGTGATCTTGTCAAACTTCATGAAGACATCTTGTTGCAGCCAGTGGAGTCGCCCCCTGCTGGTTATTAGTAAGAATGCAGGTTTGAGGCACTTGCATTGGCTTCACTTTTCAGAATCTAGAGGTGGCTGTTTGCCTAGCATGTAGTTTGTATGCTACAGAAAAAAGGAAATATATAGTGGTGAGTCCCAACCAGGAGATAAATTACTATTAGATTTAATTATAAATCGGGACGTCCCGGTGGCTCATACTGGTAGATTGCATACCACTAAGTCCACTGAGTTGATGCTGCAGCAGTCTTCCCCTCTGTCTCCCCCTTCCATTCTATCTGTCACTATCCAATAAAGCATGAAAAATGGCAAAAAAAAGAGCAATATTTAAAAAGAAAAAACTTTTTTAAATTAAAATCCACTTTTTGCTGTTTAGCTGTAATACGTGAACACAAAGTGTTGCAATTGGGAAAGCGTAGTGATAGCAAGTGAGCAGAGAAGTTAAACAGTTAAGAATAAAGTTTAGTAGCTTAACAAAATGGACAAATAGTTGGCAAACTAGCTAAAAGTATTGGATAACTGGCTGATAGTTAAAAGTAGTAGATAATGGGTGAAAAAGATTAAATTTGCAATATCAATACCTCTTAAATGGTTACTTTAAAATAAGCTTCAGAATAAACAGTTGAAATAATGGAAAAGTTCCCAAGATGGTTAGCTTCAAGTAAAGTTGGTAAGCGGTTGAAAGAGTATGCTTTAAGTAGAAAAAATGGTTTATTAGGTAATGGATAAATGGTAAACAGTAATCTAAAAAAACAGAATAACATTTGATTCGTAGCTAAAAGTAATGGATACATAGTTGAAATAAAAAGCCTAAAATTAATGGATAAATGGTGGTAATGTCTAGCAATGCAAGCAAAACCACCTAAACACTGACTGAGAAAACATTGTAGCCCAACAACTTTTGTATAACAAACAATGACAAAAAAATCCTCCGGGCTGGGGGGATTAACATTACATCAGACCAAAAAAGGTTGAGATACAGTGCTCTATGTCTGTTTACATAACCTGTGCATACTTTATCATATTTTCTCATTCCACAGAGGGCCATGCTCAGAGTGTACGACTTGCCTGTGCTTCTTGAATTACTGAAGTGAAATGAATGAATAAACACTGGGGAGTGAGGTAAGGACAGACTAAGCAGACCTCAGATGGCCCCGCTTTAGTTGAGCCATTGTCCTCAACAAATCCTTCTATTCGCTTTTTCGCTCTTCCCTCCTCCTCCTACTAGCTCCGGCGCTTTCACACAATGAAAAGTCAATTGTCTAATTCAATGATCCCACATTACAGCAGTCAACAATAATATAAAGGAGTCATGCATGAGAAGATGAGTGTGTTTGTTGAATGGCTTCAATTAGTCGTTGTGTCCTTGCATTGGCATTTTTATTGTCAAAAGTTCTTGGTAATCTGTTGTCATCTCTTACTTTCTGGAGAGCAGAAAGATTTTCTTTTGAAATGCATTTTGAGGAACTGAAGCAAATGAGCAATTTCCTTCAAGCAGTTGAAATGTATATTTAGCCAGTTCCAAAGAAGCTATGTAGTGTAGTGGTGAAAGAGTTCAATACCTCAAACATCTACTACTTCTTTTTTTCTGCTCCTCAAAGTCTCTACATATTATGTATGTATGATATATATCTACATACTATTTTTCCTGCTTTGCTCCTCTCTTCTTGTCTTCTGTCTTATACTTTGGAAGACTCTCTCTGCACTGCCCTCCAAACTAAAAAATCATGGATTTGATCAACTGGTCTCTCAACACAATTGACACCATTTTCTTGCCAGGACGTTTGCAGCTGGCTACACGATGGACGCGTGGGAGAGGTGGCGTGTCGTGAGCCTGTCGGCTCTTTCCGTGGAGGATATTGAAGATCTCTATCTATTCGGAACCTTGATAACAGGTCTTGCTGATTGGATTAGGCATTGCTCTGGTTTATCAAGATACACAGGAACGTACCCCCAGCGAGACAAGCGGGTCTGTGACAGCGCCTCAAATGGCTGCAGGACCAGATGGCTGCTTGACTATGCTGGCTCCCCCTTCCCCTGTGGCATGTCATAAGTCATAAGTCTGTTCATGTTGTGAAATGTGTTGAGTATGTGCTTATGTTACCGAGGTTTTTTCCATTGTTTTTTACTCCTTTCCCCTCCTCACGTGCTGTATTTCTTTTCTTCCATCTCTGTCTCCCTGTCCTGTCCACCTATGTCATATTGTATGTGTTTTTTAAGTATACATTTGGACGGCTTGATGGCAAATCTCGTTGTACTAGTACTTGTTACTCTGTTCAATGACAATAAAGGCTTCTGATGTTAGCTTCAAGTATGAAATTGTAACCCGTAGGAGTGAATGAGAGCTTGAATGGTTGTCTGGGATCGGCCCCCTATGACCCGAGTTAAGTGGTTAAGGATAGTGAATTTGGTGTGAATTGTTGTATTTAAAATATATGGTGATAATAAACAGTAAATGTAGGATTGACCATACGTTTCCTTCCAGTAACAAATCCATGTATTCAGAGCAAATATAATTGTTCATTACAAAGTACTTCAGCTAGTCAGTCACTTGGGACATCTTTGGCTTAACATACTAATAATATGGGTGTGCAAAAAGCATCAATAACTAAAAAATGATGAAAAACTAAAAAGCATGAGTTGGCAGCCAGTTGAGACCCCACCCCCATTAGACCAAACAAAAACAGCAAATTGTTGCGTTTGCATGAATTATATTGACAGAGATATATTGTGGTAACTCTTCGGATGGTCCCAATTCCCAAATTGGAAGGTTCCTTCGACTTCAGTGTGTTCATGAGCTTAAAGTTATAATGTGTAAGCAGCATGGATGCTACAAAGATATGAGTACTTTACTGCTCAAAGTGTTTAAACACGTGACAACCAAGAGCTAAGGAAATGGATCAGGTGAGCCAAATATGATTGGGAAACAAATGTTTTGGTTATTCCATATGAATGCATTCCAAATGCCTTATCTTGCAATATTACAAACAAATGAAAAATAGTTATTGTGCATCCATCCTGCGATTTTAATCAAAATTTACCTGGTTCCTACTTGTCCCATGCTACACCCTTCCACCAAGTTTAATGAAAATCGCGGCCGTAGTTTTTCCCATAATTCTGTTGACCGACAAACCAAAATGAAAACTTAACTTTCTTGGCAGAGGTAATTAGTTAGCTGGTGATTGAGATATTTTCTTACTTTTGGACAGATCCAGTCTAGCTGTTTCCCAGCTATAACCATCCTAAATAAAAGGTGATTATCCACACACACACATAGACACTTTGCTGCTTTGCACATATGGTACATTTCAATTTTTATCCTGCGTAAATTAAACGTCATTAGGTATTTTAGTCTGGTTCTTAGGAAAATATGTTGTATGTCTATTGTCCGAGTTTGCTTTTTGCACTGTATGTTGTTGTATGTGAGCCATCTCTAAGACGATTTTCTGTCATGACAGACAATAAAGTTTCCTGTTTCTGATAACCTCTGCTAAGCTAACCAGCCGCTGGCTCTAGCTCACCCTCAAACCCTTCTGAAGACTCAGTTCCAAAACAGTCAAAGTGAAGTGGTGCATGTATATAAATACACCCTACAAACACTCCAGTTCAGTATTGCTCTCCAAAGACATAACCACCTGTCCTCTCATATGAAAGCTACTGTATAAAAAGAGGTTCAAAGCAAACTGGGCCACAACAGCATAACCAAAAGCTACTCTGTAATTCTTGCCCTTCTGGAAGTGGTCAGCACTTCCACCAAAATCTACTTTAACCCTCTGGAGTCACAGATCACACCAGTGTTATCAAATTACATGACTTTTTCATGTTGTCACAATATAAAAACGAAGCCCTGCCATCAACTTCCAGTTAAAGGACTGGCTTGAAACTCCATGCCAGTTTTAATTTGATGATGATAGGCCGAGTAAAACCAGAGATAAAGTTGAATATATTTAGTATAAAAATATAGAACTAGATGTTATCCTCATTTTATGTCTTATATGTTGTATTTACCACCATTTAAATTCTTCATGGAGCATGGGTATGCTTTGAAAGTGTGCTTTTTGTGTTTTTTTTGCAGTGTAAAATGTTAACCCAGTAAGTTGAAGTGAAAAAAATTATCGTAAGGTCATATAGGTATAAAAAAAATTATACCAACACAGCACTATAAACATTTTTAAGTTGTATATACAGGCAGAATGAAAAGGATTCAAAAGCGGATAAAATAGCCCAAGACTCAAAAGGGTTAATAAAGGTGTAACTGATGATTTCAGAAAGATAGATTTCAAGAATCAAGATGTATCCTTTATTATTCCCACAATGGGGATATATTTAACATCTGCATTAAATCCATTTTTTTCACACACAAAAGTGTACACACCATTCAGTGGGCAGCACATTACTGCATCTGGGGAGCTGCGTGGGGGGTTGGGTGCCTTGCTCAAGGGCACTTTACTCCTTGACCAGGAGGTCCTGGGATTCGAACTGGCAAACCTCAGTTTACAAGCACGATTCCGAACCTCTAGGCCAGTGGTTCTCAAATGGGGGTACACGAACCCCTGGGGGTACGTGAAGGCACTCCAGGGGGTACGTGAGATTTTAAAATATACATTTAAAAATTAGCGTCCAAAGCAAAAATCCTTTAAAATAATTATTTAATTAAGATTTTAGGAAAATGTTAGTATAAGTTGATAAAATTAATTTTATATTCAGTAGGCTATTCAATTCAAATCAAATCAAATGAACTTTATTTATAGAGACCTTTAAGATAGCAATAGCTGATACAAAGTGCTGTACATGGCAGGACAGACCAACAATAAAAACAGAGAACAAGCAAAAACAACTAAAACAAAGCGAGTCTCATGCTGGGTAAAGACCAGTAAATAAAAGTAGACCAATTACAAATAAAAACGAGTCACTCCCATACCAGGATGGTTTGACCCAACCTGTCAATCACCTGGCATCACCTGTCAATCACTTGAAAACTCAAAGATGGAGTCGTGGTTGAAGCGTAGCAGTTATAGTTTTAAATGGTTAAATGCTCACTGTTTTTACTACATTAGTTTGAATCACTACATTTTAGTGAGGAGAAATGTTTGCAATACATTTTTCAAATGTTTGAATTTTGTGTTTTTTAGTTTCAAAGTTTAATAAATCAGACACTGATGGCACAGCGCTCTGTTTTTAAGTCTTTTTTTTTTTCCAACCAAAAATGCTTTGCCCTGGTCAGGGGGTACTTGGCTGAAAAAATATTTCACAGGGGGAACATCACTGAAAAAAGGTTGAGAACCACTGCTCTGGTCCACGACATCAGGTAGTGATGAGGATTATTATTAGGAGAAATGAATTAGTATGCACTCGTCCTTTGGTAATGGCAGGTTGTAAGAAAGAGACATATTTGGACATATCAGTTGAAGTCCGAAAATTGCTATTGTTGTTTGGGGTACTGGGTGGTTTAAACGACGCCATCCATCACTTTGTGACAAAGCTTGTCCCTGAACTACTTTCTAATCCTTTACATTTTTCTTCCATCCCTTGGCCGCTGGCCCGGGCGGTCGGCTTTGAGCATCAGGGGAGCAGTTCACTTTGGGTTAAGCCCTTTCAACTGTTTAAAGCCCCTTTTTGCATGGTTTGCCTCTCTTGTGGCTGCTGCCGAACTGCCTCCCATTCTATTTTTGGATTTAAAGGAATGACAGTATACTCTCTGACTCTCAAGAAAATCCTTTCAACCCACTGTATGGAACACCACTGGGATTAGGTTGCAGTCTGCATTACATAAAAGTGAAGATCACATCCTCGATGAATGTTAAACCAAAAAAGGAAACCTCCCATGAGAACAACAATAACCACTCTCAGAGCTTTCAGTGTGCTGGGGGCTGTGATGGGAATTAGGTCTATCACAAAAAAATGCTTGAAATTTCAAGTGGCGTTGTCAATAGAATGGTAGTCAGATACATACAAACTGTAGACAACACAGCAGCGTATTAGGCCCCTTCTCTGCCTCTTGGAAAGAGAATGAAACAAGCAGAACTAATTACTAATGTTTTGCTGTGATAATCTAAAATAAATGGAAATGTAATGTGTTAAATGCGATAGCCTTCTTGCAAGACAGCATATAGAAAGTTACATAAACATTAGAAAATACATCCGCCATGGTCCCTGTATCAGGATTAAGTTAAGACTTATTAAAGATTTAAAAAATGCAAGGTCAGGAAAAGTACACAGTGTTCCTATAATCATGGAAGGTTTTAGCCCAAAGTTCTGGCCTGGACTGGCCCAGCCTCCACATCATAAGCAGAAATGAAGACATCTTTGTTAATGTTTCATCATGGTTTTGACAGGATGTCAATATTTAGACATAAATCCTTCTGTAGCGTTATAAGAAAGTCAGAAACAGCTTGAAACGTCCGCCAAACTTAACTGCACAATCCTTACACGTCTATCACCTACTATGTTGCCTTCTCTTGTACTGTCTTCAATGTAGGTACGAAAAGGCTTTTCCCGCATAATAAGTTATTTGTATAAACACCATGGTAGGGGCTGACAGAGAAAGGAGAAACAAAAACAGGAACACCATCTCAAATGGATCTTGTAGTATTATTGTCAAACTGCAGAAGATGTGGCTCTAAACAGGAAAAAAACAAATGGTGAAAACAAATTTTTGAAAGTTTTTGAGGCTAAACCTCAGTGAATTGCTGTGTAGTAAACTTCTTCACCTCTGATTTAGTTTAGTTTTTTGTTTTTGCTTCAACCTCATTTGATTAGGTTTTGGGAAATCTGCATCAATTACTTTTAATGTTGAAGAAAAAGTCTGAATCTGATTATGACCCAAAATCCAAAGGAAATGGACACTTATCCTCGATTGCTATTGGCAATCAGAATATCCAGCATGTCCTCATACTTAATTGCCAGCATGGATTGTTTGCCAGTGACTATCAAAACAACATATAACTGTTGTATGGTCGCAGTTTTGAACATGTGGTTGTGAAAGTGAACTACTTAGTTAGGTTTAGGATCATGATTTGGGTGAAAAAAGTACATGACTTCATTAGGTCACATGACATAGTTACATATGTGACGTAGTTCATGACTTGGTTATCTACTAACTAGGTCTGTCAAAGTTGACGCAATAAGAACGCAAAAATGAAAATAAGTTTTAATGCTGTTAATTGTTTGGATCCATAACTGCAGGTTGTGTTATGATAACCATTTGCCCAGAGTCTCATGGCAACTAGCAAGCAATGGATAAAAGGGCAGGTCCAGCTACAAAACCCCACTAATGGGTCTGCTGACAAGACCAAAGTTATCTGCAGGTACAGTCAATGTAAACTGAGTTACCACCAGAGTATAGGCGTGTTTCTACTGAGTACTTTGTGAGTACTTTCTGTAAAGCGTGTGAAGAATGTTTTGGCTCCGCCCACCAGTTAGTTCCCCTCGGCCTCTGTTTCCATACAGGTACTTTGTAGCAGCTAACCAACGGAGTTCCAATGTGACAACAGACCGACGTAGCAAGCAGTGTTGCCAACTTAGCAAGTTTGCTGCTATATTTAGCGACTATTCAGACCTCTCTAGCGACTAGCGACAAATCTAGCGACTTTTTCTGGTGTTATTGGAGACTTTTGGAGACTCGTTTCTACTCTTCTTAACGAGTAGCAGGCACCATCCAAAAGCATTCACAAGCGGCCCAGTCCTCCTGCAGCAGTCTCTCCCAGCTTCAGTCAGCAGAGCAGGAAATGTTAACCCCTCCCATCCAGTTTGCACCAGTCTGCAAATGAACCATGCATGCGCAAAATCTCCGCCTCAACTGTATCCAATCAGCGTCGACTAGCTAGTAGCTAACTGGTGAAGTCGGGCGGATCCTCTCTCCCAAGCCACATCCATAGCGGCTCACTAGTGGGAAAAGTACCAAATGGAGATGCGCCTTATATCTAGTCCTAAATACGATTTGTTAAGCATAGCTAATGCAGACAATACCCTGACAAATGTAGCTTGCAACAGGCCAACTAACATTGTAGAGGACCAAGGGTCCATGAAATAACCACCACCGTATCGAAGATTTACAGATAATGTGACGACCTTACAAATAGTGGAGGAGTTGGAAAGACAGTTGCACTCACCCGATACTTGGCAATTACAGGTACCTTGGGGTGGAAGTGCATTTTTTTGAACAGCAGTGTTAAATAGTAGTAACTGGACATAACTCCTGTTCTATGAATACATGCATAGCCCTCCTACTACTTTGTTGTTGACTTTTTCCAATAATACATACACATTCATCTGTATAAAGCAGCATTTTTGTGCACTGCCACGTTGGCAGAAGTATTAAATATGGATCATCATGTGATTAATTGCAATTAAATATTTAAATGACAGCCCTACTACTCTTTCATTCATTCATTCATTCATTCATTCATTCATTATCCTTAACCGCTTATCCGCACTCGGGTCGCGGGTGGGCTGGAGCGGATCCGAGCTGACATTGGGCGAGACACATAGAGACAGTCACACTCTCATTCAAATGGTACATGGAGTGCACTTATATATATAGCTTTTATGGTAAATGGTAAATGGACCTGCACTTATATATCGCTTTTCTAGTCGCTTTGCGACCACTCAAAGCACTTTACACTACAGACTGCGCTCATTCACCCATTCACACACACATTCATACTGGTGGCAGAGGCTACCCTAAACGGTGCCACCTGCCACCATTGGGAATTCACTCACACACTGATGAACGCAGCATCAGGAGCAATTTGGGGTCCAGTATCTTGCTCAAGGATACTTCGACATGTATGCTGCCATGGTCAGGTATCGAACCACCAACATTCCGATCATTGGGCAGCCCCTCTACCAACTGAGCCACAGCACTCAACAGGGCAATTTAGAGTCACCAAGCTGCATGTTTTTGGACTGTGAGAGGAAGCCGGAGTACCCAATGAGAACCCACGCTGACACGGGGAGAACATGCAAACTCCACACAGAACCAGGAACCCTCTTGCTTTAATTACTAACATAGTTAAATATGAAAGTTATATAACTCAACTTGACTTTTGGTTTCATATGGCACACAAGCTACGGCCTCCTGGATAAAAAGTCCTGTTTTGTTTGAGCCTTGCATCAACCCTGACCTCCTTCCTATACGGATTCTGTCGCTCTTTATTGTTGTTTGACTTCCTCCTTTGCCCTTGTTAAGTTACTACAGTCACTCGAGGTCACCCCCTAACAACGATGTAAATATGGGTCATTATAAGCTGTTTGTAGTGTGTTATTTGACTGAAACTCTCTCAGTCATCACATAATGGATTCATATTTTCTTTTTCTACATCCTTACAGCCTAACATCGTCTGCTGCAAAAACAGGAAACAGAAAACAAAGAGTAACAAAGGGGAAACATGAGTATCCCGTGCGATCTGTGGGTGGCACACAGAGAGATTATCCACACAAAGAACCTGGGCAGTATGCAATGTAACAGCATTGTTTCTAATGTTGCATGTCTACTTTGGATGTAATCTGTGTGACATGGCTTAGAGGGTTACTATGCTGTGTATACTGTGGAGCCTCACGGCAAAGGTTTCAGAAAGCGGAGAGATTATTGAACAAACAAATTATGACACACGCCAGAAATAACTTTAACATCTGTCCACATTTGTGAAGGGAAACAAAACTAAATAATACAACATTAATTGCTTTTTGGAAATGGCTATTAAAAACTGTTGTGATGGCTGAGGTTCAACAATTCCAAACCCTGTGCCAAGGCTGCCCCCGGTGAACCTGAGCGCTCAGGACACTGTGCCACCATCACGCTGGAATGAACAAGGTGGAAACTGGGGCATCTATATCTGTGTTACCCTCTGATTATGAACAGATTATGCAACTGCGCAGCATGTTTTACATAACCCGCTATGGCCATGCTCTTCTCCTCTATACACCTTTTGTTTTCAAACTGAATAATTCAAAAGCCCCAACCCCCCATTTCTATCCGAACCGTCTGCCCTGCTGACACCCAATCAAATATGTTATGACAAATAAACTCCTCCTGCTAGGATTTATCTCTGTTTTGTTATGAAGTGAGGTTCGTCATGACAAGGATGTAAATTAGTGCCTGAATGAGATGGATGGTGTGTTTACACATATAAAACAGCAGCTCCTGGGATGAATGTTGTTTATTGAGTGTACACAGAGTTATCTGAAATGACTGATGGTGCTGATAACATTGTGCAGTTACAGTAAATTTTCAGTGACATGGACAAACAAACACCTTTTCTGAGAAAGTGCTGTATGAGCTGCCAAATCTCCTCTTAAATCTTTGCTCAAAATACACTTTTATAAACTTGCTTTTATTGCTTTAGCTGCAGTTAGTTTTACATCTTAGGGGCTGTGTACAAAATGATTAGGGGGAAAAGTTAGAGGTGTTAGAGACAGTGGAGGATATTTGCAAGAACGATTTCTCATTCTAAAATTATTTTTATCACTTGAAACTAGGTCAAATTGTTACATCACCAAGATGGCTTTCATTTTGATCGCTGACCGTTCACTCTTTAGGAGCCGTCGGAAAGAAACATTCCTAACACTCTTGGCAATAAGAGTAGCATCATGTATTGGTCTATAGCATCTTCTGGCCTAATTCATATTTATTTCCAGATAAGACCAGCGTACACTGCAAAAAAGCCAACTTGTATTTTTTGGCCTAAAACAGTGACTTAAGTTGGTAAAACTTGGAAATATAAATTACTGACATTTAGGGCAATAATGTAAGCTAGCACAACAAAGCAAGCCAGTTGTCTGCTCAAAAACAAGTTGGTGAGTTGTTGTTACTTATATCTTTAAGTTGGGGTTCAAAACAAGAGACAATAGTTCTGCTAACTCTTATTTCTTTGCTGTGAAATGCGGGAAAGTGGTGAAATTCGGTCATTAGCAAAAGCTAGTGGCTAACTGATGCTAGCGGCGCTGCTTGTTACAGCTACAAGAGTAGCCATTAGCGTATCAATGCTAACTCAAAATTGTGGTTGCAACATAAACTGACATTTCATAGCAGCATTACAATCGTGCCAATTCAGCAGATTGCAGAAGTTAGCAGAAGTAAGGATTGAAAGTTATTACAATGTAAAATTATAAGTTAGTAAGTAAGTAGTTGAGTTGACAAAAATCTGAATTCAGAGTTGAGCAAACTCAAAAACAAAACTTAAAATATTTAGTTTAATTGTCCAACTTAAAATTTTATCGAAGTTTGTTGCCTTGAAATTTTGAATTCACCCAACTTTTCTTTTTTTGCAGTGTAGGATTTAGTGAAATCTGTTGTATACTGTGCAGCACTCCCTTTACCCTTCCCTTTCCAAGCATGTAGGAGAACCTGTAAACATGAAGGGCAATCTAAGCTAACAAAAATACAATGATTCTTAGTTTCATGTGATTATACTCTAATTAAAACATAACTATAAATTAAGAATATTACATTCTGCCAATAGATCAGAAGTAGCATGAAAATGAAATCATTTCCTGAAAAAAATCCTAAAAATGTAAAAAAAAATTTACTCAATTGAAAATGTAATAAAACCCAGTAATGTAATAACTTCACCAGTAATGTAATAAAATAAACTGACATATCAAAAGTATCATTTTTATAACAAAACTAGTGACCGTATAATGGAACATCCGATTTAAACATGTTACTGACATTACCAGCAGATAGCGTTGCAGAAATGATGTCATGTCAATAAAACAGGATTTAAATCTTTAATCTTGGTAAGAACATACAACTTTAAAAACCCTGTATAAACCCCAAAAATGAGTTTGATAAATAACCATGTCAGTTGTCACCAAGTTTGTCATTTTAATGCTGAAATTTTTATTTATTCTTTATTTATACAAGAAAATCTCATAATATACTCTAAGTATGGCAGTATGTCAGCTGGCCACTATGTCACTTGACATAGAGTAAGATGTCAATTTGACATTGAAAGTGATATCATAACCAAATATCAGTCAGGATGTTTTATTACATTATTGGCAATGTAATTACATTACGTTTTATTACATTTACATTATCAGGAAATTATTACATAATAGGGTGCTACACTTCCTGTCCACTCATCCTGTGCTGGAATAATGTTTTTCAGCAGCCCTTTACTAAAAAGGATTAGGGTCACACAAGAAAAACATATTTGAGTTCTGACTTTATTCTCAGATTTCTGACTTTAAAGTCAAAATTCTGAGAATAAAGTCAGAACTCAAATATTTTTTCTTGTGTGACCTTAATCCTCTTCCGTAGATTTTAGATGGATGATTTGTAAACAGAATTCATTATTTGTGCTCTTGTTTATTTGCATATCAATTCTGACTGTAATAAGCATACAAGGAGATCAGCAGACTGGAGTGTGTTGTGGCTGCTCTGAATTCTGGGTCAACTGAAAAAAACAAAAATAAACTTATCATCATTATGTCACATGGAGTCTGGACCACTTCAGGATACAGCTCAATCCTGTCCTGGTGTCACTTATTATGACAGATCTGAGAAGACATTTGGTTACAGAAAACAAACCCTGCAGTGACTTTATAAGTGCTCGATAACAATTTGAACTTTTATTTTAAACCCTGCCAATTCTGTTATCCTTTCTACAGTTGTGTGCATGTTGCACAGATTTTCCTGTTGTTCTGATTAATCCTTCCACATTCCCCTGAGACACGTCCGCTCCAATATACGTAATTTGTTTTACGAGCATTTCATAAGCCACCCCACCCCCCACCCCAAATGATCAAAAGTGGTTGCTTTGGAAACAGTGTGACGTATTTCAGAGCCCAGGAATAGAAACATGAGGAAATCGGGTCTGAGGCTCTTGGCTTCTTCCTCACAACTGGTCTAAGTACATTTCCAAATGTTTTCCTCTGATGTGTGTTGGGGGTTTAATGATGCTGAAATTCTTGTGTGATTACGGAGCAGACAGCAGCAGGGTGTGTGTTGGTGTGCTGCTGAGGAGGTTACCTTCTTGTTTCCCAAATAAAGAAAACATCACCTGGCAGGTAGAGCAGACTGACGTCATGACTGATGCAGTAAGCTGAGGAAATGACTGAAACATTTAATATGTGATCATATATTAATGAGTGCCCTGACAGCAAATTATCAGTAAACATATACCCGCATGCGCACAGACACACGCGCACACGCTCTGCTTGTTATGAAACAGCCCCCCAAGTCAAACAAACTGAGTCATAGCCTATTTATAGCTACCGCAATACATCTCCCATGTGTATGAGGCTTGGATGGAGGCTCTACTGTGTGTCTGCAGTATAGACAAGCTGTTACATAAATGTGTTTCTGCATACATGTCTCAGGGGAGCTGTGATTCATAACATGAGCATAGCTCTCTTTTTTAACTGCATTTTTCTTAGTCACTAGCCAAGCAAAAAATAATCATAAAGACAGCTAAATTTGGTCGTGCATTTACGCATTTTTCAAAGTAAAATTTGGAGATCATAGCAGAGCAGATTCTGGCAACAAAAAGTGCTTACTTAATGTTTAAATTAATAACTCAACATTTGAGGAAATGCACTTATTTGCTTTCTTGCTGAGTTAGAGGAGAACATTGATACTACTCTTATATGAAGTGATCTCAGGCAGCCAGTTAGCTTAGCTTAGCATAAAGACTGGAAAAAGGGGGAAACAGCTAGCCTAGCTTTGTCCAAAATATCAAGCTCCGCCCACCAGCGCCCATAAAGATAACTTATTATATCTCGATATATCCATGGGCGGATCAGAGACAATGGGCCCCTGGGCATAGGCATGCAAAAGGCCCCACCACCTCTCCTACAGAAGAGAAAGTAGTTGTTTAGCCTCATTTAGTTGATGTTTTGTCTCTTTGTTGTTGTTTTGTGTCACTTAACTGTCTTTTAGTTATTTATGTCTACGGTTGTTTTGCCCCTTTTTGTAGTTTTGCATCTCTTTGTAGCCATTTTGAGGCTGTTTTGCAACTCTTTGTAGTTGTTTTGGTCTATTTGTAGTCTTTTTTCTCACTTTTTGTAGTCTCTTCCTGGTTGGTGACATCATGCAGGTGGATGCGAGGGCGCCCCTATGGCACCTGTTAGGTCCTTTCAGTAATCAATTGTTATATCACATTTGTTTTATCTGTACACAAACCAAACTTCTGGAGTCTTTATGCTATGCTAAACTAACCAGTTGCTGGTTGTAGCTTCAGAGTGGTAGTGATCCTTTAATCAATTGTTTTGGAAAGAAAGAGAATTAGAGTTTTGCATTCTCACTGTTGCAGCAGAGTTAAAAAGTGACACAACATATGTTGTAATAGCAGTGTATCTAATGCAATTTGTTTGTGTAATTCCAAGATAAAAAGGGGTAATATATTTATTAACGCTGCATAGCATCATATCTGCTTCTGGCAAATTGAATTGAAGACTGTGCACCTTACCTCCCTTTCTTGTTTACATTATATCGTATATATTTTTCTTTACATTTACTTGCCTGTGTATGTTTATGTTTATATTGTATATTTTTATATTTTATATATTTTTTATTTATTGTCGCACTGCTTTTTGGAGTCAGCTCTCAAATCTCATTGTACATGTGTATAGTGACAAAAAAAGGCATTCTATTCTAAACTGCAATGTAAAACTTGATTAGAAGTCATAAACATATTCAGGGGTCTGAACAATGTGGTAATTATTAAACTCCATTTGTATTTGTTAGTATATAACATTACCTACAGCTCTGATCTTGCATAACACCAGTTGAATAGCAGAGTGTTATCACATTAGATAACGTTATATAGCAGGAGAAATGAGGCCAAGCCGGCGTGTAGCTTAATGATACTGTTACTGCAGCACACTGTGTCACTGCAGAGGGATTTTCTTCTAAACCATAATGGAGCAAACATTAGAAAAGGATTTTCTTAAACGACATCAAACTGCAATTAAAGCACAGAGGGGAGGAAATATAAGAGGAATAAAAAAAAAAAAAAGGTTTCCAAGTAAAGAGACAGGAGAAAGGATCAGAGGAAGCGGTGTTGTTTTGAAAGGTGACACACAGCTAAATGTGATCAATGGCTATCTATGTGACCTTCCTGCAAACTGTGTCAGCGGACTGATGGCCTCCTCCCTTCCCCGGCCTCCTTTCTGGACTTCCCCTGTGGTCTAGTTCAGAGTGTATTTTAAGCTCGTCCCCACCACCTCCTGCAGGGCAATTTACGTAACATGCCTTTGCCCGTCAACTTTGGCTAACACCTCCCAGCTCATGTGTCTGACTCCCAGTGGCTGCTTTGTAAAAGCCGGTCAGCTGGTGTAAACAGCCTCGCTGCGAGTCTTGTCTGTGCCACCCACTTGGCAAGAAAAGGGCACAGATATTTGTATCCATCCAGCTGCCCACCACTGCTGCAGATCCCAGACCGGATGAATTATGAAGAAGCCAGGATGTGAAAATGACTGTCTGAGGCTGCAAAATCTCATTCTAAATGCAGTTTACAAATGTTATGAAGAGTTGTGTTCACTGCCAGGGCTGGTACAGCTTCCTCTAGGAAAGTCATGCTTTTACAACTTCTGCCATTGTTTTACAAGCATTAATAAAATACTTTTATAATCTGCTACTGCCGCTCATAATACACAACAAGAGAGCGATTTCTGCTGAATGTGTAGGGGTAATGTAATGTGTCCTGTTTCCAGTTTCCTGGAAAGAGCTACGTGGTATTGATTGACCTGAAGGTTTTATTTGTGTTTACTTTGCTTTGTTGAGTTCATGTGCAGTTGTGCCTTGAAAGAACTGCTTAAATGTTTTATGAGATGCCTAGAAAAACTGACAGAGATGCATTTATCTTTCGTGAATGAAAGGGGCAGAGAGTGGTTGCAAATACAAGATTTTTTCAGTTGCAAGTGATGCACAATTCTTGGTGCTATCAGCGGCCACAATCCATTTTTGTCAGAATCCTCACCAGTTGATGTTCCATGACGAAGACATGATTATGTACGCTTGTCAGCCTTTCACAACCATGGGTGATGAAGGCCAGAGTGATGAGAATTAAGCAACGCTCTCTGTGTAGACAGCACACACATGCAGGCCACAACAGTGTCAGGCCGGGCTCAAGTTAGGACTCAGATGCAGAGCAGGTGAACTAAAAGTCTCTTTGTACAAAAAAATGCAGCAAAGAAAACCTCACAGAGTGAAAGAAAAGGATTATGAAACTCCTCCTCTGAGTAGAAATCTAACAAAGAAGAGTCGCTCCAGAGGAGGAAAAACACAGAAAGCTACCTACACTAATAAACTAAATAGATAATCCTAATCTTAGATAGGGGGAAAACTCTCAAGGGGAAAACAATGAAATAAAAACACCTATTAACAAAAGGCGCTCCAAAAGGGACGTACAAAACCTGATAGGAAAAATAAAAGATTCTACAAGAACACTATGAAAACTGGATAAGGAGTAAAAAGGGAGAAAAATTAGAGAAAACACAAAATTGCTCCAAAAGGAGGAAAAACAAAACAGCTGACTCAAAAAGCTATGAAACTAAGAACTGCGTTACACTAATAAATTACAAAGAAAAATCCAAAAGGGCGAAAACAAGACAAGCTGTTGCAAGAAGGAGATGACTGTCTGGTATGGTGACGGGGTCAAACACACTGGACCAAGACAAGGGAAAACACAGACTATTGGAACACATGGAGGGAAGGGAGCACCAGGTGAACACAATCTGTGATTAGGGGAGACAATCAGACAGATGACACACGGGGAAGGGCAAGTGACCTGAAACGAGAGGAGAGTTACTATTTCAAAATAAAACAGGAAATAACAAGATCCAGAACACAAAATAAAACACCTCCTCACTGCGGTGTGACAAACAGTTCAGTGGAGGCAGTGAGGCCTTGGCATTAGCCTTGGAAATAGTGCTCCATTCCTGCTGTGTATGTAGAAAGCTAGTGAGTCAGACAGGACAAATCATTGCCCTGTGCACACTGCTTCAGCATGTTGACAAATAGGAAGCTTGTTAGCATGTCAGCTCTCTTTTTAACTGCATTACCAGCAAAGCATAAAAGAATTATGAAGACAGCTAAATTTGGTTGCGCAATTACACATTTTTATAGATAAAAGTGTGATAGAATAGCAGATTCTGGAAACAAAAAGTGCTTATTTAACATTTAAATTACTATGAAATGCACTTATTTGCTTTCTTGCTGAGCTAGAGGAGAACATTGATACTACTGTCATGTCTGTGTGATAAAATGTGAAGTGACCACAGGCAGCCAGTTAGCTTAGCTTAGCATAAAGACTGGAAAAAGGGGGGTAAAGCTGGTCTAGCTGTAACTATCAGCAGAAGAAATTCTAATAAACCATAAAGGAAATGAATGAATTGTTAAGTTCATATTTGTATAATGAATATTAAAGGCTATGGTTAAAGCAGAACTTTTGTTTATTTTCTTTGTTGCATAATGTCGTTATTATTGTTTTAATTATGTTCATGTGATAGGCGCATGCTTGCCATTGTAGCCCATATTTTACTCACTTAAGCTGCAAGCATTTAATTTATGTGTCGTGTATGTATTATTGTAATTGTTATGAAGATGTTTTGTATTTATTTGTGCTTTATGTGTTTTAATGTAGCTCCCACGGCTCAATAAATGCCTGTAAACTGAATCCACGGTGTACTAATTACATCTCAATATATCCATGGGCAGATCAGATATGATGGGCCCCTGGCCCCCTCAGCTTCTTCACAAGATTTTCTATATGTGGCTTGAAGGTGAGTGAGTCATCAATTAAGACTGCTAAGTATTTATACAGATGAACCAGCTCTATTTCTCTGCCCTCATTAGTGAATACTGGGGGAACCATTTGAGGCATTTTTTACTGTTGGAAAACAACATAAGCTTTGTTTTATCAGCACTGAGAACCAGTTTCTAATCTAGACTTTAGCAACCTTTATGTTACACAGCTCATCCTGAGCATTGATACACAGCAAAATCTGTAGTGTTGTTTTTTCAGTGTTAATAGTTTTGAGTTGGTGAGTGTTGATTTTGGAGTTGTTTTTACACTTGTAGTGATCAAAAAGCTCTGCCAGCATTGTTACATGTTAACACCTGAGTTAGATTCACTTCAGTTGGAGTTGATATTCAGATTTTGTGACTTTTATGTTAGGCTAAAGACAGAATGCACTTTAAATGTATCATAAAAAAAACAAAAAAACAATGAATGTTAATTATCACATTAGTGAAAGTAAATAACTTTAATTTTAGGGTTAAAAATACACTTTAATGTGTCAAAGTAACACAATGTATGTTAAAAATTAGCACTCACAGTGAAAGGGAATAACATGATTTTAGTGTTGAAAATACACTTTAATGTGCCAAAGTCACACAATGAATGTTAAAAATTAACACTCACAGTGAAAGGGAATAACAAATTTTTGAGTTAAAAGTGCACGTTTGTGGTGTCATAAAACACCAAGGGCGTCAAATATTTAACACTATTTAAGAGTTAAAATATTAACACTTTTCAAAGTGTAATTTTAACTCAGAATCCGTGAGCACTATATAAACTCAGAAAAAGTGTTACATTTAACAACCAATTTTGCTGTGTATACTAGCAGAATTAGACTATTTTCTTGTAAATACTCTCTTTTATTTTGTGTACACTACAGGCAGTGTGAAAGTCCTTCTGGATATGTTTTCAAGCTCCCCTGAGACATGAGATGTTTTTCAGTTGAGACAACACGCTCTGTTTACCGTGGATGTGCCCCCTCTCCCCTGCAGGTCAAAGCTACAAGGTTAGCCGTTCCATAAGAGGCTGTGCTAGAATGTCAAGAATTCAGCTAAAACCTGTTGAACCCATTCCCGCTCTCCTTATGTTGTTTTCCCACTAAGTCGCTCACTACACAGTGCTGAGTGACCTGTGGCTGCTTGTATAAGATAAAGCACTTGTAAGAAAAAACAAAACTCATGCTGAAGTGTTTATATCTACTTCAGAGATAAAAGAATCCAGTAACTACAGCATGTGCTTTCACTGAATATATGTCTTTTCTAAGAAACAAAACCTCAAATGTTGAAGTCATCTTGCAATGCTTTCTTTTTTTCATCTGAGAGGCAAGTATTGTGCTAAGATCCTCTTTAATGTTTTTTTGTTTTTTTTTTAATTCCAAAGAAGTCTAAGTTTGACAGACACATATTTCGAAAGCTGAACTGAACCAGCTATATGGCGTAACTCTCTTCCTGTTGCATGAATCAAACTGACTTTGTGGAAAATTGTCTTATGTTGAATGACTACACATCTACACATTTAACACAAGAAATAACCATTTCATTAAACCTCTTCTTACCTACTTTTTCCTTTCCTAAAATGCCTCCCCAGTTATTGAAATGAAAAATGAATACCACAGGGTTAGTTTCTTTCATCATCACACTGAAGACGTTTCTCTTTTTAAACATTTACAGATATCTTGCAGGTTTGAGTATGATTTTAGTTATTTAATATCGGTAACATTTCTGCATTAAAATGTTTAAAATCAATGATAACTTTGTTATATATTTTGTTGAGTTGTGTACATTATCCACATTTTTAAACTATATCAATTGTAGCTGTGAAATAAAGCATATCATCACCATATTGATGATTTTACTCATCAGAAGTCTTAACCCTCTGGAGTCACCAAAAGCTCCAAATCCAGACTTCTTCATGACATCCAGACTAGAAAACAAAGCAGCGTGGAGCCCTACTGTAAATTTACCTCTAAAGTTCTGGCTGTAAACTCCATGAGGCCAGTTTCAGTTTGATGATGATATACCAAGTAAAACTGGAGACAAGCTCAAATATATTTAGTATAAAATGATAGAACTGGATGGAACCCTCTTATATGTTACATTTGACACATTTGTTCACATTTGCAACATTTAAAATTCTTTATTTAGCATGATAGTGTTTTGAAAGTTAAAAAAAAGATTAAAAATCACATTTTATGTTGGACTAAAGGACTAAAAAAGACACAAAATGACCAAAAAAAGACACAAAATTGCTAAAAAAAAAAAGACACAAAATGACCAAGAAAAGACACAAAATTAAAAAAAACAAACACAAAAAGACACAAAATGACAAAAAAAAAGACACAAAAGGACTAAAAAACCCAACAAAAAGACACAAAATGACCAAAAAAGACACAAAATGACCAAAAAAGACACAAAAGAACTAAAAAACCCCACAAAAAGACACAAAATGACCAAAAAAGACACAAAATGACCAAAAAAGACACAAAATGACTAAAAAAAGACACAAAATGACAAAAAAAGACACAAAATGACCAAAAAAGACACCAAATTACCCAAAAAAAGACACAAAATGACTAAAAAAAACACAAAATTACTAAAAAAAAGAAACAAAATTAACAACAAAAAAAGACACAAAATTACCAAAAAAAGACACAAAAAGACACAAAATGACAAAAAAAAGACACAAAATTACCAAAATTGTTACACTAAATACACAAGACACAAATAAAATAGAGTCCCACTTGGTTTTTCTTTGTTTCTTTTTGGTTCAAAATGTTGATTCAGTAAGTCAGAATAAAAAATCTATTATTATCAGGTATATGACCTGATAATAATTGATTTTTTGAAAAAAATATACCAACATGGCATTTAAACATTTTTTAAATGGTGTATACATGCAGGATGAAAAGGATTCAGAAATGGACAAAATAGAGATTTATACGGTGAAACTGCTTCATTTGGTGTTCATACCAGATTTAATCACCTGGTGTGTTTGTTTTGAAGAAGAGGAGACCTCTGCAGATAAATTGACTCCTCCTGAACGTCTCCTCCTGGATCTTAAGTTATCTAACAAACAAGCTGATCAGCAGCTCTGCTGACTTGCCAAACAGCACTGGAGAAACATTGACTTTTAATGTGAAACTGCTTTAGTTTTGATCAGCAGGTCTGTTTGTTTTGGGGAGGAGGAGAACTCAACTTGAAATAAAAAAAATCCTCTAAACCTTCTAAACTTTTCCATGTCAAAGCCCCCGAGATAGCGTTAGCTTATGTCCAATTGCAGGATGTCTTTCTTTTGACAGTACTACAGTGTAAAAACTTACATTTGGATTTCAAATCTTTAATCATTTGATTGGATTTAATATTTCTGTTTTCCGTTACAAGCATTGTTTGTCAGTTTAGTTTCACAACATTCAAACTTTTGAAGCGATAAATTGTGTTTTGGCTCGCAGGCTACACTGTAAAAAATGTCTGTAGATTTTAGGGTGGAAAAACTGCTAAACCATGAAAGTAAAATGATAAATGGGTTAATTCAGTTTCAGTAACAATGAAACACCGTAAATGAATATATCAGCCAGAACAGTGTTTTTTAAAGTTTTGTTTTTTGAAAAATACATTACTCCACTGTAAAATACAATATATTTTACCTCAATATTAAAAAAAAGTTCTACCGTATTTATTACAGTAAAGTTCTGGCAACCACAGCTGCCGTTTTTTTACCGTAAAAACAAGGTTGTTGTTTTTTTTACAGTGTATCAGACAATATGAATTAATTTTTATTAATTAAATATATATTATCATTATATTTTATTTTTTGCATTTTCCTTCAATTCTAACTGGGAGAAACTTCAGTGACACCATTGCTCCATCTTTGTTATTGTGTTGATTGAGAGTCCCCTAAGAAGAAAATGACATGTTGTTTTTTTTTAATTGACAGAGACAGACAGAGGTTTTAGGTTAACAAAATCATCAGTTTCCCAGTTTTATAATATCCAGATTTTCACTCTCTGCTAAATTGATTGTCTGTTTATACAAAGGGACCTCCTGGCACTTTGGATTATGAGGCGTTCAGGTGCCAGCGGCTCACAAAGCCAACAGTCTACTAATGTAATTCCCAATCAGTCATTTGTGAGTGTGGCTGGCCGGCAGATTGGCCTACTCCATTAAATACAGCTATGAGCACCTGGTTTGTTTGCCGTTTGTGCCAGCAGTCTATTGTATTGAACTGAGCATTCATAAAGCCCGAGTGAGGCATCATTACAGTTTAAGCAGCTTTCATGCAAACTGTAGCTCCACAGGATGTACAGTACAAACAGTTAATGGAGAATGTGATGCAGCCCAGTTAATCTCTGTCCTCATCTACAGTGACGTTGCTACTAAACTGCTGTCTGTGCACTCTGTTGGTAAACCTGAGGCCTTTCAGGATCAGATAAGCATCAAACCACTCTGTCCAGTAAATGCTATCAGACAGACGCATTTGGCACTGGTATATATAAAATATTATAATGTTATTATGGAAAATATTTTATAAGTACACTGTGAAAAATGTCTGTAGATTTTATGGTGAAAAACTGCTAAACCATGACAGTAAAAGACCGGAAAATGATATATGGGTTAATTCAATTTAAGTAAAAATGACACACCGTAAATGTATATATCAGCCAAAACAGTATTTTTTTTTATAGTTGTTGTTGTTGTTTTTTTTTAATAAATTACTCCACTGTAAAATACACTGGCACCATGTGTGTAACAAAAATATACTGTAATATATATACAAGCATCACTGTAATTTTTGCATTTATCTTTTGTAAAAAATACTTTTTCTGTTAATACTGTTAAATGTTTTAAACACCATATCTCTAACAAAAATATACTGTAATATTTAATGGTAAAATCTTTAATTTATGTGGCATTTATAAAGAATTTTCTTGTCAATTATATGGCAGAACAGCGTTTCTTTTGATGGAAAAACTTTTTATTCATATGGTAAAAAAATGGAATAAAATGGCAATCTTAAATGTGAAATCAACAGTGCCAATATCTTTTTACCGTAATATTAAAAAAAGTTGCACCGTATTTATTATAGTAAAGATTTGGCAACCACAGCTGTAGTTTTTTTTCCCAGTGTACATCTAGCTCATGATTAGGGCTGGGTGATATGCAGAATATCACATTTTGCAATAATTACAGCCAAATACATCAATATTGACATTGTGATAATATTTTTGAGTAGACTGTTTGTGCTTTCATATGGGATTTTTTAAAAATAATCATGAGTAATGTTGATATAGTTGGTATAATTAAGTAAAAGAATAGTCAGACAAGTCCAGAAAAAAGAAAAAAGAGTTTGGTGAGCCAAAGACATATATCTACCTTGGTTTTTGTTTGGATTTAGGCAACATTAAACATTTATATATTTAACTAATAGATTAGATTAGACATTAATAAAGACAATTGTATTTCTTATTACTGCTTTTCTGAAATGTTATATTTCAATATGCAAATCAGGCAATATTTTAATAAATTTGCTAATTTACTGATAACTTTTAATTTTACAACATAAATTTGAACATTGGTTCAATTGGAATAATACTTGCTCCTTGCTAACCAAGCTAGCTAGCTAGCACTAGCCATTGAACCCTTGTGTAGTCTTAACATTTTTTATACTTGCCTTGTCCTAAGGGTCAAAAATGACCCACTGTTATTAAAAATGTATAATTATGCAGTTAAATTAAAGTTCAAACCTCAAATCTTTTTTCTCATGAAAAAACATCCTCTCATGGATCAATAACTTTGTGAATATCAGAGTTTTTCATCGTAACAGTTCAGAAACACTGAACTGAAACACTGAAAAACTTGAACTTCTTTGGCGTCCTAGTTATTGTTGGGGAAAATGTATATACAAGATTCGACATGTGAGTAAAGCGCTCCCTTGATTTTTTTTTTAGCATTAGTATACATGGCAGCTAATCCACACTCTCCCGTGAACATGGATTCCAAACACTTTCAACACAGGATTCCCTGCTGCAGCACTTGAAGCGAGTTGCCTACCAGTCTGTGATCAAATAATCATCTGGTGATATTCTCAATAGCTTTAAATGATTCTTTGATCCAGAAAATGTAGATTTTGACACCAAGATTGACCTTCTAAGTGGCTTGGAAGATATATTGGTTCTCATAGACTTTATATGGCTGCCATCTCCGATTCAAAATCTTGATGAAGTGGCTCCTACCAAAAATTGAAACCTATAGTGAAAGAGAGTATGTGGAAAACATTTGGGGCATGTCCCCTTTATTTAGCTTGGCCGCCTGACTATATGGTCTTATAAACGGTACAATACGGAAATTGGCTACAAAATACTCGTCTTTTCCCATTTTTTTATTCATTTTCCCCAACCACAAGATGTATAAACATCAGCAAAATAACCTTTTAATCAAATTTCAACTTGAATAAAGATAGTTTAGGATTTTTTTTCTCCTGTTCAACATAGTGGTAAATGTGTTTTTTGGAAGTTTTCTTCCCATTAGTCTGAAAGAAGAGATGTAATGGAACTAAAATAGCTCAAAATCTTTCTGTCGGTAGTGTCTCACCTTAAACAAACTAGATATATTGATTATTGAGCTTTAGAGCTGCTGGAAGATGGATCTGGTTACCTTTGGACAGAGCCAGTCTTTGTGCTAAGCTAAGCTAAACAGCTGCTGCAACAATTTCAATTTTCTCATCAAACTTTCTGCAAATAAGTGTAGTTCCAGTCATATCACACATATCCTTTAATCTTGATGAACTTTTCTTTCTTTTTTTTTTGAAGAACTGAACTACCATTAGCATTACATGAACAGTCTTGTATTGCACAATCAATTGACAATAGCCTCACAAGTTATAATTAACCAAAGCCAGAAGGCGTTTTTATGTGAAAGTAAATGTATGTAACATTCATGTAGAAAGTTCCACATTACCATTGTGTGTTAAATGTGTTTTGAGCAGCTACTGTACTGTGACTGTACAATCATCCGTCTCTATCAGAAGCCAAAGGTGGCCAAACAGTAAGGGGCGAGGGGCCCCGGGAGTCTATCTCCCTGTCCACTTCAACATGTTTGCTTAGGGGGTTTACATATGTGATATGATACAGTACATGCAGTTCATTGTCTCCTCTACGCCCACAAATGCACAAGTGTTCACTGTAAAAACCGAGGTCAGATGAGGCTTTTCGGCCGCCATGCTGCTCAGCACACGTGTTGTCAGCTGACAGACTTATTAGTGTAAGTGTTGGGAGTGTATAATAAAACACACACATATGTAGTTAGTAGTACTAGTATTCATTCTTACCAAGGTGCTTTGAAAAGACTATTTAATTAAGCTCTACATAAAAAATGTCTGTAGATTTTATGGTGAAAAACTGCTAAACCATGACAGTAAAAGACTGTAAAATGATAAATGGGTTAATTCAGTTTCAGTAACAATTAAACAGCGTAAATGTATATATCAGCCAAAACAGTATTTTTTTTACAGTTTTTTTAATACATTAATCCTACTGTAAAATACACTGGCACTGTGTGTGTAACAAACATATAGTGTAATATATATACAAGTCATCATTTTTGCATTTATTTTTTGTAAAAAATACTTTTTCTAACTGTTAAATGTACTAAACACCATATATCTAACAGAAATATACTGTAGTATTTAATGGTAAAATCTTTAATTCATGTGGGATATATTTAAGTATTTTCATGTCAATTATATGGCAGAACAGCGTTTCTTTTAATGGAAAAATGTTATTATTTACGGTAAAATATGGAATAAAATGGCAATCTTAAACGTGAAATCTACAGTGCCAATATAATTTTACCGTAATATCACAAAAAGTTGCACCGTATTTATTACGGTAAAGTTCTGGCAACCACAGCTGCCATTTTTCTTACCGTAAAAACATTAACAGGTTAATTTTTTCAGTGTAACTAGAGAGAAAAGGAGACCGTGTTGACATGAGACACTCATAAGTGCCCTAAAAAAATTCCTACAGCCTGCATGTGACATACATACATACCGGATTAGCCTGTTAGGGGCCCTGAGCTTCTCTCATCTCCCCACCTATTGCCCTCTGTAATGTGAATGCACCCTGTCACCTTCACGTTCCTTTAAGTCCCATGCAACAAGCAGTCCTCTGCTGGAATCCTTTGTGTCAGCTGAGCTGCACCATTTATCTGTATTTTATAGAAATTGCAGTATAGACTACTGCAATATCCCAACATCAAATATGTGTCATTCTCTGGGGTCTGAGCCTATTTGCCCTTTATATACTACATAATATTTACTATACCCATGTTTGGTATTTGGTACTTTCTTAGCATAACTTCAACATGATCTGACTATTATTTTTCACTTTAAGCCACTTTATTAACATATTGAGCCCAAAAATACACAAAACTCATGAAATCTGAAATTAAATTTTACTATTTATGACAATAAAAACCACAAATATGCTCAATGAACTGTTTAAGACCGGAAAAATGTAAAACATAGGTTGCAAATATGAACATATAAAAGGTAAAATTCAAATATAACAAAACTATACAAAAAAAATGACCATAAAAACATGTTTATTTATAGGAACAGTGTTAGATGATTAGACCCCTTTTTTCCATTTTTACAAAATGCCACGCCTGCCTCGCCCCATCCTACTTTTATACTTAAATAAATATTTTTGTATCTAATCGAAATTAAAACGATCATATATTTGGTTTTACATGACCTCGGAACGTCAAACAAAAAACTGGAGAAAGCTTCAAGTCTGTTATTTGGAGTGACCTTGTTTTTTTGTTACGGCGATTTTAAAAAAGCCATGTTATGTGATCTCGCCAGCGTGATCATAGAGCCCAGAGGATTAAGCATTGAGGTGCTGCAGAGATGTCTTGGCCTACAAATGTTACTCTACAGACTGTAGAAAAAATCTTACACGATTATTTTAATATATCCTGAGAATAATGAAAAATGACAAAAATCAACCAACTGTTCCTTTAAATTTTCTCTTTTTTTCTGACTCAGTGAGAGGTGTTCCTCCATGTTAGGCCTCTTAGGAACAAAACAAACTTTTTGGAGGGGTAGTGCAATCACAGATACGCAGCATAGGAAAATCAATTGTATCACCATGTTTTCTGAGGCCAAACAGGAGTAACAGACATAATGCTTCATTTTCCATGAAAACCATCAAGGTAACACTGAGTTTGGAAAATTGGCTCCACACAAGTGGAACAATCTGCAGAAACTTCTACGATTAGACAAACTACTCAATATAAATCCCTTTTCACTGACACTGAGCAGTGTGAATACATGTGTTCTATTTGTGTTTAGATGTTAGATGGCTTGTTTGTTGTATTGTGCTGACATGACGTAAAACTTAAGTATGCTTTTATTGTTTTACATATGTGCTGTAAAAATTATCATGATCATTTTACATATCTATACATACAGCATATACAGACACATACATATACAGACACACACACACACACACACACACACACATATATATATATATATATATATATATATATAGACAAGGTCGCACATAAATTGGAATAAAACATTTTTATTTCCTCTTTCCATGAAATGAATGTGACAATGTGATTTATTCTTGACAGATAAAGTGTAAAATAAATCATTTACAGAACAATCACACGCAGCAGTCTTTGGCTGACTCAGTCACATAAATTCAGTCTTTTTAAGCTCCCATCTATATAAATAATAATCTCATATCTCATATCTGTTTGGTTTTTGTTTTTTTTTCTGCATTTTGTGTTTGTGTGTCTCAATTCTGTTATGCTAAGCAACTTTTAGTACCTTTTAAAAGCGCAAAAAAAATCAAATGTATTATTATTATTATTATTATTATTATATAAATATCACATAAATATAACATTAAATACAGTTATCTCTAGAATCTTGTATGTACAAATTTACATTTACAGACCTTTTTTATTCTTAATCTATCAGTTTTCTTCTCAAAACTTTATTAACCAATCCCTTCCCAAACATATCACAATGAAAATGAAACCACAATTAAAAACATTAACAAGATTATTCCTACTCTATGGGCGACCATGTACATACACATATATAAAAACATACACACACTCAGACGGTTCAGTTCCATCATGCCTCACTCACCTTTTCCTTTATATCTTTTGGTTATATTTCGTCATGAAGAAAAGGGACAGGTTGACACATGCAGTGTACCGCACTGACAATAGTCTGTGTGCATACTAACTTCCACACCAAGTGAAGAAAACAAGGTGGTCTAATAATTTTTTCCATGACTGTTTATACACTACAGGCCAAATGTTTGGAAGCAACTTAAATTTTCTGTTCACAATGGCTTTCTTAAAAACCAGTATGGATTCTTTGGATTTTTGGATGTGTTTACTGCATGATCAGACTTTACCTTTATTGAACTGAACCATTTTCCTTAATTTACCTTTAGCTTGCTGAATAAATGTTAAAATAAAAGAAGTTTTAGGGTTGAGAAGATTTGGAAGAGTCACAACTTCAGTTCAAAAGTAATAAAACAAATCACAGTTTGCATCATTCACTTTAGCTCTTTGGCTTTTGAGAGTTTGGATACAAAAATCCCAATAAATCTGTGTTCATATCTCTGACAAAAGAAACAAGAGTTCAGATTTATTCATTGAGGAAAGAAGGATACACAACGTCTAAGCAATAAAAACCCAAAGACCTGATAATTACAGTCAAAATGTGTTCTAATAAGTGACTCTTTATATAATAACAACAACAACAACAACAACAACAAACTGTATTTATATAGCACTTTTCATACATACAGTAGAAATGTAACACAAAGTGCTTTATAAAATAATAAACAGTAATAAAATAAAAAATAAAAAAACAGACAATAAAAACAACAAAAGCCACCCCTCCCATCCCCACGAACATCTGCACGTACACATACACACATGCACATAGACACGTACGCACACAAACACACACTCAGACTTTAGTTCTAATAATCACATTTATTTTGTTGCAGTAAATATACCAATGAAACTATGATCGTTCTTGTACAAATTTGATCTTGCTTCCAAACTGTAGTGAACACACACGCACATACACACACACACACACACACACACACACATGTGAGAAAGCGCCTCTGTATCGAGGAAAGAGAGAGCCAGGCGCAACATTATCTAATTGTTATGAGGAGATTATCTATCACAGGGGGCGGGGCTAGGGAGGTCAGATGATGATGATGATGATGATGCCTGAACTGCCATGTTATGTGAGAGCCGATAGGAGCTTTCCCTTGGAAGGCGGAGGAGAGGGAGGTGGGGGGGTGACAGAGGGAGGCGGTCCCAGAAACAAGCACACAAAAAGGGCCCCACGGGTTCAAGTCAGGATAGGGACCGTCCTGAACTGAACTCAGCGTTACAAATAGGAGCTGCGCTATTCCAAGTGGAGCAGAGTGGAGGTGCGCCACGCCGATCATAATATGAAGTAACAGCGCTGAGTGGATCCGCAGCAGTAAAGCACAGAGGAGAGACAGAGACAAGCGGACACGGAGACGTTTAGAGAAGCGGAGGAACGAGAAAAGTGATCCTTCTTCACAGGTAAAAAATATATATATTCTTTAGTTCTGTGTTTTCGATTTTTTCTTTTTAAATTATGACTTATTGAGTTTCGCTGAGCCGTATACAATACCGTGAAAATTGCGCATGCATTAGAATAAGTGCACGTTCTCTTACCTGGATAATTTAGTTTGGATTTAATTTAATTTATCACCTGCAACTCTTTTAATAGCTTTTTGACATTTTAGTTGTAACTTCAGGCTGACGTGGGAAAAAAGTTTTAATTATTTCTAGCGTTTGCTCATGTTATTGCTTCTACATTTAACATAACAAACTTAATCACTTTTATATAACATAAATAGGACCGTCAGAAAAATAAAAAATAAGTTGCATCTTGTTTCGGGGAAGACAAAAACTCAGTAGAAGTGTGAAGCTGGTGATGGTGCTCAGTGTGAAGAACAGAGTGAGGTCAGATGAAATAAGTAAAAGCAGTGACAGGAGATCAGCAGCATGTCCCTGTCACACATGTGGGTCAGTGCTGATGAAGCAAGTAAAAGCTGAAGCAGATCACTAATTAGTGGCTTAATGCAGACGACACATAGACTATAAGGAGCAACTTTTACTTTATATTTGTATAGGTCTAAAATAAAAATGTAGGTTACGCTATTAATAGGTCAATGTGATACCGCAGTCAAGATTTATATTTTCCCCTTGAATTTTAAACGGGTGTTGTAATCTTATAGTAATGCCAAAAGTCCGCTGTGGCTGATTAGCTCTGTGTCTACTGGCCCATATTGAAAGTATAATGAGGCTGGCAAGGTTATGGTACAAGTCGCCCTTGTTTTATAGAGAGATGTAATGGGGTTACATAATACTGTGTTGTAATGGCTCTTGCATAACAACTAAATCCCTCTTCTGGTTCCCTTTGGTCACTAGGTGGCAGTGTTGCTGCATGCAGAGAGCCTCAGAGTGCAACGAGCAGCCAGCACCACACAGCGGTTCTCAACACTGTCAGAGGAAAGACTCAACACTCCGGACCAGCGTCATGTTTGAGGAGGAGTCCCAGCAGATGAGGGGGCAGCAGGACGGAGCGGTGCTGCAGAGTCTGGAGTCAGCTACAGGGAGTCCAGGTGGAGCGGGAGGAGGAGGTCCTCTGTCCTTCACAGATGAAGCAGTGTCCATCCTGACCTCCAGCAGCCTGCTGGCCCGCTCCCTGCTGGGGCGCAGCTCGGCCGCCAAACGCAAAGAGAGTCCTTCTTCCAGCATCCGGCGCAAGCGTGAGTTCATCCCCGTGGACAAAAAGGATGACGGCTACTGGGACAAGAGGAGGAAGAACAACGAGGCGGCCAAGCGCTCCAGGGAGAAGCGGCGGGTGAACGACATGGTCCTGGAGAGCCGAGTTCTGGCTCTGCTGGAGGAGAACGCTCGTCTCAGGGCCGAGCTGTTGGCTCTCAAGTTCCGTTTTGGCCTGGTCAAAGACCCCTCCAACGCCCCTATCCTGCCCCTCACCACAGCTCCTCACCACAGCCCTCCAACCATGACTCCTCACTATTATCTCCACAGAGGGGACGGGGTCCTCCCCACCCCCTCAGCCTCACACCCCAACAACCAGACCAGCTCCAGGGCCTCCAGGGAGGCTGGGAACATGTCCGAGGACTCTGGGTTCTCCACACCAGGTGGCTCCAGTGTAGGCAGTCCTATCTTCTTTGAAGACCGGCTCAGCGACCAAGGGAAATTATCACCGCACAGGTCGGAGGAGCTGAGCTATGACCTCCACCACTCCCCTGCTGGGAAGTTGGACGCTGCCGAGACAATGAAAAACCTTCCGCACAAGCTGCGTTTCAAGACGCCCGGCAGCGGGGACATGTTCGATGTTGCGGGGGACCACAACGGTGCCAGGCGGAGCCCCGTGCTGTCCCCGGCAGCACAGGAGTCCCCTAAAGGACTGTGTGGAGGTGAAGTGGCGGCGGCGGGGCACTGCGGCGGCTCCTGGCTCCAGCAGCTGGAGGGGGAGGACGGCAGGAAGGGGAGACAGTCCCCTCAGTACGTCTCGGCTGTGGGATACAGCCTCCCGCCTCCTGCCACGCAAACTGAGGTCCAGTATCAGCACGAGAACACTCACCTGAAGTCTCAGCTCAACTCTCTGAGCGAGGAGGTGGCTCAGCTAAAGAAGCTTTTCACAGAGCAGCTCATGGCCAAAGTCAACTGAGTGTCAACTGTCTACACTTAAGGACAAAGTTTTGCTGTAAGTGAACGGAGAAATTCCACCGTGCAGATGTTCACAAGGACTGAAAAAACTCTAAATTCTAGCGAGCTTTTAACAATGTGTTGTTTTTGTTTCAAATACTGTATTATATTGTAATAAATGTCTATAAGCATCTAATAACCTGCTGTTTAACTTTATCTCACCTCCAGTTTATGTTGCTAAAACAGGGAGTCTTATCTGTGGTAGTGTTGAGTGTGTAATAGTTTCTCTACTCCATACACTGTGAAAAACACACAACATAACAGTTTACAACACGTCATAACAAATCAAGCTTACCTTAAACGTCTCACATTATGAAAAGAGACAACAGGTTTTGGTGGTTCTGCAGCCACATTCAATTCAAATGGAAGTCAGCCAGCAGGTTGTTATAACACATCACAATGGAGGAAGTGTTTGCAGTGTTCTAGTTAGAGAGGAATGACTTCAATCCGTAGTTTCCCTCACTGAGCAGGTCTTACTGGAAGCTGTAAACACAAGTAGAGACAGACAGTAAATAAGTAATAAAAGTATTAGCTGCCAAAACCTCCATTGGTCATAGAGGCTTAAGGTTTGTTTTTCTCACAAATCATATATTAGGCTTGTTTCATCACTTCTTCTGTGTCATTACAAGGAGCTCCTGTTAGGAAAGATACTGTAACATGTACTGTTTTGCTGTTTAATGTTTCATTCAGTCTCTGTTCATGCCTGGTTTGAAGACTTTTTATTACTGCCGTGTTATCTGTACCGAGATGGTGACAAGAATTTTAATGTCTGCTGTCTTTCTGTACGTTTTCATATTAAAAATAAATACATTTGACAGATATCATGGTGGTGAGTTGATCCATATTTAAAGGGGTACTAGAAACATGAAAAATGCTCTGGAGGGAGCTCTCCAAAGCAGTTATTCTAAGCCAAGGGGTACTTGGAAAGATTCTGAAGCAGCTAACTAACTCATTGACTCTATTGGAAACAGAAATTACACTTTGATGGAAACAATATCAGCTGTCACTCCAGGACAATAAATGTTGCTGTAAGAGTGCAAGCACAGAAAACTAAGCAGGCAACTAATAGCAAGGTTATTATAGTTAACAAAAACTGATGAAATAACGAAAACTAGAATTGAAAAAACATTTTTGTTAACTGAAATAAAAATTAAAACGACAGTTTTTGAAAAAAACGATAGCTAACTGAACTGTATTTTGTGGTTACAAAACTAACTAAAAATATAGTGAAAATGTCCTTCGTTTTTATCTTTGTCAACTTTTTTCATACGTAAACCTTTTTGGTTGATATGAAATCTATTTCATCTATCTGGTTTTATGACTTAATAAACTTATTGGGGCTGAGATGGATCAGACAAAGGAAATAAAGGAAACATTTATTGTGACCTTATTGAATCTGGAACACAAGAAATACCCCATTACAAAAAAACTAACACTAAAACTAATAAAAACTAAACTAAAACTAAACATTTTCCAAAAATAAAATAAAAACGAATTAAAACCAGCAAACTCACTCTAAAAATTAACGAATTAAAACTAACTGAATTCGGAAACAAAAAATCACAACGAAATGAAAACTAAAACTAATGAAAAAAAAAAAACTATTATAACTTTGACTGATAGTAATGAATCAATGGTAGAAATAAAAAGATAAAAATAATGGCTAACAGGTTCAAATGATTAGCTAAAGGTAATGGAAAAATTGTTGAAATAGTTAATGTTAGCTTGAAGTATTGTATTGCAGTTGTTATTACATATGTATTGGCTGAAATAATTAGTTAAAAGTGCAGACTGAACTGTTCAAATAATGAGCTAAAAGCAGTGGTGGAATGTAACAAGTACATTTACTCAAGTACTGTACGTAAGTTTTTAAATTTGAGGTACTTGTACTTTACTTGAGTATTTCCATTTAATGTAAATTTATACTTCTACTTCACTACATTTTAAAGGCAAATATTGTACTCTTTACTCCACTACATTTAGCTGACAGCTTTAGTTACTTTACAGGTCGAGATTTAACACGAAAACATGATCAAATTAAAATGATAAGACATTATTCTTAAATTAAACCTTATAACTGTATATGCCGTAGTTAAACCTTACCATGAAAAAGTTAAAACGCTACTTACATAAATGCATCAATACAAATAATCTAATACTATATTAGAACATATAAAACAATCTGAGTTGGTCCATTCTGCATAACGAGTACTTTTACTTTTGATATTTTAAGTACATTCTGATGCTGATACTTTTGTACTTTTACTTCAGTAAGTTTTGAATGCAGGACTTTTACTTGTAGTGGAGTAATTTCACAGTGTGGCATTAGTACTTTTACTGAAGTAAAGGGTCTGAATACTTCTTCCAACACTGGCTAAATGTTAACAGTTTTAATTGTTAGCTAAAAGTAATGGAGAAATGGCGGAAATGTTTAAAACAAATTAATATACAGTTGAAATGGTAAGCTAAACGTAATGAATAAATGGTAAAATAGTTAGCTAAAAATAATAGATGAATGTTTGAAAATTCATCTTCAAAGTAGCTGTCTAATTATTCAATAATCTACAGAAGAGCTAACAGTCTAACTGAATTTCCCCTCTGGGATAAATAAAATAAATTTGATTTGATTGATTTTTTTGTATTGGGCTAATAGTTGACCAAACCAACCTACATATTGGGAGTTCTATTGTATTTTTTAAAAATTGACTTTTAAATAATGAATACCGTTATACATTTACATATACATTTATTTACAGGTGGTGCCAAGTTATAAGTATCTAGGTGTATACCTGGATAATAAATTGGATTGGTCCCTAAACACAGACACAAAAAGGGGCAAAGCTGCCTCTTTTTCTTAACCCTCTGGAGTCCATATGTTTATTGAAAATACACACGTTGTATTTACAGTAATAACTTTTTTTTATATATGATATGTAGACGAGCTGAGAAAGCCAGTTGAAAATGCATCATAAGAGCTTTCACAGTGTGCCATTTATGTTTCTAGACCATTTTTAAAATGTGAATTTTCTTTCTACAATGAAAACTATTACTATTTTTAATTTACATGCAAACAGACTGTTTTGTAGTTTTATTATTTATTATTATTTCTGCTGTTTTTGTGTGTATAAATGGTAAAAAGAAAAAGAAAAAAAGAAAAGAAAATCCATAGACACCTGTGTCTTTTGCTTGTATTTTGGGTTCCTGGCAGCTTTATACTTTGTTAATTAGAATAAAATGAAAAATCTGACTGATAGCCAAGTTTGTGTCAAGAAAACGGAGCCATGCATGTGATGTAAGGAGACTGAAAGATGCTGAACAGAGACAGAAATGAATGCATAGGAAGTTGACAAATTTGAACCAAAATCTCCTGGACTTAAGAGGTTTAAGGAAGCTCAGATCTCTGGACATGTGTAGTAAGATGCTGCAGATGTTTTATCAGTCTGTGGTGGTAGTGTGTTGTTTTATGCTGCAGTCTGCTGGGGAGGCAGCATCAGACACAGAGATGAAGGCGGTTGGACAGACTGGTCTAAAGAGCTGGTTCTGTGGTTGGAGCCAGGTTGGACACACTGGAGGAGGTGGTGGAGAGATGCACTGTCAAGATGTTCCATCCTGAAATACCCGGATCATCCACTTTACAAAACCTTTATGGACCAAAAAAACAGAAGTGGACGGCTCCTCTCTCCCTGTTGCAGGACGGAGAGATTCAAAAGATCCTTCTCTCCTACAGCCATCAGGCTGTCTCATTCTAACAGAGATTCTACCAGACTAACTGGATTTACCCTCGGGGATAAATTAAGTCATTTTGATTTGATCTGATTTAATTGGAACATTCATTGAGAATGATTACACCTCATTTTGTTGTGATCATAAAGGCTGGAACTACTGCTGTACATTGTAAAAAAAAAAATCTGTTTAATTTACGGTAAAATACCGGCAGCTGTGGTTGCCAGAACTTCACCGTGAAAAATACAGTGCGGGGCGTCCTGGTGGCCCACACTGGTAGAGCGCGTACCAAGGCTGAGTCCTTCCTGCGGCGGACCTGGGTTTGAATCCGGCCTGACGTCCCTTTGCCGCATGTCCTCCCCTCTGTCTCCCCCTGTCTATCTATCTCTTTCAATAAAAGCAAAAATGCCCAAAAAATTATAAAAAAAATAAATTAAGAAAAAATACAGTGCATGGGTTTTTTATTGTATCTTTAATGTAAATATCAGCAAAAACTGTAGTTTAGACAGAAAAATCCTGTTATTTTTTCGGGCAATTGTGACATTATGGTATTTATCCATTAATTTTACACTAATGTTTTTAAAAATATATATTTTTACAGTTTAAGTTTTGTACTATTCCTTTATTTACGGCAATTAAGTGTCTACTACGGTGATATACAATTTTTTATTTTACGCCCCATTTCTGATGTTATTTGACAGTGTTTTACTGTAATTTCTACAAACTTTTTTTACAGTGTAATGTTTTAAAAAAACAGCCCTAATTATGTCATAATGATGTCATCAGGGTTATATCAGCATGGGCTTGGGACTTTTTAACAGAAGGCCTCTGTTACAAACTTGAGTTTCTGAGTTTGAAAGAAGTGTGCATTTATGAGGCAATGTGCGCCTAATGAAAGGTCCCACCATGTTGCATTATGGGAAATGTAGTGGGAATTAAAGTCAGGATATGTTGGAACCTAGTCTCACAGGAATCCGTGAAATAGCCACGGATTCGCTTAACTCAAAATCCGTGGAATAGCCACGGAATAACTCAAATTTCTGCACAACTGACACGGATTTTGCTACAATGCAAGTTTATGACAGTCATATCCCGTGGCTATTCCATGGATATTTTTTCTTATTGGTTTGTTCCAAGTCACGTGACTTTTAAGGTCCCGGCGGTCTGAACAAAAAACATGGCGGACAGTTCTCTCTTTTTTAGTGAAAAAATCAATATTTTGACTTAGTTTCTGCATAAAAATGGATTTTGATCACATTTCTAACGAGAAATATATGTTTTATTTTCTAAATATTCACTCAGTGAATGTACATAATCACTTTGTATGTTGGAATAGCCACGGGATATGACTGTCATTAACTTGCATTGTAGCAAAATCTGTGTCAGTTTCACGGAAATTTGAGTGATTCCGTGGCTATTCCACGGATTTTGAGTTAAGCAAATCCGTGGCTATTTCACGGATTCCTGTGAGACCATGTTGGATCTTGGCCTCTGCTGCTTCTAAAAAAAATGTGTATATTGTGCATCGCCACACAAAGCAGCAAAACTAAATCACTGGATTTTCTCTGGCACCACCAGAACAATACCCCACTGTTATGTAACGTACATCGCTGTAAACGGCATACAGCAATTAAAACTTTACACAGACAATGCAATGCATTGCTCGGCCTGGATATAATTGATCTAATAACATGTAATTAAAGAATAAGGAAAGAGAAGCAGATGACATGGGTGAGGTTTGGCTGACAAGTGCTGACACATGCAGGCGGAGAGGAGAGGAGTTGTGCACTTGGCAGCTTTCTCTCCCACAGTCTCTGCAGTTTGACAGCCAGACAGAGACAAGAGACAGTGGGTGTGTCGGTTATTACTCAACACTATTGGAAAGCTTTAAAACATGAGAGGCTTAATCATAACAGCTGGAGGGGAATTCATGTCATGTGGGGCCACGCAGTCACAATCAGTTCACATAATGAAGCACCTATTGTCTTCTTTACACAAATACAATGTGCAGATTTCAATACATTTTGAATAAACTCAAACATCTCTGTTTCCCTTGGCTGAAGTTGGGAACTTAACCCTCTGGAGTCCACGAAAGTGCCGGAGCTCGACTTCTTCATGACGTCACAGAGTAAAAATGGAGCAGCATGGAGCCCTGCTGTCAGCTGAACTCTAAAGTTTTGGCTTTTCCAGAAGTTTCCACGTTCAATTTAATGCATTAACCCTTTTCAGCAAAGGTATATAAAAAAAACATGTATTAACACGATTTTACTTTTTTTGCAGAGATTTTTCTAATTTAGCTTTGTGCATTTAGCATTTGTAATGCAAAATTTTGCGTTTACTGTTTGTTTTTTTTATAATTTCTTTGTGCTTTTATGTGAATTTTTTGTAATTTCTTTGTGTTTTTTGTGATTTTATGTGTATTTTTTGTAATTTTTGTGAGTTTTTGTATTTTTATTATGTTTTTTGTGTGTTTTGAGTGTGTTTGCATGTGTTTTTTGTAATTGTGTGTGTGTTTTTAGTTTATTTTTCATGTTTTATGTGTTTTATGTGTGTTTTTGTCATTTTTTTGTGTGTTTTTTTTGTGTTCAAAATGTTGATCCAGTAAGTCAAAATGAAAAAAATAATCAGGTCTTATAGGTGAGGTTGTCTTGAAAACAATGATACCAACATCGCATGGTAAAGATTTTTAAGTGGTTTATACAGGCAGAGTGAAAAGTTGTCAAAAACCAACAAAATAGCCCCAAACTCCAAAGGCTGAATGCTTAGACTTCTAAGGATTAAATAAATAAATAAAAATGATGCTGCTTAGGGGGCAGCAGGGGGCAGCAGAGACAACATCTTCAGCATCACCATGCCGCCCAGGATCTGTGTTTCACAATCTACCTCAACATATTAATCATGCCTCGGATCACTGCAATTTTTATTGTTCCTGCTTGTTAGGAAATTCGCTGGAATTGTGATAAGTGATAGTTGAATGAAGCAACTGTGTATGTGACTTTTTTTTTGCGTGTATGCAGGTAATAGCTGATGCTCAACTATGAAAAGATCTGTTGTATTTAGAGAAAATAAATATTCAATTTAATACAGATGTTAGTTTTTAAAGAGAAATCAGACTCTAATAATTCATTCAGAGATAATGTTCTCATCCAGCATTCATGCATGTATTTAGCTTTTCAAATCTGTTGTGGGAAGCCTGAAAAGAAAAAAGAAAAAGATTTATACTGGAGTACAAAGAGTGTGAGAACATTTCAGAAGGCTGTGGTGAAATGGAAAGGTAATAAGAGGAGAGGCAGACGCTGCAGATGTACAGTGGAGACAAGAGTCTGATTTAATGAATCTACTGCAACATGCTGCTGTTACGCTACCGTCCTCACCCAGATTTAAAAAAAAATAAAAAAACGCAACCCCCACAACCCCCTCTTCCCCACACTCTGCCCCCCCCCCCCCCCCCCCCCCCCCATTTTTTTTCCAGTGAAAGGATAAAGCCTGTTGCTAGGCAGGCAGTGCGACAGTTGCCATGGGAACGCTTGCAGACATAGCTGGAAGGGGGAAAAACGTTGGGTAGGGTGGGGATAAGGATGGGGTGCAAAAAAAGAGGGAGTGATGCGGAGACGGAGAGAGAGAGAGAGTGTGTGCGTGTTTATGGGGGGAGGGGGAACCAAGTTCACGGCCAATGCCTCTCGCTCTTTCAGTGCTGTTTGTCTCCTCCAGCTAAAGAAGGAAACAAAGAGGTGCAAAGGAATGGGGATCCATATTTAGTTCCAATTTAAGGCTCTGAAATCAGGGTTACCCTATGATAATGCAGCGTGACAGGATTTAGGTGAATACAGATAAGACAAAAAACACCTCTAGGCTTTACAATGTGCTAGATCAACAACTTGCAAGAAAAAAAAAGGACCACTTAACATAATTGAGACATACAGTTATGGAGCGTGTTCAACAAGCTAGAGCGTGGACAAACACAAGAACAAATAATTACTGAAGTACCAAAGGTGAAAAGTCCTCGACGTCCTTCAAGGACACATAACAATCCAATTATACAGAATAATTACTGCAATTACTGTAATTGTATACAGCGAACACATTGTAATGTACTACAGTGAAACGGCGCGTACATCTTTGTGGGAAAAGATGTTAAAAGAAGGTCACAAGTTTTTCCTGAATATACGCTCACAACTTTTACGTCATGCCCATTAAAAAGATAGCACAGGCTTTGATATAAAAGGAGATAATGAGCACATCCGCAGCAGATGTCAGCCTTCAAGGCATCCATCAGGAGGTTTTTCCTTCCAGTTTAAATCACTCTGAGATAATGTACTGTAGCACACATTTACTGAGACACTCAGCAGACCCTGTCTTGAGGACAATGGATATCTGACAATTCATGCACGGCTGCTATTGTCTGCATTGCAAAGCAGCAATTTCTTTCCTTCTGGGTGCTGCCCAAAAAAATGTAGAAAGAGTCACAACGAACATGGTCTCACAGGAATCCGTGGAATAGCCACGGAATCCAATCCAATCCAATCCACTTTATTCATATAGCACAATTTTAGCAAACACAAGGTTTCCAAAGTGCTGCACAAACAATAAATAGATAACACAATACAAAAAGATGTAGTAAACAATAGAACAGTAAAATGCAATAAGATAAAATAAATTAAAAATGGGATAAAATTAATAAAATAAAATGTAAAATGTATTGCCCTCACAAAATAAAATATGCATGTATACAAAAAAAAAAAAAAAAAAAAAAAAACTAACTCAAATTTCCGTGAAACTGACACGGTCGCTACAATGCAAGTTAATGATGTCATATCCCGTGGCTATTTTTTCCTATTGGTTTGTTCCAAGTCACGTGACTTTCAAGGTTCCGGCGGTCAGAACAAAAAACATGGCGGACAGTTCTCTCATTTTTAGTGAAATAATCAATATTTTGACTTAGTTTCTGCATAAAAATGGATCTTGATCACATTTCTAGCGAGAAATATATGTTTTATTTTCTAAATATTCACTCAGTGAATGTACATAATCACTTTGTATGTCGGAATAGCCACGGGATATGACTGTCATTAACTTGCATTGTAGCGAAATCCGTGTCAGTTTCACGGAAATTTGAGTTAAGCAAATCCGTGGCTATTTCACGAATTTCCTGTGAGACCATGTTGGTCACAATGCACATAGCTCTCATCCAAAAACACTCTCTGATACAGTCCCCTGAATGCCAGTATGATAGATTCATGCAATTGCCATTCAAAAGCTTGCTCTCCAATTACACAAAGGACAGTGTTTAAATCAGAGTGATAAATCAAAATAGTTTAACTCCCCTGCTCTGTGCGCTGAGTCTCTTTCATGCTTTGTGCCAACATGACACACATTCCTGTTTGTGTTCGAGATTAATCAAAATGCGCACATCAGTTACATAATGTGATTGCATTCTGGCCAGTGGAGCTTATTCAACAGCGTGTGACAGAAGCAAATTCAGCTTATTGTCACAGTACAATGACAGATACTGTGAGTGCCAGGCAAGCTTCTGTAACTATTAAAGCAAAATGTTCCACTTGTATTCATGCACGAACAATGACAGTAGTGTTAGTGGTTTCCTCCAGGACGCCCCAGTGTCACAATAGTTAGTGTGAATTGGAAACACCATGGGTTTGAACAATAAGTCTTTTCCTGGGGGGTTAGTGTTACAGAAACACCAAGTTGGTCCATCATTGCAGTGGCAAGAGGCCACGCAGCAGGGTGGTTGGATCTTCAACTGCTTTCATTTCTGTGGGAATGTTCTACTTTTTACTCAACTACATTTATCTGACAGCTTATGGGTCCCCCAAAAACTACCCCACTGGTTGTTTGTGCATGCAGTGTATTATGACCCATAAAAGGAGCCACAGGAATGAGTTCTTAACTCTATGAAGTGTTTTTGGGCAATTTTGTCCATTTTTGAATCCTTTTCATCCTGCCTGTATACACCACTTAAAAATGTTTAAATGCCATGTTGGTATTTCTTTTCCAGCGCAACCTCAACTATATGACCTAATAATATTTGATTTTTTATTCTGACTTACTGGATCAACATTTTGAACCAAAAAGAAACAAAGAAAACCAACACAAATGTGATCTTGTGATTGTGTGTGATCCTGTCATCCAACTCTGGTTTTTATTCTAGTAGGACTCTATTTTATTTGCGTCTTGTGTGTTTAGCGTAACAATTTTGGTAATTTTGTGTCTTTTGTTGTCTTTTTTAGTTATTTTGTGTCTTTTGTTGTCTTTTTCAGTTATTTTTGTGTCTTTTTTTGGTCATTTTGTGTCTTTTTTAGTTATTTTGAGTCTTTTGTTGTCTTTTTTAGTTATTTTTGTGTCTTTCTTTGGTCATTTTGTGTCTTTTTTAGTCATTTTGTGTCTTTTGTGGGGTTTTTTTGGTCATTTTGTGTCTTTTTTTTGGTCATTTTGTGTCTTTTTTTGGTCTCTTTGTTTCTTGTTTTGGTCATTTTGTGTCTTTTTTAGTCCTGTAGTCCAACATAAAATGTGATTTTAAATCTTTTTATTTACTTTCAAAACACTATCATGCTCAATAAAGAATTTTAAATGTTGCACATGTGAACAAAGGTTGCAAATATAACACATAAGAGGGTTACATCCAGTTCTATCATTTTATACTAAATATATTTGACTTTGTCCCCAGTTTTACTTGGTATATCATCATCAAAGTGAAACTGGCCTCATGGAGTTTACAGCCAGAACTTTAGAGGTAAATTTACAGTAGGGCTCCACGCTGCTTTGTTTTCTAGTCTGGATGTCATGAAGAAGTCTGGATTTGGTGCTTTTGGAGACTCCAGAGGGTTAAACCCGGAAGTAAGTTAGCATTTTAGCGCCATGGGGTCTCACCTCTCAAACTCAATAAGGATTTAGAATGGGTTTATGGTTAGATGCCTGAAACAAGATCTGTAGTTAACACAAGCTGAAGAGATGTTGGTGCTTTGTTGTATGACATAAAATGCGTTTGTAAATACCCCAACTTGTGAATTTTTGAGTTTTTATGTAAATGGTAAATGGTCTCTTATACATTGTTTTTCTATTCACTTTGTGACCAATCAAAGATTGCACTTATTCACCCATTCACACACACATTCGTCACATTCATTTGAACATAACTTATGTCATGTACCTATTTACACAGGCAGGTTCACTTAACATAAGAAGCTAATGTTACCTATACACCAGAAGACTTTGAAAAGATTTGGAAAAGACTCCTGGAAAACTACCGACTCACACCTGCTCACATCTAAAGACAAGTGTTTAGAGTTTTTAGTCCCACACTGAGATTTTAGACAGACTGTGAATCTTTCAGGGTCACTATTTACAAGACTACAACTAGATTCTTTTAGCATTTTTTACCTACCATGCAATTTTTTTCCCATCATGCTCTTAGTAAAAACTTACAAATGGAGGAGAAGCAGCTTTTGGCTCCAGCTGCTCTAGTGTGTGCAGTGGTTTCTGTTTTTATCACATGAAAAGTTGACTATTTTACAGTAAAAATAGATATAAGGAAGAATTAAGGAAAGGAACATTTAGAAATTAATTCATGATATACATTTATGTCCTATTTAATTATAATGTATTTAATTGAATAATTAGGGCCTCGGGGCAATCGCCCCGAGCACTGGTCCCATACAGCAATAGCTGTAGGGACCAGTGCTCGGGGCACTACTGTTATACTGTGGATTTTTTCTTCTTCCTCTTCCGGACGCAATTTCGTCCCGCTACTAGTCCTACAACTTGAAGAGTTGCAGGACAAATTATATATCAAAACGTGCGGTTTGATCGGGATTGGTGTGCTATTACATTTCTCTACAGAATACGAATTTTTCGCGACGTAAGTCGTGAAAAACTGCACAAAATTTTGCATTGAAATGAATGGGACGGCCGACAAAAAATTAGCGAAAAAGAACAATAATTGGATATTTTTAAACGTCTACTTCTCCGGCATAATTTCACCTAGAGACTCCATTTAAACTTTAAACAGTAGACACAAGTCTTGTGTATTGGTGTATTAATCCACGTTTCGATAGGTCATATAGTTTTTTATCAATCCCTGTTCAATGACCATGATCATTTTTGGAGAAATTCTGAGATTATAAATGGGTGTGTATTGCACGGAATGTTCGTGTCACAGTGTGTGAAAAATACATTTGAAAACTGCGCTCCAGGCCGCAAATTCCACTCTACAGAAATAATTTATACATAGAAATGTAGGAAAAATTGTCTTCTCACTCACAATCCTCTGGTAAAGCTGTCATAGTTATAGTTTGGGCGTACGACGCACAGATGCGCCACCAACACCACCAACAGCCTCATTGGGTCCCATATTAAAAACGCAGGAAGATTTCAGAAAAAAGGAAGATGGAACAGTTTTTTTAGATCGCTCTAACAAAGCTATTTTTTCATTTTTCTTAAAAAAAAAACCATATGTAGACGTTCAGGAAGAACTCAGGACGCTCAAAGTGAAGTCGGATCAATGATGGGTATTATGGTTTTGCCAAAAATGCTTTCTGTTTGAGGCCAGAAATTCCAGTCTGTCTACCTCTGCTGTCACTATGCCGGAACAGGTGCCAGTTAATTATGTTGATTGCTTTGATCTGATTGTCTTTGATACATATGCTTCATACATATGCTTCAAACACACACACAGGTAACTTTATGCGATTTTCGCTACACACACACACACACACACACACACACACACACACACACACACATTTTGAGGTTAAAGGGCATAGTTTGAAATCTCTGAAGAATCTCATCATAGTGTACACATACCGGCAGTAGCCCCCGTGGCCCTTTCAGAATTTCCCCAGAGGAAATTTTCTAGTTATATTTATCAGCTCTATCAACTTTTATTTAGGTAATCATACATTAATCATCCATTATTTATTACTTATTTATGTATACATTTATTTATACATTTTAACTGGGTCTCCTCACTGTTCTCTTTACTAAGAAACATCTAAATATATGACATAACTATATTCTTATTTAGGACTGAGCTTACTAGCATTATTGTGATGGTCCTTTTTTGCTGTAAACCCAGCATAAGGTAAGGTACATCATTTATGTCATCTATGTGACTTACTTAACTTAGATATGCAAGTTAACTTACGTAACATAACATAAGCATGAACATAATACATAAGCTTACATATTAATTTTTAAAAACATAACAAATGTATTTATTTTTACCCAAACCATGAGCTTTTACTTAAAATATGCAAGTAGTTTTGTTTCAATACACAACATTAACCACAAATCTATCATCGTAAACCAGACGAAAATATGCTTCCCTTGAAAGATTGAGAATGCAGTTGCTTTATATGAGAATGTAACTTTTAGCACACTTCTATACTATATCAAATATGATACCTAGGCCTGCACTTGTAAGACTAAACACTGCAAAAAAGGTGCGTCTAAAAACAAGATAAAAACACTATATCTGAGGGAAATGATCTTGCTGCATGGACAGATAATTTCACTTGACAAGATTTATTAAATTAAGATTGTTAAATATAGAAATAAGCATGTTGAACGCTTAAAATAAGAAATTAACTCTTAAAACAAGATAAATTAAAGCTGCAAGCAGCGATGAACTGGCCCGAGCAGAGTGACCTGTAAATTATTTGTTTCTTACTAAGATAAAAAAAAATCTTTAGATTTAGAAGTGTGAGATAATTTATCTTGTTTTAAGAGTTAATTTCTTATTTTAAGTGTTCAACATGCTTATTTCTAGATTATAAAATGGTAGAAGTGTAAAGTACAACTGGGTTAGCACAGATTGCCCATGCCTTCAGCTGTAGGACAACCACGGGACATTTAATGCACTTAATGCAATGATTTGACATGTGTAAAATATGCTGGAAGGACTGAGGTTAGCTGCCTGTCTGCTGCAGTAGCCTTATATCTACTCGAATGAGAGTATGAACAACAGAGGAAACAAATATGAAATAGTTTTCATTACTCAGAAAGTCTCATGGGCCTGTTCGACAGAGTCTGCTATCTGCACAAAGGATGACAAACCGCTTTTCCCAAAACACCAATTGTGTGTAAAACGACTTCTTTTCATGTCTGTGAGTTCAGAGCTGGTTTCTGCTGTTTCTGCTCCCTTTTTCTCAATGCCTACTAACCTTATTATGGGTATCAGAGGCCTTAATCTGACTGAGTCTGGCTTTGAGCCTAGTCCCTCCCCCTCCAGGCCTTTCTCCTCCCCTCCGCTCCCCCAGCATCTCCTCTCCTGCAACAGGATTTGAAGGCGAGGAGAGAGGGAGGGGGCAGAGCCGAGAGAGAAACAAAAAACGTGACTAGGCACCCAAAGCGTCCTGTTATGCAACAACTGACCTACTAACATACATTTAGAGACTCAGAGAGAAAAGGAGAGAGAGAGGAGGAAATAGAGGGAGCGCGCACTGAAAACAAGCGGCACTGTGTTCATGCTCTCATATACCTGCACTAATCACACAGTGTGTTTTCAAAGTGACGGACGTTGTGCGTGTGAGTGTGTGTGTGTGAGGGAAGCAGACCAGCAGCCGATGCGCAAAGCGGATTGTTGGACAGGAACCTGTATCTTCTGTGAATTCAGAATTTTAAAACGGTGAGTTATTATTTTTATTAACATACCGTTATTATCCTAGTATTTTACCATGTTGTGTATGATACACAGGCTATCCGATTGTGTGGTTTTGCATTTTTTCTGAGGAATTTCCTGGCGCTTTTACACAATGTGCGTTTGTTTTGGTGCGTGGCTGCATTTTCTCAATGTCAAGGCGAGGCTGCCCCCCTTCTGTGAGGGTCTGTGTTTGTGTGTGTGTGTGTGTGTGAGGGAGGGAGGCAGGTCGAGGGAGGGAAACAGGGAAGGGGGTGGAGGACCAGAGGTTTTGGGATTCCTTCAGAAAAAAAGGTGGATATTTTGGAGCGGTGCCATAGCTGTAATGAGGCAGGGTCAACACATCCGCGCTGCTGTGTTATGGTGCGTACCCCAGTTATATATTCATGGTGTTCTGGTGCTTTTAGCGAGCAGCTTTCTGTTTAAATCTGTGTAATAAAACACAGGTGGTTATTATTTGAAAGTAGGCCTAATTGTTTATTTTAATAATGATCATAAAATGCTATTATGATTATAATTAGGCTGCATAAATAGATTATTTCACGTGCGTAATGTTCAAAGTCAGGTTTATATGTTGCACAGACTTATTTATACACTATTTTTGGGTTAGTAGGCTAGTCCATACAGACAACTGGAAAAAATCCCATGCAGGCACAGAGGACACACTTCTCTCCGTCACGTGTAGCAGCTCTTTGTAAAGGTTAACGCGGCTGTGCAGCCCTCAGGGTTAACCCTTTAGTAGGCTCTAGCAGTCTGAAGGAGCACAACACAATCCAGAGCACACCGACACGCAGGATCCTCCGTCCTCCTGGATACATGTGGACATTCCACTTTTGTCTTTCTATTGCTGGGGAGCAGACATGAAGAATGGTGAAGTTTACGGGCTCTGAGGGGTGCAACCGCTGCCAGGTGAGGTGTGGATCAGAACATCTGGATCAGATGTGGGTCAGATGTGTTTCCCGATCAGCTCAGCTGACAGCTAGGCTGAAACAGGTGTATGTTTTAGTGATAATATGTGGGGATTGTTTGTGGAGACACGCGGTATTTTCGGTGAATTTCATAACGCAGATGAATTCATGCAGTCGCCTCGGATGACTGAAGATCCGATTAAATATGCATGAAGACGATTTGTCAGACAGAGCAACAAAGGAGGCATGCGGGGTTACATATTCCTCACAATGTGTTGCTACGTGAATGATTAGTAGTATTTTTGTGTGTATCCGTGGGCGGAATTAAACCATACATTAATTGAACTTGAATGCATAATAATAACGGATTGCCTACAGCAGTACTGGTTATGTAAAATGTGGCCAAAGGCAACTTTTAGACACATTTATGACAAAGGCAAATTTGTGTTTTATGGGATGTTTAACATTTTGTTTTGAAAGACCAAACTCAGCTTGGAGTCATTTTCCACACAGGCTTTGTGGTTTATGCACTGCACGTGGGCATGGTCATCCCCCTCCACCTCCTGCGGCTTTCTGCTCCAGGCATCACATATAACAACAGTTCATATCCGTAGAGTTATGCATGTATGTGTTGTGAAAGTGTCTGGGACTTTCCTGAGTGGAGTGGAGTGAAGCATGGCTGTAAGCACGTTAGGCATTGTAAATTGTGCATGTGGCGCATCCGTGTTGTGTTAGAAACATTGAAGAGGTTATGCAGGTTGCATAATAAATGAATTAAATAATTAAAATGGATCAAAGTAAGGGGCAGATTATGCAATCGGCGGAAACCCATAGTCTGCTCTGTGGCGATACAGCCCCGCGCTTTGCTGCGGAGCGGCCGCTGCCAATTGGTTGGCGCACACACTGGGTCTCTATGCCAGCTATGAATGTAGGTCACAGCAGTCCTGTGGGAGGGGGATGAGGCACACAACCGCCGCTGACTAGAAAGGCAGAATCAAAACCCCACCAAAATAAATCCTCGCCCCGCCATAACAAAGGAACGAGGCAGGCATGCAGAAATAGAAGATAAAAGATAAACGCCCTGCGCGACCTAAATAAATGGGGTACCATTCCCATTTAAAAAACTTAGAGGCTACAATTTAAGGGATAAAAACATACTATTCTTCAAATATCTTTTAAGGCCACTTCCATAATCTGAACTGTTGAGGCAACTGGTTATTTCACCAAATCCTCTTAACCAGATGAACTCATTGGTTGTTTTTTATTGTTAACTCTGTGAAACAGTCACAATTTCGGTTTAGGCACCAAAAATACTTCCTTAAGGTTAGGGCAAAAAGTACATGGTTGGGCGGTATAAAAGTGAGCTGACGTAACTACAAGAGGCGAAGTAGTTACCTTGGTTTCGACACACAGAAGTTACTTAAAATAACTGTTTGCTTTTGTCTTACAAGGTACACAAATGATGAAATGATGAAAGTCCAGTTTGTTTGACCCATCCATTGCCCACCCTAAGTGGACTTTTTTGTTCTCTATACTCTATTTTCGCTTTTACAATCAATAACGTCACTTCTGCCTTGGCATTGTTCATAATTACTATGGCAACTAGAGGTCCCCAATGGCTAGAAACGTAAATATGGGTTGTAATAAGCAGCTGGGTTGCAAGCAACCCATAGGGTCTTTTTTTATGGGAGGACAATCTGGGATATTTGGCGAAACCCTGTCCAACTTTACTAAATAAAAAAACGTGCGAGAGGAGTTCATGGTCGGAGGCATTGAGTGGTTTCCATCCTGTCCCACTTTGTGGCCTCTTGACTTACCCGGGGTTTCCTGGCATATGTAAGATGATAAAATATGAGGGCAGTGCTTTGTTATTGTGCTGTGGTTTCGAGCCAGCAGAGGCGAATTACAGCATTTAGTAGGCCAAGGGAGCACATGTGACTGGTGCAACACATGGACTGAGTCACTGCTTTTTTTTCCTTTTCAAGAGGGTGATATGGTGTTCGTGGAACAAGGATCTAGGTTGGATAGGACTCCGCCTTACTGGCATGCTGCCTGATTTCCTAACCCCCCTCCCTTGCTCTTTTTTCTTGGGAAGATAAAGTCAGCCCCGAGTCTTGGAATCCAAGCAGACCCCACCCATGACCCCCCCAACCCTGCACCACGTGCCATACATTGCATTCTTCCCAGGGAGGGGTGCAAAAGTTTCATCACACCCCCCTTTCTCTGAAGCATGTGCCCCCTCTCCCTTTTATTTTTGACCTGCTCCCATTTCCTAAACCGCTCCACAGAAACACGTGCAGGGGTTTGAACTTGGTCCACTGTTTCCAGAGCTCACTGCCACATTTAGACTCTTGTGGTGCGGGCCCTGTGGTTTGTGTGAGCGAGTGCAACTTGGATTCTTTTACTGTGCTATCATTCCACAAGTGCCACAGAGACCTAGTGATGACACGTGACGAATATATGATAAATTGGAAAGAGTAAACTAGGTCAAGGAAATGTGTGCAGAGGAGTGGGGCTGCAGTGTAGCCTACTGTAGGTTAGCTTGCTTCAGTGGAATATAGTATATCTGAGCTAGAAAACCACCTTCACACATGCAAATAAAAACGCTGCATTTTAACTTGGAGGCATGTTTTTGAAGCAACTCTTAAAGCTGTTGTAATGTTAATGACAAAGACAGTGAGTGAAATGGATTACAGGCTGAGCTGTGAAGGAGAGACACACCTTGTACGTGGCTGTGATTCACGTTCATTCACATGGTGAAATACTGAGGGGTAACAGAGCGGGAGACACACAGGAAAAAGCAAGAGCCACCACTGGGAGTTAATTAAACACCAGAGTTCATTCATGTGCCCGCCTGTAGTAGAGATATGCAATATACGCACTCTGTGACGTCAATCACCCTGGTTTTGTTACAAAACCTAGTTTATAACCATCTGCTTTTGGCCTTTTCAAGCCACTGGTTCAGAAGAAGGGAGGAAAAGTCCGATATGATTGGCTACCATCCCCCCCCCCCCTTTTTTTTTTGTTGCTATGGGTGACACATTCCTTCTATTGATGCAATACCAACTTTGTCGCAATTGCCTCTGGTTTCCCCCCTACCCAGCTACAGTATAATCTCATCTCTATCCCTCTCTTTGTTTAAACTCTCCCTCACTGATTCAGTTTCTTTGTCTCCGCTCCACTTGCTCTCACCTCCATCTATATTTAGACAATGCTCTAATTCTCCGTGCCTCTTTGTTCTTTTTTTGTCTTCCCATCTTCTTTCTGATCTCTCCCTTGTCTCTCTTCGCCTCACCTCTCCGCGGCTCGGTTGACCTATATTCCAGCGAGCCGTACAGTGGAGGCAGCTCAACTCGTGTTTATCGAGTGCAGCCGGGCCCGTTTCTGGGTCAGTAGGACACGCTGAGGAAAAGTCTTATTCTTTCCCTCTCGTGCCCAACAGCCACATGTCACAGGCTCACGAGGATAACCTGAAACCATTCAGCCAAGAAAAGGGGGAACAGCCCAGACATTTTTAAACAAATATGGTGTAAATCTAATGCAGATTCTTAGAAGAGAAATGAAAAAATGGCCATTGTGTGCATTTTAGACATAAAAACCCCTTTTCCCAGAATCTGGGCTCAAATCCATAGACTATTCATTGCGAGGATTCACTTACGCAAGTGTCAGATCCTGGGAAGAGCTGAGTATAACCAGTGCAAACACCTTGCCAGATTATGAGATAACAGATTCAGACAGTGTAATACTGCTTATGCAGTTTAACCCAGGAGGCAGATGTGGAGTAACACACATTTACTGCAGCTGGTAAACATGGGATGGGATCTACTTGGACTCTGTTATTATGGATACATTTAAATATAGAACACACATACATATGGAAGGGAAAACTGTGTATGTTTGACCTTCACTGCTTCAATTACCTTACAAATCTGAAGGTTCATGGTCTAACTGCAGAGTCAGTCACTTGTTTGTTATTATGTCATGTGGAGGAACAGTAACTACACGTGTGACCTAGTTAATTTTCCTTGATGAGCCTATACTGTGATTATTAACCACAAGTAGGTCAATGCAACATTTCCTGTAATAACTTAAACATTTACCCTGTTGGTGGCAATAGAACTATATGTTGTCCGATATGTGAAGATATGAAACTGTTTACACAATATACGATGCATGTGGGGATATATGTTGTTAGCTATTTGTTTTATTTGAATTTATTCTTTATTTAGATGAAGTTTGGAGTTTGAAGTTTTTTTTATTTTGCACATTAATAAGACAAAAGACAAGGATAAAGAGATAACAACCAAAAGGAAGTTGCAAAAGGGCTTCTACAGGGCCTCCACCTATATTTAAATTCACAAGTTAAACTGACAATGAAAATACAGTGCAGATGTTTAATTAGCTATCTGATCGTTTCTAGAATTGGTTGACAATGTAATACATGTATGTAGAAAGTATAATAATGAAAAAAAATCTGCAGTTTTCTGAGTCCCTTTGAATAGTTTTAACACACAGGTCTATTTCACTCTAGCTAATAAATGCACTAAAATCGGCCACCGTGTTATCATGGCCAACATTGCCATCCCTAAAGCACTAATACGGCTAAAAACAGCAGAAAGCATTTAAAAAGATTACTTTTTTTGTTTAACTCACTGCATATATGGCCTTATAATTACAACATCATACTGGCTATAGTCTGGAGGCACACCTGTTCAGCTCATTACAGAGGCCTCCCCGCTGTGTTCCAGCTCTGAGGAACTCATCTCTGTAGTTATGAGACTTCCGACCACCCTCGTGTTTTACCCAAATGTTAACAGGCCGTGTTATTCCTACCCGTGTCCCGCCTCCTTTCTTTCCAGGAGCCCGTGACCTATATTTATCAGTGCCCCACCTCCCAGCTGCCCCCACACCTCCAAATCTCTCTCCCAGTCTCAGCCTCTTTATCCTTGACCTGCTCCGGCTGCTGCCTTTGTCTGCCTTATCTGCTCACTCTGCATCATTGATTTGGCATTGAGTTGTTTTGGTGAAGAATGCTGCCACATTCCTCTGTGGATGAAAGCATGGGGGGTCGTGGCGTTTCAGCAGATTTTTGTCAACGGGGTTTGTCGGTGGAAAAGCAGTGGGCTGTCCTTTGTGTAGGTTTTTTATTTTTTTGTGAAATGTTCTAAAATGGATCCAGGGAACCCCAGCAGCCCTGCATCTGAGTCACCCTTTGCTCCGTCTGGGCTGAATACTCGTCAGACAAACAAAAAGAGCTAATCCTTCAACAGTCAAGTATTGTGCTCTCACCATGTGTCAGACTGATGCAATTTCTCTGGTGTTATATTATTAATTTCATGTGTGCACTTGCCTTAGTTGCCATGTATGTCATCTCTAATTACCAGTCTTTCATTTTTTATTTGAGTTGCTTTCAAAGAAATGCAAGCTCAGATATTTTAACATCTTTAAAACATTATATTGAGGCTTTTATAACTTTTTGGTGACAAGATGAAACAGAATCCTAAACCTCGCAATGAACTCAGTGCCCTCGTTACATCACGAAAGTCAACATCAACATGCTGGGACAAGGGTCAGGGGTCATAGGCTGCAGACAGAGCAGATCAATAGTGGGGCTAAAAGGTCAGACGGGGAGGTCTAGTGCCCATTCATTAGTTGTTAGGGCCAACAGTGTCAGTTAAAGACAGAAATGCCAAAACAGCAAAGGGAAGCTGTTTGGAAATTGAAATGTCTTTGATCACCATGCATGCTTAAAAGAATAAAAACATCTCAAATGTGCCATGAGAATGTATAATGAAGCACCAACAGTCCACATGGATTAACATATTTCTTTCTGTTTTTATCTCTGCAGCCTTTCATCTTGCAGCCAACTGAAGAGAGACAGACAGAGCGAGAGCGAAGCTCCCCAAGAGACTGACACGCTGAGGTAGACGGGCCGACCTACATCCTGGAGATCTAGGACACTTCTCTGCCAGCTTAGCTTTTACAAACAGCGGAAAAGCAGGAAAAAAAGGCATTTGTGCTTTTTTAAAATACTTATCGGATCCATTCTCGACACTGAACCAAAACCCCTTCAAGTGGATAAATGAGGGTTGCTAATGCTGAGCTACAGCTGTTCTTTATCTTTTTGGCTAATTTGGACACTTGAGTCCCCTCCTGTTGTAACGACACTGAAGCGGCAATAAACAGACCAAGAACTTTGCAAGAAAACCTTCAAAGGTGTTTTTGCCACCACCCCCTCCTCCCCTTGACCTCTGACCTGGTTCTTTCCCCAAGAAACATTTCAAACTGGCTGTCACCAGACAAAAATGGAAAATCTGACCTCAGCTCTCAAAAACTCAGGGAATAACCACAACTGCGTTGAGACCTTCAGCAGTTACGAAGAGTCTTTAACTTCCGCTGAAGGGAGTCCAGCTCGCTTAGGCCGCCTCATCAAGCCCAAACCCAACATGTCCTGCAGGCGAAAACGTGAGTTCATTTCGGATGAGAAGAAAGATGCGTGCTATTGGGAGAAACGCCGCAAAAACAACGAGGCAGCCAAGCGCTCCCGGGAGAAGCGACGTCTCAATGATATGGTTTTGGAGAACCGTGTCATTGCACTGAATGATGAAAATGTGAGGCTCAAGACAGAGCTGCTCCAGCTGAAGCTGCGCTTTGGCCTTATAAACACTGCCTCCTACATTGAAAAGAGCCAGCAGATTGGTGGAAGCAACACAGGAAATGGAGGCTCCTCTTCATCCTCCTCCTCCTCTTCTAACCAGTACTACTCCAGTGGTTACTCTAGCGGTTCTCAGGTGATGATGAACTCTGATTCCTCAGAAACGGAGCAGTCTGGGCACAACGACGGCCACAGGCAGCTGGTGAAATACTCCCCACGTGGCTCCCTCTCTGACATGTCCGACGGCTCCTCCAGGGACAGCCCTGACCCCATCCCTTTTGAGATCAAACAGGAAGGTGACAGGCTAGAGATGGACATTGCCAATGGCACCACCACCCAGATCATGTTTAACATCCACCGTGGCCTGGCCTCTGTGCCCACTCACCATCAGATTCAGCAGCATTCGCAGGAACTGGAGGTTGCATATCACAGCCAACAGCAGCACCACCTCCATCAACAACAACAACAAACCCATCAGGAGTCTGTTCCTGCTATCAACACTGTCAGCCAGCCTGCCCCCCACCCACCTGCAGCCCAGAGGAGTGTCATCCTGTACGGCTCCAGCAGTGCCTCTTATCCTGTGGACACACTGACAAGGCACCGGGACATGGATCTGCAGGCAGCCCAGAAGCAGAGCAGCGGCCAGCCGTGCACCAGCCGTGTTACAGAAAGCTCCTCAGAGACACTGGCTGAGGTGACAACGCAGCTGGAGAGGAAGACGTTAGAAGACTCCCCTCCGTATGAGCTCTCAGACAGCTGTAATGAGCCTGGAGAGAGGCAGGTGTACAGAGTTTGCCAACTTCCCCAGCAGCACCAGCAGGAGAGAGACTCATCTGCAGATCTCCACCTCAAACAAGTGGAGGGGGTCAACCACTCGCACCTGTACCACCACCTCCAGCAGCCTCATCATTCATACCTCAGTGCCCAAGACGAGGAGCCACCTGTACTCACCTACGAGGGCGAACACAGGAGCGAGGCTTACTACCGAGGCCAGTCAAGCTCCTCTAGCAAGGACACGTCATCCAGTGATGGAGACCCCCGCAGCTCTGACAAAGAGGCCTCAACGGATGATGACGAGTCCCCTTCCTCGTCTTGCTCAGACATGGGCAGCTACCACAACCAACATCTTACCAGCCTCCACCATCCTGCCTCGCCTCTTCCCTCCTCCCAGGGCTGCTCTCAGGCCCAGGGCCGGGACCCCCACGGGGAGGTGAAGGGCACAGCGTTGCCCCACAAACTCAGGCTCAAACACCGGGCCATGAGCACCGGGAGCAGCGGCGGCAACTGCTCCGGCCAGGAATCCCCAACATCGCCTCCCTCTGCCACGCCACCTCCACTGCCCCAGCATCCCTACTTGTCCCTCATGCCACAGCAGAACATTATGCGAGAAGGACTTGGTAAAGAGGCGGCCTCAGTGGAGGGGGGCAGGAAGGAGAGCGGGAAAAAGGAGACAGGTGGACGACGCAACAAGAGGCGTGATTAGGTGACGTTCGCTTTTAGAACTTGTCACGAAAGACTCAATCTCTCCTCTACGAACTACCCTGCCATCATGCCTTTGCCCTATAATCAAATCCCCTCCGCAAGCCCTTGGGACAGGAAGCTGGGTTTTCCAATCCCTTTTCCCCGATGTCACCAATAAGGCTGGACATTTTGTAGGGCTGTATTATATTTGTATATATTGTACAGATTTTTCATTTCTTACATCCTACTTACAGAAGCACTTTTGTTTATGTGATGAGAGGAGGAATGGAACTACCTGCTTTTCTACTTCTGTCATCCAACAATATACCGCTGAGCACATCAACATTTAGATCGCTTACAAACAAGAATGTAGGAAAAAGACAAGTTTTGAGCTTTATCAGTACTATAAATTTGGTACATATCTGACTGTAGACAAACATACACATGTATGGCTATCTGCCTTAATTAAAATCTAATGCAAACGTACACTGGGGACATTCCCTCGACCAAAGAAGCACCAACACCACCAACACTACAAATATCAAGTTCCATACCTCTTCCCAGACCCTACCTCTACCAACCCATCCTCTCCCCAACCATCTCCATTATTTCACAAAAGATTGCCATCACCTTTATTTTTTAAGCACTTGGTTTGTATATTACTGTGATATATGAATATATGTATCTATTATAAATATATATTTTACAAAGAAATTTGAATACAAATTCAACAAAAATGCGACAAACCTGCAATGGTAAAAGAGGGTTTTTGAAAGTGACCATCCTATTATGAATCACAATTACTGTACAGCCACATTGTCCGCTGTTGCGACAGGACTCATTCAAATTAAAACACCTCTCTCTTGATTGTTAAGCTTTAGCATTAATCATTTGTTAATGCCCTGTTTACACAGAAATGGCCGTCCAGTTTGGAGCGCCAACAGCACTGAATGGAGAACATGTTGTTTCCTGAGGCGAGGGCCTCATTAAAATTTTTGGATTTTTTAACCTTTAACCAGCCTTTAAATATTCGGTGGAATTCACCAGCTGCAGGCTATAAGCCTTTAGTTTATTTGAGCTTTATCAACCATATCTTGTTGTTGTTACCATTCACTGGCCCAATGTATTTATTTCCCTCTTCTCCACATGCCCATCACTGTAGAAAAGCCCACAGGGACATAGACCGAGAATGTGTACAGACCTTTTCAGATACATACTGCAGCCTTGAGTTTAAACTGTAAAGGAGGTATGGGATGCTTGGGGGCAAAGTCACATTCATGTAAACACACTACAATGCACTGACTTCTGAGCGGGTTGCTCTTGTGTAAAAACCTAAGAAGAGTTACTTTCTATGAATTGACATTAAATGAGGTTTTGTAGTGTGACCAAGCACTTGAGGTCCATATTGGCTCCCAGATAATTGACTTATTGTGAAATAAGTAAGCAAAACCAAAATTCTCTAACCTTCCAATTGGTGCCAATGTTAAATTAGCTGCAACCAGCAACAATCTGAGCCTAAATTAAACAAGTATATGACCTCCCTTGATTCCCATGTGCCTCCATTATTCATTTTAGGGGTTATTCTTCCCCTTCTCATTGTAGTTCTGCTACTGGGCAGTGATGGATTGCCTGCACTGGATCCTAGTTTAGCAAAAGTCTATGTACCATGTTTGGCTTTTTGGTGCCTGTGTATAAATGTAAAGTTCCCCCCACCTGAACAACACTGTAATGTTTATTTCATTGGTTTTATATCCTCTTTTTTGTCAAAGTGTTGTTCCGTTTTCTCTATACTGTGTCTTTTCTCCTATTGACTGTGATGACATGTATTTGCCTCATTCCTCCTCCCCCTTTTTTCAGTGTGTATTAATCAGTAATGTTTGTGGTTTTGCTGATGGTTTTATGAAAAAGACAAGAAAAAAAGAAACTGGCAAAGATAGTGTGGTGTTTAGAGATGGGTGGTGGTTGGTCTGGTTGGTCATTACCATCGCTTCCTTTTGACATGAATATGTATGTAAAGACACTAATGTCCATTGTGGATGATGGGAGCATTTCAGGATCGAAAAATAAAATAAAAAGAATGTTGACCCTATCAACATATCATGAAAACTGCCCTGTTTTTCTCTGTTATTTCACCAGTGTTTGTGTGGTTTAGCACAATAACACACATTGGACTCACACACTGTACTGGCCTGCTGTATTATTGACTGATTTTACAGCCCACAAAGCAAGACTTTCATCAAACTGAACTTTGATATTTTTAAGAGCAGTGACTGTCAACATAGCAATCACAGTCTGTAGGCAGCACGTACAATTCGCAGCTTGGCTCATCATTCTATCAACTGTTATGATGTTCTGTAAACTCGTGCCAGAACCAGCAGTTAGGTAACGCATTAGTCACTGACTGACATAAAAGATGAACCACCAAACAGAATAAATAAGGCCAATACAGCATTCTTTGTATTGTTGGTTTAAATCTATCTTTTATATTATTGGATGACAGTTAGAATATGTCTTGATACCGTATGGCATATTATTATATTCTATATATAATCCATTATTCATTGTTATTTTTATTATGTATTATTATAAAAGTATCTCTTCAACTACTATTACAACCCCAATTCCAAAAAGTTAGGACATTATCAAACGTAAATTTAGAAAATACAATAAAAATGTTCTAATTCTTAGAGACATATACTCAATTAAAAACAAAATTTAATTCGTATATTTTTGTATTCTTTTTTCACAGTGTCCCAACTTTTTGTAAACTATTTCTCTAAAGAAATATTATATAATAATTGATATATATATATATATATATATATATATATATATATATATATATATATATATATATATATATATATATATTACTTATATAACACCCCAAATTATTGTGGAATGGATTCAAATGCAATAGATCTACTTGCTTAAATATTTATTATGTGAATTCTACTCCAGCATACTTAAAAAATAGTAACACTAGACAAATTTTGCCTCTTTTTTAGGTGGCAGGAGTGAAAATAAGCCAACCTCAAAATTGATTATGCTGAGGTTTCAGAATGATACAGGTAGTTGGAGAACAATGAGATATAGCTGGAATAGTGGATATAGCTGATGAAATGGGGGAAAAAATCTTCCCAGGGGAGCATTTCCATAGGTCCGCTGGGGCCTCAATGTCTAGATGCATATATAAAAGCATGCATCTGTTTCCTTTGAGGCTGATTGTAGATTTAGAGCATGGCAAGACGTCAGAGGCACGACCGGTTCACAGATAGCCTTGTATAGAGTTTACATTCCCTGTGGGCAACTCAGCCTTTTTGACATCGGAGGCTAATGTGCAACGAGAGGAGCTTCACAGTGACACGCTTTGCCAGCAAACTCCCAGGCAAGCTTATCTGATGTAACATTGGCCTACTTCTACGAATAGACGTGACCTTAAATCATGAAATACCATCAAATGGTACACTCACGTTAGCCAGAACCCTTGTATAGGTACACACTGCTGATTATAGACTCTGCACTTGAGACTCAAGGATCTTTGGTATCTCATTTCTTTGACATAAACACACAACCTTGGGTGGGCATAAAAAGGCCGGATATGAAATAAAAACACTGTAAAGTACATCTGTGCTCTAACATGATTTCACTCAGCAGCCAGACACTGACCTACAAAGCCAGAGAATCGCTTTTGCTGCGACAGCTTGACCAGGTGTGCACAAACTGGGCCACGTTTCAAACTGAACAGCCTATATCTGAGCTGAGAGAGTCAGCTCTGTGTGGTGTGAGGGACAAAGCCGGGGCAGAGCCAGTCTGAGCCTCTGACTGCTGCTGCCAGCCCAACTGTCCTGCCAAGTCCCACTGCATTCTTTGTATTGACACAGAAAAGGCTGCCGTGCTAAAGTCCAGACTGACGGCATTACGGTACCATATTTACCACTGTAAAGCTTGCATATAGATAGTTAGATACTAGAAAACAATACTCGACTAACAACTTATATCTGTTCAAACCTTATTAATTAGGGCTCATAAATGCAAAATGTAGAAATTAATTACAGTATATAATATGAATGGTTTAACCTTCTGGAGTCCATGAAACCACCTGCATATTAGTTCTTCATGACGTGAAGACATAAAAATGAAGCAACATGGAGTCTTGCCATCAGCTTCCCTCTAAAGTTCTGGCTTGAAAGTCCATGTCAGATTTTTTTTTAATGCTATTTGGCCAAGTAAAACCGGAGATAATGTCAAATATATTAGTATAAAATATAGAACTAGAGATTATCCTCATTTTACCTGTTATATGCTATATTTGCATATATTTTCATATTTGCAAAATGTACATTTCTGTGTATATGAAACATAATTTTCAAGGTCAGATTTTATGTTTTCCTTAGTTTCTTTTGGGTTCAAAATTTTGATCAAGTAAGTCAAAGTTAAAAATTAATTATCAGGACATATAGGTGAGGTTGCGCTGAAAAAAATCATACCAACATGGCATGGTAAAGATCTTTTAACAGATTTTTAATGGACATAAAAGCCCAAGATTTCAGAGGGTTAAATTACACAACTGCTCCCTAAAATGGGTAAATTATAAGATAAGCATAACTATTAACAATTTATTTTATCTTTGTCTCCCAGACTCTTATAAACCAAAATGGGGTCATGTTCATAACAACATAAAGGGCAAAGGGAGGAGCAGTGAGGGGGTGGGGTGGGGGGGGGCAGGATACAGGAGGGGAGGGAAGTTAACCCAGTGCACTAACTTGATCTAAGCCTGCAAACAAAGCACCTCTTTGAGGCTGACGCATCAATGCCCTTCACAATGCTCTCAGTCACACACACAAGCAAATACGTGAATGCACACACACATACCGACACACGTGCAAATATTAAAAGAAGGAAAAAAAGCACAAAGCACTGCCGTACCCATAGGATTTTGGCTTACAGGGAGTTGTAGGTAAACATGAAATTCCTTAGAATAGCCACCCTAGCACCCGAGGGATCGTACCAAGGTGACACTCCTTGTGAAGCTCTGGCAGCATTTTGCTGCGTCTCCCATTTTCCTGATTTGACTTGAACGGTTGCTGCACCAGAGCTTGCATAAACAGGTCAGGAGGAAAGTAGGTCAGCGTGCGCGGGAAGGGAGGAGCGAGGAAAAGGAGAAGAGAGAGAGAGAGAGAGAGAAAGAGTGCTGATGGATAAATCGATGAAGGTTATGGCTCCATCCGTGTCACTTTTGTTTGTCTCTGGCAGCAGAGATGCTCTTGGCTAACAGAGCAGAAACAGAACTCTCGTGTTACCTGGTTCCCCTTCACAGCCCGGGGAAAAGGGTTAGTGGAGCACGAAAGGAGGGAGTGGAGGGACGGGGTGATGGAGAGTGAGAGAAGGATGAGAGAGCAGGCTAGTAGGGGTCAGGGGCGAGGGAGGGGACCCCAGGACTGCACAGATCTGGTGTGTTTCCAAGATGACACACTAGAAGCTTCTCACACATTTCATAATTGTCATTCATGGGCAGGTTCCAGGATGCCTGCGAAGCCAGCTCAGATTCAGGTAATAGAGCTGAAGAATTCCCCTGCATCTGAACTGGAAAGTACATGCTGTAACCACAGAGCTCAATTTGCTTTTTGCCTGTCATTACATACTGCAGCATGTGTACAATGACCTGCACTGTATGCTAATAATGAGCAAATTAAGGCAGCGGCCCTGTTAACTGAACATGTTTCCTGTCACTGACCTCTTTGTGAGCCACACCTGTGAACACTATTCTATAGCTGCTGAGCAAACACACCTGTGCACACAGAGGTGCACACAGAGGTGCACTGCATGTGCACGTGCTAACAGAGTGCATATGCAGCATGTGAATGATGATGCACAGTTTCATCACGCTGCTGTTGAGATGACCTACTTGTTTATCATTCACCACCTTGAAGTCACCAATCCAACAGTTCACTACCTGACACTCGTGGTTCTCATTACAAAATCTTCTATTTTCTCCTATGAATTATGAGAGTTGGGTCATGTTTTACAGTTTTGCCCCTTTGCCCTCTCATCCAGTCCAGACTGGTCTGGTGTACAAGCCTAAACTTTTATGCAAATAGGCTGAACAGGCATTCATCATTATGACATGTTGTGGCAAATGAACAAGTAGCCTAGATCCTCATCTGTATACAGTGTTTCCAACCCATAGACCAGTGGTTCCCAAAGTTTTTCTAATGGGCCCTCCAATAAATTAGAGGCTTTGTAATTAATTCATCAAAATTAATCACATTTTAATCACATATAAATATTTGACCTGAGAACAGTGAGAAGTAATTTTTTTCACATGGATTTTTAGTATACCATTGAATAATGACTGAATACATAAGCTTAAGCAACAAAAATATTGTTTATTTTTGTTCAAGTCCAACAGACCAGTGCAATTTTTGCCATTAAGTGTAGCAATAGCATATTTAGAAATATAGTACATTTCAGAAATTCAGGTAGCCTATAGGTAGGTAGACCTTCTGTAAACTAGAATACTTTGGTTTTTTAAGTAAAACACAATCCACGCTAGCTACCACACTAGCCGCTAGCTGCTATATGTTTAGCATTGAGGTGATACTTGAGGCTAAATGTGCTGCGGTGATAGGTGAATTCCTTGTTGCATAGCAACACAACCATGCTCTTATTGACGCTTCCATCCGTTGATTTTTGTAACAAAATGTCCCATCATCCACGGGGCCAACCAAAGCGTCTCATCAGCTTCTTCCTTCATGTTCACTGTGGTTTGTTGTTGTCTGAACTCATGAACGCTAGTTGGTGCTCCAGTATAATCGGTCCACCTGAAACTCATCCAGTGAGAAACGTTCCGCGGTGCAAAAATAAGTGCAATTAAAATGCGTCAATTTTTTTAACGCGTTCATTTTTGTGTAATTAATTTGTCTTAATGTCTAACGCGTTAAAGTCCCAGCCCTAATTTTTTTTTCTTTTTTTTTGTATTCATAACCTTTGGAGTAGAGTCATGATCTTATTTAGCAATTTAGACTTACCAGTTGAGTCAACTGAGACACGTTATAGTGAAGATTTTGGTATACTGGTCCAGTCTGGTGTTCAGCTTTTTTTCAAACGCATTTGAATATTTTTTACACTGGTCCAACCCTAATCATTACATAAACAAAACAAAACATCATTGTTTCTTTAAAGAAAAAAATCCTAGAAAATAACCAAGGACTGACTGATACCAGTCAAAATAACAAGTCTATTTAAAAGGGAAGATCAAAAACATTTTCTGCTTGCATAACAAGTTTGTAGCTTGAGGCTCAGTTCACATCTTATCCCAAGTTATGAAAAGGTTAGAGGCAGAGGGAGCGTTGTTAGATCACATGCAGCAACATTACAGAGCTGCGATGTGAGGGAAAAGAGATGAGAAGAGTTAGAGGTGGATAAATACATCGTAATGAAGGGAAGAAGGAGACAAAGACATATTATGTGTTAGGCTATGGTAAAAAAAAAAGTGTGCAGTTTCAGTTTGAGATAAACTCTTATGGAGGAAGTGACGGCATGTTTACTTTTAGCAAAGAAGAAGAGTGAGCGATCAATTTTAAGGTTCTTTTATTAGTTTTTAAATGTCTTAACGGTCTTGGGCCATCTTATCTATCGGATATGCTTTTATCATATCAACCCTCGCGGGTCCTGAGGTCCTCTGGCACCGGCCTTTTAATTATTCCAAGAGTTAAAACTAAAACCTACAGGGAGGCTGCATTCAACCATTATGGCCCGCGCCTATGGAACAGCCTGCCAGAGGACATCAGGACTGCAGAGACTGTTGATGTTTTGAAAAGGAGGCTCAAGACCCACCTGTTTGGTCTAGCTTTTAACTGATTAGTCTAGTTTTTATCCTGTCCTGTTGTCTTTAGTCTTTTAGTTTTTATCCTGTCCTGATGTCTTTTAGTCTTTTAGTTTTTATCCTGTCCTGATGTCTTTTAGTCTTTTAGTTTTTATCCTGTCCTGATGTCTTTTAGTCTTTTAGTTTTTATCCTGTCCCGATGTCTTTTAGTCTTTTAGTTTTTATCCTGTCCTGATGTCTTTTAGTCTTTTAGTTTTTATCCTGTCCCGATGTCTTTTAGTCTTTTAGTTTTTATCCTGTCCTGTTGTCTTTAGTCTTTTAGTTTTTATCCTCTCCTGATGTCTTTTAGTCTTTTAGTTTTTATCCTGTCCTGATGTCTTTTAGTCTTTTAGTTTTTATCCTGTCCTGATGTCTTTTAGTCTTTTAGTTTTTATCCTGTCACGATGTCTTTTAGTCTTTTAGTTTTTATCCTGTCCTGATGTCTTTTAGTCTTTTAGTTTTTATCCTGTCCTGATGTCTTTTAGTCTTTTAGTTTTTATCCTGTCCTGTTGTCTTTTAGTCTTTTAGCTTTTAGCTCCAGTGTTCCCTCATGAGGGTCTCCGCACTGGGGGGTGTGTTGGGTCTGCCCGTGGGGATGTGGTCTTGGAGATTCCCTGGGACCGGGGGTCTGGGCGGCTCTGCACCATGTGTGGTGTCCGCCCCGGTCTACCCGGGTCGTGGTGGTCTCTGTGACGGCGTCCTCTATGGCTGTGGGCTGTGCCACCTCTCAGTGTGGATGCTTCCACAGGTTGCTTTTTCCTCATCTGGATCCTCGGTGCCTTGCCATGTCTCTACACTGTCAATCAATATGTGCTGTGTGTGAGTCTGAGTGTGTGCTTGTGTGCGTGCGTGTCTATGTGCGTGTGTGTGTACATACAGATGTGTATGTGGGGATGGGAGGGGTGGGTTTTGTCATTTTTATTGTCTGTTTTTACCCTTATTTTTTGTAAAGCACTTTGTGTTACATTTCTATGTATGAAAAGCGCTATATAAATAAAGTTTGATTTGATTTGATTTGATGAGGTGGATGACATATCAAATGTTCCATGCAGTTGTTCACCCACATTCAAACTGGTCTGAAGCGGCTGGCGGAGTGAATAGAGCAGGGACAGGACAGGGAGTGGCCTTGCCTCGATTTAGCTTTGGGCCCACTGTAGCCCCCACTCCCTTCACTGTTACCATACTCTCTGGGTCATGCACACACACACATAAACACACACACACACTTACAAAACAGTGCATTGACCTGCAGCCTCAACTGCATCTCACCTCCGAAGTGCAAGATGACTTATAAAGTGATGCCCCAGGTACACTGTAAAAAAAAACCTGTTGTTATTACAATAAAAAACTGACAGTTGTGGTTGCCAGAATTTTTCTGTAATAAATACAGTAGAACTTTTTCTAAAATTACAGTAAAAGGATATTAGCACTGTTGATTTCACATTGAAGATTGCAGATTTTTTTCCATATTTCACGGTATAAATAAAACGTTTTTCCATCAGAATAAACGCTGTTTTGCCATATAATTGACAAGAAAATACTGTATAAAAGCTGCATGAATTAAAGAGTTTACCATTAAATATTACAGTGTTTTACTGTAAAAATAAAACAGTTATTTTTACGGTAAAAAATGGCAGCTGTGGTTGCCAAAATTTTACCGTGATAAATACTGTAGAACTTTTTCTGCTATTACGGTAAAAAGATATTTGTACTGTTGATTTTACAGGTAATGTTGGTTATTTGTTTCATATTTTACCGTATAAATAAAAAATGTTTCTATCAAAATAAACATTGTTTTGCTTCATAATTGACATGAAAATACTGTATAAAATAAATATTTTGCCAAGAAATATTACAGTGTACGGGAATGGCAAAGACTTTTTTTGCATGTACTCTAGAACAGCTATTCTCAACCTTGGGGTCCCGACACCAATTGGGGTCGCAAGATGATTTCTGGGGGTCGCCAAATCATTTTGGAAGTCAGCTCTGTCTCCACTGTGTTAAAGTGTTCATGTGTTAATGTGTTTTAGTCTTTTTGGTCATTTAATGTCTTTTGTGGTCATTTAGTGTCTTTTTTGGTCATTTAGTGTCTTTTTTTGATCATTTTGTTTCCTTTTTTGTGTCCTTTTGTGTCCTTTTTTTGTCATTTTGTGTCTTTTTTGGGCCATTTTGTGTCTTTTTGTCATTTTGTCTTATTTGGTCATTTTGTGTCTTTTTGTGGTCATTTTGTGTTTTTCTTAGTCATTTGGTGTCTTTTTTGGTAATTTTGTGTCCTTTTTTGGTAATTTTGTGTCTTTTTTTAGTAATTTTGTGTCTTTCTTTGGTAATTTTGTGTATTTTTTGGACATTTTGTGTCTTTTTTGGTCATTTAGTGTCTTTTTTTGATCATTTTGTGTCATTTTGTGGTCAATTTTATTCTTTTTTGGGGTAATTTTGTGTATTTTCTGACACTAAGTATCAAGTTATTACTTTCCAAGGAGTCTCTGGCTTGAAGCTGACTGTTACAGGAGGTCAGAATGGACCTTTAAACTTATAGCAAAGGACTTAGATTAAAAGTAACAATAAAATATAAAAAAATATATACATGCACAGACAGAGAGATGTTTCAGTTGTTCTCTGCTTCATTATTTGTCCAAAATTCGTCGCATCAACTGAGTTTGTATGATCTGAACTGTGAGATTCTGTTCAGTGAGCGGGGGTCGCAGACAACATGCATGTTAAATTGGGGGTCGCGACTCAAAAAGGTTGAGAACTACTGCACTAGATGAATAACTTAGTGTGTGTGCACACTCATCTCCAGTTAATCCTCAACCTCTGATCTGGTTTTCTCTATACTAGTACAACCCATTTTTAGCAGCTCCAGTCCTGATGTCTGGTGGAAAAAAACAGTGTCTGAAATGCCTCTCACCACCTACACCTGCAGTGCAGCGGGATTCCCACTACTCGTCCTCCTGCTTAGCAAAGCAGAATGCAAATGGAGCAGTGGAAGGAGTGCTGACTGGCACACAGCAGCCAACCTGGGTCAGGGCTGTAGCTGCAGTGCCAGGTTCTGCCAGCTCATATTAGAGTGCAGGACAGAATAGTTTTAGAGAAACAGTGAGAGAAAGAGAAAAAAGGACAGATGTAGAGATGTCAAACCCAATCCCAGTGAAATAACATCATTCTTGATTCTCTGTAAAACAACAAAAGAAAGGCAATAAATCCCATTTTGATTCTTCCTGACCGCCAGAGACAGGATGACATAACTGGATGACAATGACCTTTAGAACCTCAGCTACATCCATAACTCTCGCTCTATGTCACTCTTCCTGACAGGGTTCATTGTTGATCCACTTATTTTATACCGTCTCTGGCCATCAAGAGGGATTTATAGAGCCTTAGTTATATCCATATCTCATTCTGATGGCTTCTTCTTTTGTTCTCTTTTTTTCTCCTGGTGCAGAGCAGAAGGAAAGGTGCAGTGATGACCTAGCAGTCCATTAACTTGTGGCTCTTGCTACCAATATTAGATTCTGATTCAACAATGTTACATGCAACCAGTGGTAGAATGTATTAAGTGAACTAAGTACATTTACTCAAGTACTGTACTTAAGTACAAATTCGAGATACTTGCACTTTACTTGAGTATTTCCATTTTATGTGACTTTATGCTTACACTCCACTACATTTAGCTGACAGCTTCAGTTACTTTTCAGGTTGAGATTTAACATTAAAAAAGGAACCTTAAACTAAAACTGAAACTGCATAACAGAATATTAATTAGTTAAAATGAGCCCAGTCTATACACAAATAAAATGATATATATATATATATATATATATATATATATATATATATATATATATATATATATATATATATATATATATATATATATATAGAATTGAATTGAATTGAATTGAATTGAATTGAATTGAATATATTTAACAATCTGAGTAGGTTCATTCTGCATAAGGAATACTTTTACTTTTGATACTTTAGATACATTTCGATGTCGATACTTTTATACTTTTACTTCAGTAAGTTTTGAATGCAGGACTATTACTTGTAGTGGAGTATTTTCACAGTGTGGTATTAGTACTTTTACTGAAGTAAGAGATCCGAATGCTTTTTCCACCACTGCATGCAACAATGCTGAAATTCAGCCGTGGTGATCAGCCCGGATTAAAAATGAAACTGAGCACGGTTTCCCACCATGCTGCAGTGCTGGCTTCATCCATTGGACTTTCAGAAGCTAGTGAGTATTACACTGGGCATACCTGGACCACTACGGTACTGCAGAAACAGCACAACAAAGTATCACGTTTTGGCAACTTGGTACCAAAGTACCAACTCGTGACATCCCCAGACAGGTGAATGTGTAGAGGTGAAAAATCGATACAGCATAGTATTTTGCATGGCAATATTATATCGATTCATGGCCGCCAACTATCGATATTAAGTTCCGACGGCCAGTTGGCCATCAGTATTTTCGGCGTTTTTCTTGGAGGCCATAGCGGGTTCACATTTAGGAATATACTGGAGATACTGCTATCATATGAAACTGTAAGATCCAAGGAATCTATAGGCACCATGTCAGGAAGTTGTCGAAATAAGCTGCAAAGTTTGGCTTTTTTTATGTTTCATTCAAAAAAGAAGTGAAGATGAAGTGAGATGAATAAACTGAGAATTTTCTCTCATTTGACAAAACAATTCTTGATTGAATTTAATTTTGTGGACACAAAATGCAGTTAAACAGTTAAATCGCTATATATTGTATCGCATTGCAAAATATTTAAAATAGCAATAATATCGTATTGTGACTCAAGTATCAGGATAAAATTGTATCGTGGGGCTTCTGGTGATTCACACCTCTATATATGTGCATAAATCAGCAATAACCAGAGGGAATAGTTGAAGGCGGAGACGGCTAAGACAGATAATGAATGTTGAAGAAGGCCCACAGTGCACAGAAAGGGAGGGGGAAAACATTGCGGGGAGTGAAAACAAAGAGCTGTGTCATTCTAACTAAAAAAAAAAAGAAACGAACACACCCTACTGCAGCCCCACCCAGACACATAAACAGCAGCCCCACCTGAACCTCCCTGCCAAACAGTGGCTTAACTCACAGAAGTGATGTAAGAGGTGGGAGTGACATAAATACCACAAATTCTGTTGTTTGTGCATTCATCACACCCCCACTGCTGCTGCTCCTGTGCCCTCCAGATCAGATCCACCTACACATCCACTGCAACACTGGATGCCACCGCCCAGGCAGACACTTTCTCAGGTGGAGATGCCTGGACTCATACAGCAGCGAGTGCAGGGACTGTGCACTGCAAAAAAGGTGTGTCTAAAAACAAGATAAAACACTAAATCTGAGGGAAATGATCTTGCTGCATGGACAGATAATTTCACTTTCAAGATTTCTTAACCCTTTATTGGGCGAAGAACTATATTTGGTAACTTCAGTGGATATCAAACTGGGTCCCCATGTCTCTCTGTTTGGTCGTAGAACCACATGGATTTCTTCCAGCTAATCAGCAAAGATCAGGCTACGTCACAGACAGTGACACCATGACATCTGACCAATCAATATGATTATAATATAATAATATTAACTTTATTGACCTTAACCTCCAATGTAAAAATGAAAAATTTAGAAAAAAAAATCTGCAAGAAACAGTCGTACAAACAGGGTTATTCTTCAGTGACTTGTACAAGAGAGAACTTGATTATGACGGCATATTAGGGCCAAGTATGAATAAAAATACAAACCCCGGGGGGGAGGAAATATTTCGAGAAAAAAGTTTCAAATTTATTAGATTAAAGTGGAAAATCTACAAGAAAAAAAGTTGCAGATTTAAGATATTTAAAGTGGCAAATCTTCGTGAAAAAAGTTGCAGATTTACGAGAAAAAAGTGGAAAATTCTTCACCACTTTAAATCTCATAAATCTGCGCATTTTTTTCTTGTAGATTTGCCACTTTAATCTCTTAAACTTTTTTCTCAAAAAAAAACCCCCTCCCCCGGGTCCGTATGTTTTTTTTAACACATTCTGGCTGTATGCAATATCCTCCAATATTCTCTAGGGTTGAAATTTGGAATTTACAAGTATTTCAATGAGTGCCCTATTAAGGGTTAACCCTCTGGGGTCTGAGCCTATTTGGGTCGTTTTTGAATACTTTTGATTTTCCCCTTCACGTACCACATGAAAAATGTGTACTATACCTATATTTGGTATCAATTTTTCCTTCACCTATATGATCTGACAATTATTTTTTGGATTTAACCTACTTTATCAACATATTGAGCCAAAAAATACACAAATATCATGAAATCCGAGTTGAAGAATTACACTATTTACTACAATAACAACCACAAATATGCTCAATGAACTGTTTTGGAACTTGAAAATGTAAACATAGGATGCAAATATGAACATATAAAAAGGTCAAATTTAAATATAATAAAACTATATACAAAAAAGTCCCATAAAACATGTATATTTATAGGCATTTTTTTTCTTGTTAGCTGCAACTCTTCAAAACTATGTGCAAAATTACATATTATCATTATTATCTTATCTTATTATCATATCTTTGGTTTTACATGTCCTGGGAATGTCAATGTTGAATGTTTTTTTGTTAAACTTCACATGATCTGATCAGGATGGCACGATCACAGACCCCAGCGGGTTAAATTAGATAGTTAAATCTAGAAATAAGCATGTTGAACACTTAAAATAAGATATTAACTCTTAAAACAAGATAAATTAAAGCTGCAAGCAGCGATGAACTGGCCCGAGCAGAGTGCACTGACAATTATTTGTTTCTTACCAAGATAAAAAAAAAAACTTTAGATTTAGAAGTGTTAGATAATTTATCTTGTTTTAAGAGTTAATTTCTTATTTTAAGCGTTCAACATGCTTATTTCTAGAGGTGCAATACAGAACTGTGTCATCGGTGTAGAGATGGACGTTATAGTTTGTTATAGTGGTTGCAATGTTGTTCATGACAATGGTAAACAGGACAGGACCCAATATTGAACATTGATCTTGTTTTAAGAGTAAATTTCTTATTTTAAGCATTCAACATGTTTAATTTAATAAATCTTGTCAAGTGAAATTATCTGTCCATGGGAAATTATTCCCTCAGATTTACTGTTTTTATCTTGTTTTTAGACACCTTTTTTGCAGTGTGTCATAGAGGCATACAACCCCTTAAATCAAGAGTTCTTGGTAAATCTGCTTTGTAGGGCCTGTTGCAAAATACCTAAATGTAAAACACTTACAATGAGGTAACATCTCAAAGCCAACTATCACAAACTGTCAAATCAAAGGCCAAGTCAATAAATCACAGCATGAAAAACATGTCGGTTGTCAGTAGTGAAGCAACATTGTTTCTCCAGGATTACACAACTGCAGTAACACTGAACATGTAGTGACGATAAGGAAAAATATGTGGTTTTCCATTAACTGACTCACTTTATGTGTATTACAGTGACTTGAATAATTGATTATAAGTGTACATGTCTTTTCCAATTTGTTTTTTATCTTTACAATGTCACGGTTTAATGGTTTCCCATAAGAAGCAAAGCGATTAAGTAACTGAAAAGGAATGTGTTTACACAGTGTGACGATAAGCCTTAATGCAATTATTGCAAAATTCAGGGGAAGAAAACAATAGCATCGGGGCGTGAGTTGAGCGCATATAAAACTAGAGTCATAAATGAAACTGTGCTTCTGTAAATATTGATTTGATGGCTATCACAGGTTTTATGACACACATAATGATGTGGTTTACTGGTAATGTTTAATGGTAATGTTTAATGACAGTGAAACACATGGAGCTACGTGCAACAAAAAAAAACAGATAAAAATGTGTGTGTTATCAAGAAGGGAAGGAAGAAAAGTCACACTAGATTCAAGAGGTTAGTTAGTATGACTTAAAAACATGAGCTTTTTAAGCATAAAAAATACAATTTGTTACATGTCCATTGATTGATTAAGTTGATAACTTATTTCAAGAAGTTAATCAAAATTAAAAATGAAGAAAGATGTCTTAACTCAGAAATATATAGATTTTGGATAAGCATTTCTGCCTTCACTTAACAAGGAAAAGTATTAAGGTAATAAAACTTAATATAGTATTACAATATGTCTGACTTAAGTAAACTACTTAGTTACTTATGCTCAATAAAATTGAGGTAACAATTTGCATGGACTTTTCTGAGTAGAAAGAAACTAAAATAAAGGAGTTATAGCAACTTAAATAGAGTAATTTGGTTTAGTAGACTAAGTCTCATGGGAAATACTCAATAATGTCTTAGTTGGAATTACTTAAAAAGATAAATGCAAATTGTTACAACAATGTTTTTAAAGTTGAGCCAGTGTCATTTTTTTGAGTGCAGTGCACTGCAAAAAAAGAAAAGTTGGGTGAACTCAAAATTTCAAGGCAACAAACTTCGATAAAATTTTAAGTTTGACAATTAAACTAAATATTTTAAGTTTTGTTTTTGAGTTTGCTCAACTCTGAATTCAGATTTTTGTCAACTCAACTGTAAGTTGTAGGCCTACTAACTTATAATTTTACATTATAAGTTATAACAACTTTTAATCCTTACTTCTGCAATGTGCTGAATTGGCACGATTGTAACACCGCTATGAAATGTCAATGTCGCGACCACAATTTTGAGTTAGCATTGATATGCTAATGGCTACTCTTGTAGCTGTAACAAGCAGCGTTGCTAGCATCAGTTAGTCGTTAGCTTTCGCTAATGACGGAATTTCACCGCTTTCCCGCATTTCACAACAAAGAAATAAGAGTAAGCAGAACTATTGTCCCTTGTTGTGAACCCCAACTTAAAGATATAAGTAACAACAACTCACAAACTTGTTTTTGAGCAGACAACTGGCTTACTTTGTTGTGCGAACTTACATTATTGCCCTAAATGTCAATAATTTATATTTCCAAGTTTTAACAACTTAAATCACTGTTTTTGGCCAAAAAATACAAGTTGGCTTTTTTGTAGTGTGGCAAAGCATTTCCTCATGACACTTTTGAAAAACATCACACTTTGTTCAAATCTTGCAACTTGTTGTGGTATTTTTAGTTGTTTTTGTTTTGTCTACTATGAAAGCACAGTTTCTTCTTGTCTTTGGCAGCAAACAGTGGTTTCACAGAGGGCATAGCAGTGTTGTGGTGTAGGTTGGAAAGCACAGGGGAAGGTATTACACAATATTAGGCAACCTGCTGTCTGTAGTTATACTTGAGTAGCACAGTGTTACTGTGGGATCCGGGCGGGGGAGTGTGGAATGTTTGCTTGGATTTTAGTCAGGAGGCCCCCAGACTGTACAGTGTGTGTGTATGTGCATGGAGGTGGTTATATATATGTGTGTGTGTGTGTGTGTGTGTGTGTGTATGTGTGTGTGTGTGTGTGTGTGTGTGTGTATGAAAGTGAGGGGAGGGTTCACTCACGGCAAATTACCCTGACTTGCCTTGCCTCTGTTTTTGTTTTCAATTCCCCATCCATGGAGAAGAATTAGGTCAGCAGTCACATGTGATATGTTTCTGCCAGAAGAGCAGCGAGAGACGGAAAAAAAAAAAAAAGCACATGACATTCTTAACCTTTTTAACCCTCAGGAATCGATCTATTAATTGAAAATACACGTTTTATTTACAGTAATAACTGTATTTATATATAATATGTAGACAAGCTGAGAAAGCAGTTAAAGTTTAATCATAGGAGCTTTCACAGTGTGACATTTATGTTTCTAGACCATATTTACAATGTGAATTTTCTTTCTACAATGAAAATTATTACTATTTTTAATTTACATGCAAATAGACTGTTTTGTAGTTCTATTATTTATAATTTTTTTCTGCTGTTTTTGTGTGTATTAATGGTAAAAAAAAAAAAAAAAAGAAGAAGAAGAAGGTACATTTCCATTGACACCTGTGTCTTTTGTTTGTATTTTGGGTTCCTGGCAGCTTTATACTTTAATTAAAATAAAATGAGAAATCTGACTGATAGCCAAGTTTGTGTGGAGACAAAGGAGCCATGCATGTGATGTAAAGACAGACTGAAAGATGCTAAACAGAGACAGACATGAATGCATAGGAAGTTGTCAAATTTGAACCAAAATCTCCTGGACTTCAGAGGTTTAACAGATATTTTGATCTGTAACTAAGCCTTTAACTCAAAAGCTTAAAGCTTCATGAGTAGACTTTTTAAGGCCACGTCTTCAAAAAAAATGTTTTTTTCTTCTCACTGACTCACACAGAAATGGCAGTTGGCCATGTGTAAGGCATACTGTTTACTTTGGAAGGGCTCCAGTTTTTTTGTCCTTGTGGAAAGTTTCAATCACAGGTGTCGCTGGTATGTGTGTAGCGTAAACATGAGTGTTTACAGGCAATGGGAGTGGCCACAACGAGGATACAAAGAACAAAACATTAAGTGTCACAGTGATATGTTCTGTTCTGATGTCCATTCCTGATAAATACTTGCGATATCTGCTCTTTCCTGAAAGCACAGATGCATGGCCAACATGTTGATGACGAACATGTGATGTTATTAGTGAAAGAAAGCATTGAAAATATGTTTTGTTTAACTCAAGGATTCTTTTCTGTGGCAGCTAGCAGGATGATGAGGACAAAGGGCAGACAAAGAAAAAGGACAGTGATAAAAGCAGTGACGCAGCTGAATCAATGCTGACTCTTGCTTTCACCACAACAGCCTAGATTCAGAATATATAAATATAAGCTCAATACGTTTGAATAGAAGAAACAGACATTTATAAAATTAATTCACCTTTCTTTGTGTCAGTCAGCCAATTCATGTGCAATGGATTACTTTGTGGGGGAAGAATATGTATGGCATTGATATTCAGCGTCTAGACCTTGTCACTCCCTATAAGGAAGCACTAAGCTCAGCACAGCAGGGGACAGGGGGTGACTAACAGCTGGAGAAAAAAAGAAAGGAGTGGATGTAGCTATTGTGATGTCATCCACTGGTTTATGACTGCCGTTTTAAAGCCTCAAGTCTGAACTATTTGGCTGTTTCCATTTTGGTTTTTATGTGCCAAAATTGGCCATATTTGAAGGACATGGTGGAGATGCTGAGAAGTTATCAGCTAATGGGAACGATAGCTCGTTAGCTTGCTAGCAAGGTGCATCTGTAATAAAAAATGAACAGCCAAGTCTGCAAGCCTGGTTTGCAGGACTGTCAAACTCTCTTGCACTTGAAAAACTTACATTTACAATAAAGGGCAAATATTCCACCTTTGATAAAATATAAATGGTAAAATGGGGTGCACTTATATATCGTTTTTATCCAAAGCACTTTACACTACACACTACGCTCATTCACCCATTCACGCACACATTCATGCTGGTGGCCGAGGCTACCAGGGCACACTGGTGCCACCTGCCACCATTGGGAATTCATTCACACACCGATGAACGCAGCATGAGGAGCCATTTAAGGTTCAGTATCTTGCTCAAGGACACTTCGACATATCGCTGCCATGGTCAGGGATCGAACCACCAACCTTCTGGTTACTGGTCGTACGCTCTACCAACTGAGCCACAGGGACGTTTTATGGTATTTCTAGAGGGGGAGAAGATTACAATTTGTTTTGATCTCTGATATAACCCTCCCTCCCCCCATTTTGCTTTTCCTTTGGTTGGTCAGGATTTTATAGGTAGCAATTTCTGAGTATTTATTTCTGGCCTTGTGTGACCACTTAATGTGTAGTTCTGTTTTTCTTTTCACATTTAGATAAGTATACTATGACAGGTGGCTAAGGCAGGGGTGGGGCTTTTTAAGGCAGAGGTGGGGCTTTTTAAAGTGCGATATGAAGGAGTTTCTGCAAGTGACAGCATAGCTTTCAGATGGGCGGCGTGGCAGCAGCATGACAAATTATATTACAGTGCACTGCTATAATCAAAAGGGTGGGATGGCTCAGCAGGTTGCCTGAAGGCATTGTTAAATTTGAGTAATTCACTGAAAGTAAAAAACCCATCATTTTCTTCCAATTTCCTGTGTTTGCCATAATAATTTAGGTATTAAAGGGAGAATTCTGATGTCTGTATTCACCAACCAAAGTGCTTGTCAGATGGCCGACCAGCATCCTGACAGACTCACAATGACAATGCTAACATGCTGATATTTAGCAGGTATAATAATTAGGATCTTCACCATTGTTGTTTTTCTAATAATAATAGTAATGCTCAGTAATAGACACACAAGTGTTATCATTTTGTCCTCAGACAAATGAACGTTTTTATTTTGGGCACAGGCTCACTTCACGTCTATTATATCACCTGTGTGCTGTCTTCCTTCAGCAATTTAAACAAAAACAAAAAAAGAAGCTGTTACATGTTAAAATGCTTCCTCGAGCTTCCATCCCGTGTAATCTTCTGATGTCTGACAGCCATAATTTGAACCAAAAATAGGTATTAGTCAATCAGCCCTTTGTGGGTATCCGCAAGCTTGGCGCTGGAGGCAGCAAGCAAAATGTAGGTCAGCCCCTCCCACTTTCTTCAGCAGGCCCGCCTTGCTCTTAGCGTTCCACCAAATAACTTTACAAGCAGCGAAGCCTCGAGTGAACCCACGCACCCACAGCAAAGCAGCTGAGGCCTGTAAGACTGAGGGGTAACAGAGGGGTAAAGAGGTGCAGCTGGGGAGGGGGGTTTGATCAGGACTAAAGAGAAGCTCCAGTACAGGACGGCATGCTTTAAATTCAGATTTGGCCCTCCTAACATGGTTCTGTCTCTTGGAGACCCCCCTCCTCCCTTTTTTCCTCCCTGACTTCTGGGGAAATCTCCACTCTGCTCCAAGAATCATGACCATATACAGCAGGGATCACAAACTAACAGACTAAACGGCAGTCACGTGTCGCAGCTGGCTTTGATTCCACCTCAACGGTCCACAGCAGGAATGTCACATCTCTGCTGCGACCCCCCCTTAGGAGCGACCGTTAGGAATCAGCTGGTTTGGTTACTTTTCCCCAGTGTTAATGCAGTTCTATGACTGTTTGTCTGTGGGTCAGAAACAAGGCCACCTTTTAAGGAGACAAAAACAAAGGTGGAATTCCATGTCTGGCAAGGGATTGGGATGAAGCCAGAAAAAAGGAGAGGATGATGGGGTGATTTTTATTTTCTCCTCAGACTGGAATGTGAGCAGACGCTGTTTGGGGGCCCCCGGCAGCAGCTGACTGCACCAATGTGGGTGGGTGACTACAGCCTTCCATTATGAGTCTGCTGTTCAGGGCAGTATGTCACATACTGAGGGAAGCACACTTTCTACACTCTCCATCACAGCCTTGGCGGAGGGTGCTGCAGCTAAGAACACTCATACTTAATCACCAGGTTATGCATCAACGATTGAGCAGTATGAAAATATTAAGTGGGAGAGGTAAGTCACAGATGAGTCATTGTCTTATACAGACTAGCTGGACCATAGGCATTTTCAGATCAAACAGTTCTGGGACCCCCTGAGAGGAACTGCCAACTGTGCAGCTCCAGAGAATTACATACCTTCAAGGGCTATTTTCTGTTTGCATTCGCACTGCCAACAGGAGACAGTAACGAAATCCAAACACAAGTGGTCATCTGGACACCCATGGAGACGCCAAGCGGCAACCTCCGGGTCTGAACAGAGAGGCAAACCAGGAAGTGCCTTCAGCCTGCATTCTACCAAAAAATTCCAACAGTGGGCGCTGATGATGGTTGCAGAAGCATTTTGGTCCATTCATTTCAATACAAAATGAGAGACAGAATTTTTAGGACAACACTATGGTTTCAATCGCCAGTAAAAAATCATCGTCAAGACAATTCTATGTTAATAGTGTAAATAATGGCCCCATTTAGAAGAAAACAGAAGATAAAAAATCGTATGATTTGGGGGCGTGGCTACCTTTGATTGACAGGTCACTAACAAGGTGAGCCAGGCAAGCTGTCATCTGGAGAGAGAAAAAAGCAATGCGAATAACACATTGTCAATAAAGTTTTTTTAAAACGGATGTTTACTGGTTTCGTTTCATTACTTTGACCCACTCACTGTATTGTCACTTATTGACAGTTTTTTAAAAATGTCTTGTTCAGCGTTTGGTTGGACTAACAGACACTCCAAGGAGTCGCTGTTCAATTTCTGAGGTAATTAACATACATTTTGTTTTAGTTTTTTTGCTAGCCAAAACGAACGTCCCAGTTAATGCTCCAGCTAATGCTAACATGAATTAGCAGCAGCTTCTCTCAGTCAGGTTGAGGTGTAGAGAGGCTGTAGTCAGTGATCAGATCCCTCTCGCTCCTCCACAGTCCAGATATGGTCTGCTCCCCGTATCGGAAACAAGATGGAGACACAAGATGGCGACGAGTGTAACACTTAACTCAATGCTTCCAACAGGCCACAAACCAATGGGTGACGTCACCGTGACTACGTCCATTATTCATATACAGTCTATGGGAGACGCATGATACACACAGGCATCTCATCTGTCCACTTGTGATCCAATTGCTCAAAACACATTTTAAAACCAAGTCTAAAAGGGTCTGTGTTACCTCAGAACCTATACGTCCTATGCTTGCAGAACATGGAGTTGCTCATACTGCTGCCTCTACCACTGATAGTTTAGTTTGTTTGCCTTTATTTTTGTACTGTGGTGTATTAGAACTCACCCAGATTAATCTGATCAGCTAGCCAAACTTAATGCATGCCTTAAAGACATAAAAACCTGGATGGTCCACAACTTCCTAATGTTAAACTCAGATAAAACTGAAATGATTGTGCTGTGACCCGAACACCTCCGAAACTCATTATCTAAAGACCTTATTAGCATCGATGGCATTACCCTGGCCTCCAGTGACTTATTGTCTTTAAAAAAAACTGCTCAAAAGAAATTATTCGATTATCAAAATAGTTGACGATTAACTTAATAATCGATTATTGTTCGATTAATCAAATAATTGTTGCAGTTCTACAATCCTACTTCAATAAATCTGCACGACCCCTTTAAGATGTTTGTAAACAAGTAAATAAAGGGGAATTGTACAGTCCAGGCAAGATTCAAAATGCAAATCTTCTGTTTATGAGCTGAATTGTGCAGTAACGCAACAGGCCTGAATCACATATTGGAAGCAGTGTCAGTCGTGTTGCAAACAGCAGCAGGGCGTTAGCATCGCTACGGTTCACAGTGAAAATGAGCTAGGGTGGGAGGGGAGAGGAGATAAACCTCGGAGAAGGGTCTCCCAGTGAGATAGCCAAAATATGATCTGAAAGCAGAGAAGCTGAGCAGCATTCAGTGACCTGTTACGCAACTCAGAACAAAAAGAACCTTTTGTTTGAGACTGAAAGCACATAATAGCGCCATCTAATCCACACTGGCCTTTACATAGAAAAGAGAGATGAGGCTCACAAACAAATGCAAGAATTCAAAGGAGGTTGTTTACATTGTGAGAAACAGATTGTACAGTGATATTTTTTTGGCAAGCAGGCACACTGCTGAAGCTTTCAATTCAAGTCACATGCATTGATAATGAGTGACCTCCATCCGGTGACACGAAGCACACACACATCATAGCCCGGTGACATACATCTGTAGCTCACGTTGTCTGCTGCCTTCTCTCACGTTGTTGTCAATCACACACATAAACGCCCTGAGCTGTAGAGTGTGTCAAGTGTAACTGATGCTTCTTCCCACACACAACGCCACTGAACCTAGTTTCTCATCCAGTTTGATCCAGTTTGTCACAAAGCAGAAACCACGGGCCTCAGGTGAGTGAGACCTGAGAGGCTCGTGATCGGACATTCCAGAGAGCCTTGTGTAAGATTGTTTCTGGGCTCAGGTGTCAGAGGCAGAAGGGGGGATGCAGGGCCAAGTCAAAGGTCAAAGTGACACCGGACAAACAGCACTGGAGACGCAATGGGAGGTCAAATTCTTGAGCAAAAGAAAATAAAAACACAATTCAAAGACGAAATGCTTTAGCTTTAGGAAGAATTTATTGTGCTATATGGACAGGGTGGATCTTCGATTTTAAGATTTTTTTACTGGTTTATAAATCTCTGAATGGTCTCAGTCCAGCCAATTTATCTGATTTACTTTTATCCTATGAACCCTCAGGTCTTCTGGGAGTGGCCTTTTAATAATACCAAAAGCTTGAACCAAAACCCACGGTGAGGCGCCGTTTTCTCACTGTGGTCCACGTTGGTGGAACAGCCTCCTGAAGACCTGAGGCCATCATAGACGCATCAGATTTTTAAGAGCAAACTTAAGATTTATCTTTTGAACTTGGCTTTTACCTGAACCATTTTTAGAGATTTTTCTGCTCATGCATCTTAGTGTTATAACATCTTCGTGTAATAACATCTTCTCTTTTATTATTTGCTACTATTTATTAGTAATCAACAGTGCTAATATCATTTTGCCGTAATATTACAAAAAGTTGCAGTGTATTTATTATGGTAAAGTTCTGGCAACCACAGCTGCCACAGTTTTTTTTTTATAGTGTGGGTACAGGGATGTAGGAACTATTTTCTGAGAGGGGGTGCTCTGGACTTCAGAGCCTCTAGGGGGGTCAAATTCTTTGTACATTTTGAAGTGAAATGCATCCCTCTGGTGCATGCTGGGATGTTCCTCACTGCAGCGGTATCCATATGAACACATGATGAATGCAGGTGTGTGTGAGAGTGTCCTGTTGGCTGTTTCAGGATATGTTGTCCCTCCCCACATTGGCATTGGCTTCCTGCCACAGACAAAGGACTGGGCCCTGAGCCTGGATTCCTCATCGGCCTCCATGTGGATCTGCTTCATTGTGCCAGCCAGACACCAGCTCTCAGACAATAACAGGCCTTGTATCTCAGTCCATGTCTCTGTAGCTCACCATCACTTTCTATCACATGCTCTTCTTCTATTTCTCCCTCTGATCATCTTCCTCTCAAGAGCCCTGGTAAAAAGAATAAAAGAAACAAACTGTAACAACTGGTCACTGTTTACTTAGACATCTGCAAGACCTTGGAACATAGACGTGAGTCACTGCTTTAGGAGGGGTAAAAAAAACAATAATGTGTTTGCAAATGCTTCTTGGGAAATCAGTAAAATATCTTGTAATAACTTGTTTGGTAATGTTGTTTTCAGTCTGTTATACAGAATGTCTTCACAGCTGAAATACATAACAGATAGGTGAAATGTCATCACACAAGGCTAAAGTTTGAATCAGTTTTAATGGATTGTTATAATGAATATATGACATTTGTAATGTAACCCATACCAGATAACCAGGAATGACAGTTTTAATCATTAGCATAGTTTTTAGCATTAAACTCGTATGGTTCATACAATGTCTGGAATCCTGGATGTAAACTAGAGTGAGTGAAATTTCCACAGCACAACACAATATAATCTGGATTTTTAATCTACACTGTAAAAAAATGTCTGTAGATTTTACGGTGAAAAACTGCTAAACCGCGACAGTAAAAGACTGTAAAATGATTAATGGGTTAATTCAGTTTCAGTAACAATGAAACACTGTAAGTGTATATATCAGCCAAAATTGTATTTTTTATACACTGGCACCGTGTTTGTAGCAAAAATACACTAATAGTTATATATATACAAGCCATCATTTTTGCATTTATTTTTTGTGAAAATATGTTTTCTCACTGTTGTGTACTATTTACTAAAAACCATATCTCTAACAGAAATATACTGTAATATTTAATGGTAAAATCTTTAATTCATGCAGAATTTTAAAGTATTTTCTTGTCAATTATATGGCAGAACACCGTTTCTTTATATTAAAAAAAGGGAACAAAATGGCAATTTTATAAGGGAAATCAACAGTGCTAATATACAATATTATTTACAATAATTTTACAAATATATAATATTTTAATATTACAAAAAATTGCACCGTATTTATTACGGTAAAGTTCTTGCAACCACTGCTGCCGTTTTTTACCGTAAAAACAACAGTTTTTTTTTACAGTGTAGAGTTCTCTATTACATTACACAAAACATTAGAATTAATCTCTGATGCCTGCTTAATGATCTGCATCATTTCCTTAAACTATTATTCAGACTATTACTCAGATGACTGAGTGCCCATGTGTCCTCATTCCTCCTCTGTTTATGTGACCATTCAATCTTTTGCACCAAGGCTGCAGATATCTGTGCCATGAATGACCACTAGTTATATGCATTATCTTTGTACTGTAAAAACATGTGGGACCTTGTTGCACAGACGCAAGTCGTGGTTTTCTAAGGTAAATGTGACATTTTCACTGGGTTTGTTATGCCTTCATAGGCCTTCATAGCTAAAGTACACTAAGATTGGTGCAGTACAATCTGTATCATTGCAATCTAGAAAAATCCATGTTAAGCATGCAGAACGTATTGTGATCAGAGTGTGATCAGATAAGTCTATGACTGATAAGCCTCTGACTTTTACCTCCAGTGACACCATGAGGTGCCACAAGTGTGTGTTTTAGTGAAATGCCTCAACAAATATTGATCAACATTATAGTAATACCTACAAAACTAATAATATTGTCATCAGCCTCCACTGTGTTTTGTGTTAAGTGCTACTAAGTTGGAAAATTAACCCTTTGAAATCTTGGGCTATTATGTCCTTTAAGAAATCTGTTAAAAAATCTTCACCGTGCCATGTTGGTATCAGTGTTTTCAGCGTTACCTCACCTATATGTCCTGATAATTAATTTTAATTTTAACTTTGACTTACTTGATCAAAATGTTGAACCCAAAAGAAACAAAGGAAAACATAAAATCTGATTATATTTCAATAGACAGAATTTTAGATGTTGCAAATATGAATACAGGTTGCAAATACTACATATATAACAGGTAAAATGAGGACAGTCTTTAGTTCTATATTTTTATACTAAACATATTTAACATTAGCTCTGGTTTGACTTGGCTGAATATAATCCAAAAAAATCTGGTATGGAGTTTCAAGCCAGAACTTTAGAGGGAATCTGATGGCAAGACTCAATATTGATATATATTTTTATGTCTTCACGTCATGAAGAAGTAATATGCAGGTTTTTTCATGGACTCTAGAGGGTTAAAGGAATACTTCCACCACTACAAATATAAAGGATGTCCGTCACCTTGTCAGTCGTGACTTTTTAAAAAAAAAAATGTTTATTGTGCTATTGTAAAAGTTAAAATTACTTGGAAAACATTCTTTTACTAATAAAATGATTACGTTAATTATAGATAATAGCAATAATCAGCCAATAACCATCGTTAATTATAACCTATAAGATGATCCAATGGTATTTATTAAGAAGATTTTAATTACAGCAATTATGAGCAAATAAATCACTGCATATACTCACAGATCCACCCACACAGAGACACACAAATCCAATAAGAAAGCACACACTCACAACTAACAAACATGTGTAGTAACAGTAGGAGGTTAAGGGTCACTTTACACACACACACACACACACCCACACACACACACACACACACACACACACACACACAGTCTTCTAAGCTTCTTGGGGGGGAAAAACAATACTAAGTGTGTGTGTGTGTGTGTGTGTGTGTGTGTGTGTGTGTGTGTGTGTGTGTGTGTGTGTGTGTGTATGTTCTTGTACTTCCTACATAGTGAGGACCAGAACACGTTTTTTACCAACAGAGTGAGGACATTTTTGCAAAGTGAGGACATTTTGTCCGGTCCTCGCTTCTTTTAAGGCTTTTTTGAGAGTTCAGACCTTGTTTTAAGGGTTAAAGGTTACATGATAATGATAATTAACTGAAACTGTATTGTGTGGTTACAAAACTAAATAAATTATAGTGAAAATGTCTTTCTCCCACCCAACAAATACCACATTACAGAAAACTAAAACTAACACTAAAACTAATAAAACTAAACTAAAACTAGCAAACTCACTCTAAAAACTCATTAAAACTAACTGAATTTGAAAACAAAAATTAATGACAAATTCAAAACTATTATAACCTTGATAGGGAATTCACTATTCCAATGAGGGTCCTCACAAAGATAGCAGAACAAAAATGTGTGTGTGTGTGTGTGTGTGAGTGTGTGTGTGTGTGTGTGTGTGTGTGTGTGTGTGTATGTGTGTGTGTGTGTGTGTGTGTGTGTGTGTGTGTGTGTGTGTGTGTGTGTGTGTGTTTGCTCTGGTGCCACGTGAGTTGTTGGTTAAGTAGGTCAGTCAGTAAGTCAGGAGTGGCAGGGAAGGAGTGCACAAACACAGGCTAACTCCATTACCTCATACGGAGGATTAGTGTCAACAGGCCCATCCATCTGTCTCCAGCCGTCCTGGTTCAAGTGACTGTAAGGAGAGCAGCGGGGATTCGTGTTCCCGTCCTTCTGTTTGCCCCATGCAAAGCCACACAACCACAAACATACCTGTAAGCTTTGCACACAAACATCCGAGTGTGCACCGAAGACACGCACACACAGAGCTTGTGGTGAGGCCAGTAAGGTTACACCTGTAGCCTTCAATGCTGAATTAGTTCGAACAGCCGGCAACAAAAGGAGCACTTCCTGTTTCTTGTATACAGTGTCAAAGGACGAATTGAATTGAACTGCGAGAAACCAACAAAGGAGAAGGGGGGCCGGGGGAGAGGGGGGGGCTTCCTGGTGCACTAACCTCATAAACAACAACCCTTCAAGAGTGTGCTGACTGACACATGAACAGGAAGTGTCTTATTGCAGCTTCTCTGGCTGGAAATGAGGAACTTCTCTGGTGTAAATAGGTGTATTATTATTTCTCAAATTTATTCGCTATTACTTTTATTATTTAACTTCCTGAGACCCAAGGTTTTATTGGTATGTATTTCTAGTTTCTCCTAGATATTTAGGATTAGTGGGACCTAATAAGTACTGTGAAGGAAATTTAGTGTTTCCTGCATGGTGGGACATGAAGTAGGCGGCGACTTGATATTCAAAACGCAAGGCCTTGTGGGAACTTGTGAAGTTAACTCTGATAACACCATGATGGAGGGGAACATGTGGATCACTGGGGTCTGTCCTGGTGTGTCGCATAGGGCAGGTAGATAGGACCACATTGAGACTTGTTCAAGAAGCAATGCTTGGAAATACAACAGATATAAGTTGAGCGGTGTATGGGGCTTTGTTGTACTGTGAAAGAGCCATTCGGGATTGTGCGGTGTATGGAATACGAATGTGCTAATAAAACTTGCTGAACAGAGTGCTGAGTGCTTTATGTTTGGCCAGCTCACCCATTAACTTAGTGCAGTTGTCAAAATTGCCACGACAGTACAAAAAGCAATGTCTTTGAACACAAAGAATAAATAGGTTAATTTTACTCTATTACACAATTCATTCCCCGGCGTATCAAACTTTTTTCACTTACATTTACAGCCTCTCTTTGGAAGAACGATAGTAAAGCCTGATCGTTCTCAAATGAGTAGCTACTTCTTGATTAGCAGTGTTGTAGCTTGTTGCTATTGCTAAAAATAGTCAAATTTGTACAGAAAATCAAACTACAAACATTATTAAGCACAAATAAACACGTTTCAACCATAAAATCTGAGCAGGTTTTGTACCTGGTCCATTATTGTCTGGGATCAGCTGTTGATTGACTTTACCAAGATGCTGCCATGTGATTTTAATACTGATTGATGTCATCTGTCAAAAATGCTTAGTACAGATGACACGACAGCTTCCCACAAGTGAGGTCCCTGAATGGCGAGCTGCAGTATATGTTGCAAATACCGGTCCGGGTGCCAAAGTATAATTCTTTTTTCTGTCCAAACGAAAATAGGAAAAAACAAAAACAGTGCCCCCTTTTCCTTTTTTCGTTTTAAACCAAAAACGGAAAAACAGATTTTGCTATCAGCATCAAAAAACGAAATAACCAAAAAACCTAAATGATTTGCAAAAACCAAATATTGGCCGTTGTGGCCCAAGACTCCATAGAGTTAAAGGGTGCCCTTTGAGAAGTAGTGTTACTGTATAACCACTGGTATGTTAACTGCTAAAGTCTAGAGCATCTGCTAGAGTCGGCTGGTTAATGATTTGTTTAAAAGAGATTACATTGCCCTGATAACAGAATCCCACCACAGCAATTACATAACTTGCATCAAAGATTAAATAAATGTTCAGCCTTCAAATGAGCAGATGTTACCACATGTTTGGAATAAACTGCTGTTAGCTGCCTGTAGAGATGATGCAATGTTGCCTTAGCAGTCCTGGTTCTCACTGGTTGTCAGGAAAAGCTGGAGCATACTCAGAGGCTCACTGACAGAAAAAAACAAACAAAAAACAGGTAAAATAAGAGAAGCAGAAGAAATAAAGTCAGGGTAGTCTAACAAATCTGCCCTCAACAGTTAGAGTGGTGATATAAATAGAGAAACAGAAGGAAGGAAAGAGGCAGAAGTGTGCTATAAGTGTACACAGTAAGAGCAGAGGAGTTAGTTTACACTGAGGGCCTCCCTGCTCCTCCCCGCTCCTCAGTCCTTCCTCCACTAATCCAAACACCTGGAGGGGGAGGGAGGGAGGAGCGAGCTGCAGGCTCCATGTGAGTGGCCGCTCACATGCAGTCGGCACTCAACGTGTTACCTTTTTTTTTCAGTGTGACATAGTACAAACAGGAACAGGTGACACATCACACAGAGGAAAGTGTACCAAATTACACAGGAATGACAATTGTCTAGTAAATTAACAGTAAAATCAGTGGCGGTTCTAGACCAGTTTTACTGTGCGGGCCAAGGAGGGGCCAGTGTTTAATCAGAGGGCACATTAAAAAACAGCAAATATGATTTTTAAGCATTCAAAACATTTATTTTAGGTTATTTAAGAATCTCATTTAAGTATATTTTGAAGATACAAATACATTGATTGAAACAATGAGACTTACCAACAACAATTATTATTTTTGTACGACAATGACATTTCAAATTTTTGTGCACAATTACTTATTTTATTTTGAAAGTGCAGTACAGTGAGAATGATTTTATATATATATATATATATATATATACACATACACACACACACACACACACACACACACAAGCTTTTATTGCACAATTAAACTACTATACAATGTACACATTCTGGGTTCCCTTTGTGTACAATGAGATATTGTTTGATCAAAAAAATAGGTAAGAATTGTTCCGTCGTCTATCATTATAAATTGATAATTTAATTATTAATTTGACACAGGGGGCACAGCAGGGGCCAAGGGCTTCTTAACAGGGGCCCCTGTGTAGAACCGCTACTGAGTAAAATACAGGCAGCAGGCTTGCCAGCATTCTACTGTTAATTAATTTTACTCAATATATTTGATAAAATGTATTAAATATAAATGCATCCTTGATTTTGTTTAAGTAACTTTAATATAAAAATGTTTGAGATAGAATCTAATTATTTTGATCACATTAAATATAATCTTTATGTGTATGTAATTCTAAATCAAGAGAATTTTGAATGAATCCAACACAATAGAATTAGTCCGTTTTAATTGACAGGCACTTCCTGTTAAGTTGTTATTAACTCAACTCGTAACTTAGTTAGATTTAATTAATAATACTGCGTGCAATCTGTTGCCTAAATTTTATTCAGTCGCTATAGTTCAATTTACCGTGTGATTTGCTCAAGAAATGCAGGATTAAAATGGATGTTCCAAGAAAGGAAAGACCAGAGTTGGCTGTCTCCTCTAGAAATACAGTAGCTTTCCATATTTTCTCAGCCTCTGCTGTTGATTCTACCATAACTCCCAGAATGCAATGCTATTTATGGTATATATTACAGTATTTTATGGGAAACGGCAAACTACCTGCAAATATTGCCCAGAATGCATTGTTTTCTACAGTATAATACCTTTTTAATGGAAAACGGTATGTTACTGTCACAATTTACATTTACATTTACATTTAGTCATTTAGCAGACGCTTTTATCCAAAGCGACTTACAGGAAGTATAAAAGCAAACAATGAAGGTATAGTGCAAAAAGAGCTATTAGTGCATCAATAAGTGCTAGTGACAATTCTTTGAGGAGTAGAATTATCGTGTTGTTTGGCTGTTGGCTGATAATTTGGATGTTTTCTTACAGCAATTTGAAACAGACGCTATGATGTGAATACAGTACAGATTGTTTCATTAGTGGGAGTACTCTCACTGCTTGTATGCATGTATGAAAGTGTGTTGTGTAAGCGTGTTCTATATTCATAAATGATTAGCTGTGACCAAAGGAAGGTGCATGTATGTACGAGTAGGAGGAGGAGGAGAGAAACAAATGAATATAAACAATACAAATGATTATGTTGATAAGTAAGCTCCATACTTATATAGGCTAAATAAGGAATAAAAATAATATGGTAAAGAATAAAAAAGTAAAGTAAATAGGCAGAAGTTTCATAAATTAGTAGTAAGGGGTTCAGTGTAGCTTTTTTTAGAGAAATAATGATATAAAAATTGCAGTAACTACAAAATCCAACTCAAAACTGAAGCAGGCCGCAGTAATTGCACTTATCACGGTCTGATTTGGATATATATACAAATTTAAACATAAATCCAAAGCAGACTGCAGTAAGTTCACTTACCGCCGTCTGTCTTGTATTTCTTCATTGTGTTGAATAGTGAAGACAAGACTAACAGAAATTTAGAGAGAAGTTTATTTGATAGGGAAAATTATTATCTAGATAGTGATTAAAAAAGTAAAAAGTGAGATAAAATTATATTAAGACTAAAATATAACATTACTTTATCATATTGAGTCTAAAAGATGCAAATCTCTAGAGTTTATAACAAAATCCATTTGAAAATGTTTATTCACTGAAAACAAAATATAAAAGCTGAAAGAAGACAACTTTGCAACATTGTTGTTACTGCACTCTGTTTGTGCATTAATATTAGAACCTTTTATCGCAAAACCAGAGTGCAGTCACTGCATTTTTGGGGTCAAAGGTCAAATAAATCGTCATGATTTTTGAGCATTAAAATTACATCATCAATACATGTAGAAATAAGTGTGACATAAGAACCTACCTATAACCAATTTGACTGGCCAGTTAAAACACGTATTAAAAAAAACTTTAAAGCAGTTTTTCTCAGTTTTACCCTTTGTGTAGTTACTGCAATTAGACTTTGTAGGGCAGTACACACTAACAATTTTTTTGTTTAAAAACACATTACTTTTGCTATGTTTCTGTCTAGTGTACACACTTTCTGAAAACCTTCAACTTTGAACACTCGCTTGTTACCATAATGTTTTTTGTAGTCTGGACGGGCAGAAGTAGAGACCTTTAACAACCATGACGCAGACACCTGTTAGCATCTTGATTGGGATTTACCCGGCACAACATGTTCCTTCTTGTATTTCGTCATGCCAATATAAAGTGATACATTTCCATAATATAACAAAAGGACATCATCCTTGACTAGCAGTGGTAAATTCAACATGGATAACAGATTACAGCCATTGCTGACCTTGTTGTCAATGCTAGCACCTGTTGTACTGTTAAATCCTGCATTATTATAATGATACTACTGACTACATGCACAGGAGGAAAGTTATTATGCAAGTCATTTGCCTGTGTCTAGCCGCATTAGTATGGATGGAGATGACAAAGTGCTAAGATTCTTTGTTGTTACATAACATGGAGAGAATGACATATAGACTTAGAATTAAGGAAAATGTCTTTTTGACTAAATGTGAGAAGTGGATGGGATGGGACACAGTTGGGAATACTTGAAATGTATCTTATTCATATTCTTTCCTCTTACAACTGTATCCAGTGTAACTTAATAATGGACGCATGTAGCCATGACTGTTGTACTTTATTTCTTTTTGTTGTTCTCTTTTCAGTTGATTTTTTCAACCGCTTCACCCATAGGATGTAATACATGGATCTATATGTATGCTTTGATGTTTACATGTGGAGCTGAAAAATTTCAATAAAAATGTAAGTTTAAAAAAAAAAAAAAAGATTCTTTGTTGTGTTTTTTTTTTGTTTTAACTAAAACAAAGGTGTTATTGTTAAAAAGTATAAGTGTGACTGTAGCTTTAGGCTGCTCCCAGACCCTCTGTGAGGGAGCCAGTTTGTTATGAGTAAGTTATTATCTTGTTTTAGTTATGTTATGTTTATAGTTTTTCTGTTACATCAGGGAACCCAGGCTTGACCCTTGCCAACCACTTTGTCATTCTGGTCTAATAAAACCTCCCAGAGTACTAAATATTAGAGGTGGAGTACCATACCATACTATTGCAATTTAAAGAATTTTGTAATATGGTGAGTATTGTGATTCAATATATAGTGATTTAACTGTTTAACTGCATTTTATTTCCACAAAATTAAATTAACCCTCTGGAGTCCATCTATTTATTGAAAATACACATGTTTAATTTACAGTAATAACTTTATTTATATATGATATGTAGACAAGCTGAGAAAGCCAGTTGAAAGTGCATCATAGGAGCTTTCACAGTGTGCCATTTATGTTTCTAGACCATTTTTAAAATGTGAATTTTCTTTCTACAATGGAAACGATTACTATTTTTAATGTACATGCAAATAGACTGTTTTGTAGTTTTATTATTTATTATTTTTTCTGCTGTTTTTGTGTGTATAAATAGTAAAAAAAAAAAAATGGTACATTTCCATAGACACCTGTGTCTTTTGTTTGTATTTTGGGTTCCTGACAGCTTTATACTTTGTTAATTAAAATAAAATGAAAAATCTGACTGATAGCCAAGTTTGTGTGGAGAAAAAGGAGCCAAGCATGTGATGTAAGGACAGACTGAAAGATGCTAAACAGAGACAGAAACTAATGCATAGGAAGTTGACAAATGTGAACCAAAATCTCCTGGACCTCAGAGGTTTAAATCTAGAATTGTTTTGTCAAATAAGAGAAAATCCTCAGTCTATTCATCTCACTTCAGTCTTTTTATTTCTCCACAACAAAGTATTCAGTCAAACTGAACTGAACTGATATCAAACATGTCTAGACGACAACAACTGCAGCATTTTATCAAACTTTCCTCAACTTTAAGCTTCTCTGCTCTGAATTTTTTTGAATGGAACATGAAAAAAGACAAACTTTGCAGCTTTATTTTGACAACTTCCAACTGCCTATAGATTCCGTAGATCTTCTAGTTTCATATGATAGCAGTACCTCCAGTATATTCCTAAAAGTGAGCCTGCTACGGCCTCTGAAAAAATACTGACGGCCAGCTAAATATCGATACTTGGCGGCCATGAATCCATATAATATCAACATGCAAAATATCACGATTGTATACATTTTTTCCCCACCTCTTCTAAATATTATAGAGATGTAAATGAAAAGAGACAAGAATGTAAGAGTTGTGGCAATGCATAGTAAGATGGAATCAATCAATCAATCAATCAATCAATAAAGTAGCAAATAGTTAGGATTATAGACTACCAGAAAATATATAATGGTAGTGGTTACAGAGATGTAATGAGTGGAGGTGAAAGGTGACACAAATAGCTGGTGTTATGACATGTGGTAAAGGTGTGTTTATGTGTTGTGTTACAGTAATACCTTTACTGGGGCCAAGGCAGGCGGTTACATAAAGCAGCCCTACATGGACACACACACACACACACACACACACACACACAGATATAAATACATAGAGGCACAGTGAGCAGGCCATGGGATGGGGTTAGCAGGTGTATGGGAGTAAACTGGACTGGGGATTTACAGTATCAGCTGTTGTTTGTATCTGCTTACATGCTGAGTTAACGTGTGCCACCATAAGCTCCATTATTGTTCACACACCATGCTGTCTGCCAAAGCAGCATAATGTGTGAGTAGTTTACATTCATCAGGTTTGTTGGAAGGGAGACGGTTGCAGAGGAGGTGACAAATCCCAAAGTGTGATCGCAAGAATTTAACACAATTAAAAATGAATTGCAAAGCCCTACAAGGACTGAGACATATTTTTAGAAAATAACTTTTTCAGGCTTTTACGTTGTAGTCAGAGGGCACGGCGTGTCCTGTTATGATGAACCTGGTCTCACAGGAATCCGTGAAATAGCCACGGATTCCCTTAACTCAAAATCCGTGGAATAGCCACGGAATCACTCAAATTTCCGTGAAACTGACACGGATTTCGCTACAATGCAAGTTAATGACAGTCATATCCCGTGGCTATTCCATGGATATTTTGGTTTGTTCCAAGTCACGTGACTTTCAAGGTTCCGGCGGTCAGAACAAAAAACATGGCGGACCGACATTTTTAGTGAAAAAAATCAATATTAGTTTCTGCATAAAAATGGGAAACACTTTACAATAACCAACTAAGTTGTTTATAGATGGTTTATAAACCAATTATTAACCATTTAAGACATATTTAATCTTTAAATGTTTTCAATCAATTTCTTAAATGTATATGAATCTTTTCTAAATTCATTAACATACTTAATATGGTGTTAAAATTTTTATAATGAGTGCAACTTTTAAAACTATAACTAGAAACTAAAACTATTAATAAACTAATAATTATAATTTAATTGTTTCTTAATGGTAAAGTAACTATAAACTTACATTAATATACCATCTATTTGCCATTTATAAATGATGACGTTAGTTAAACATTAATAAATGATCTATTTCCCATTCTAAATGGCCTATATACGGCTTATAAATGATGATTAAACATTAATAAACTATCTGTTTACCATTTATAAATGATGGTTATTGTAAAGTGTTAGCTAAAAATGGATTTTGATCACATTTCTAGCGAGAAATATATGTTTTATTTTCTAAATGTTCCCTCAGACTGCCATTAACTTGCATTGTAGCGAAATCCGTGTCAGTTTCACAGAAATTTGAGTGATTACTTGGCTATTCCAAGGATTTTGAGTTAAGCAAATCTGTGGCTATTTCACGGATTCCTGTGAGACCATGTTGGATATGAATGACACACCTGGAGCGCAGCGAGACAGAAAAACAGAAAAGAGACGAGACAGTAAACAAACAACAGGCTGCATTTCCAGCATGCTTCGGTGAGTGAGTAAGACGAGTTAAGCTGGGATTTCACTTGGAGTATGTGGGTCACTGAACCTGTAACACCAGGTTTTTCAGACCTTTTCATAATGGTGCCAATGGCAATTAACAGAAAACAACCGTTTTAACTCAATTACCTCCCTGCTGAGTGAACTTCAGCCTCGGCCAAGAGCAATAAATGATAGAAAGACAGTCTTTGTTAAAGTCTGAGAAGTTGCTAAGTTTACAGAGAACATTTTGTTTTTGATACTGGGAAAGTAGCTACTAATATCATGTACATGAGCGTGGTGAGACGTTTCCAAAATTTGATTTGACCTCCGGTCCTCATTCACCCGATTTTCTAAGAAGCCCTCCCACTTCCAGAAGCCCTTCTGGATTTCGTGGTAAAAGTGCTGCACAGACAGCTTCTTATTTATAGCAGCTACAGCAGGAACCGTTGGGACATGTTTTCATTTAGCTGGGGCAAGACGCTGCATTGTAAGGGATCCTACAGCAGCTATACAAGCAGCAAGGGCCTGAATTTTGAGGCAAATACTGACATTAATATTTAAGAATTACAAATGATGGAGAGCTACGGTGGCCCTGAGAGCTCACAGCATCTGCAACTTAAGAAAACACATGCAAATACACAAAACACAAGCAAAAAAAAGAGGAATTATATGAAAAGTAAATGTGACCTGTTGAGCTTGTTCCGTGACGTCACGGGATATGACTGTCATGATTAACTTGCATTGCAGCAAAATCCGTGTCAGTTTCACAGAAATTTGAGTGATTCCGCTGCTATTCCACGGATTTTGAGTTAAGCGAATCCATGGCTATTTCACAGATTTCTGTGAGACCATGTTGTGTTTTCAACAAGAAACTAGGTTATCGACAGGTACTTAAACCAGAGCACAATAATGGTTGCCATTGTCTGTAGAGCAACAGGCAGAGCTGAGGAAATGGGTGGGTTCCTGGTAAAAGAGAGAGAAAAAAAGGCAAGGCTGGAAGAAAGAGTGAGAGAGAGGGAGAGGAAGGGAAGGACAGCACGTGAAGGCAGAGAGTGTGTTGTCTGAGAGCCATGTGCTGGGGCCAAGCGTGTGAGTGACTGAAAGTGTTCACGTCACTGTATGACTCACACTGGAGGAGGCCGAAGCTCCACACATTTCTATTCACACACACTCACACAAAGCCATCCGTAAAGGTAATGTGTGCAAGGACAACTGCCTAAAAATAGACTCACAGGCACAAATGCGATACAAGGAATACAACACAACCTTGCAAAAACAATCAATACAAAAACACACTAATTACAGAACCAGGAAAGTGAGGGAAGCACATTAACCTTACCTTTAAGTGAAGGAGGAAATAAATAATTATTCAATGCATGTTGAAGTCCCTCCTGATTGGCTAAAACACGGAACATCTTAGAGATGAAATGAACAAGTGGCCACAGTGTTCTTGGCTGAAAAATGGCCTACTGGATGAACATTTACTATAATAATAATAATAATAATAATAACGGTAAGATTAAAGGTCACATATTGTTTGGAATGGTAAGTGTACTCAATAACACAACAATTGTCAGAGAGGGCTTTCAGAGCTTTAAAAAATCTCCAATCAATGCTACATAAAACATGAAGCTTACCAGGTATTTTTTTCTTCTATCTGGCAATAGCATCTTAATTATATTGTTTTGAGTATAATTTACCTACTGACCATAGCTTGATGTGCTTATTTAGCTATTAGTAGTAATAGTATGTGCTTATGTAATTATCTTTTTGTTTAAAGACTTGTTTTTATGATTGATTGTGAGCTTTTTTTTTTGTACGCCGTGAGTGAGGCTCGACACAGCCTTATTTGTTGGTGAGGGCCGCATGGTGCTCCCTTAGGTTTCTTCTTCTTTTTCCCCTGCAAAAAGGGATTTTTGAGGAGTTTTTCCTGGCCAATGTGAGGGTCTAAGGACAGAGGGTGTCGTACCATGTACAGTCTGTGAAGCCCTTTGAGGCAAATCTGTGATTTTGGGCTATATAAATAAAATTGACGTGACTTGACTTGACTTTTCAAGCTATTCAACTGTTGAATATGGTGAGATTTTACCTAAAATATTGGCTCCAATTGAGAGTTTTTGTTGCATGTAGGTTGAATGCTTTTTCAAAAGCATTTTCTATCAACAAAACATGCTCGTTTCAATTGTTGTTGACTTATTTTAATGTTACTACAGTTGAGCTTTTCAAGCCACAATTCCTCAAAATAAGTATATTTGTATTTATTTCAACATATCATTGGTTTTTCCAGTTCCTAGATATTTTTTTACTTATTTGAAGAATTCTTACAAAGAAAAATTCACTTACTGCACTGACAGATATTTTTTCTTGTTTCTAGCATGTATTTGCTCAATTCTAGTTATTTATTTCCTATTTTTTGTCAGTTGGTTTTTGCAGTGCAGATTTCGATAGTTTAAAGCTACGAAGATCATGATTTACATGATTGAAAGCAGTATTCTTAGTTAATAATTAGAGGTGACACTTGGCATTTAAAGCAGTAATGAAAATATTAAGAGGTCTCATTATGGTAATATACATGTATAAATGGTGTGATTAAAATCCACTCAGTAGAGAGCAATATAACTGTATCATCTCTATATGTGAGCTTCCAGTGTGAGTACTGCAAAAAAGGGTAGTCTAAAAACCAGATAAAAACACTAAATCTGAGGGAAATGATCTTGCTGCATGGACAGATAATTTCACTTGACTAGATTTCTAGATAAATTATCTAACACTTCTAGGTACTTTACAATAACCATCTAAGTTATGTTTATAGATGGTTAATAAACCAAATATCAACCATTTACAAAGCACTACAATTAAGTCTACATATTTAATCTTCATAGATGTTTTCTTAATGCTATACAAATAATTTGTAAATCATTAACAAATGCTTAAAATAGTGTTTAATGTTATGAGAGCAACTATAAACCGTTAATAAATAGACCATGAATAAATATTATTAATTAGAATTGAGTTGTCTTTCTATTTACCATTTATACATGATGATTTAACATTAATAAACTATCTAATTACCATTTATAAATGATGGTTATTGTAAAGTGTTACCCACTTCTAAATCTAAAGTTTTTTTTATCTTGGTAAGAAACAAATAATTGTCAGTGCACTCTGCTCGGGTCAGTTCATCACTGCTTGCAGCTTTAATTGATCTTGTTTTAAGAGTTAATTTCTTATTATAAGCGTTCAAAATGCTTATCTCTAGATTTAATAATCCTAATTTAAGAAATATTGTCAAGTGAAATGATCTGTCCATGCAGCAAGATCATTTCCCTCAGATTTAGTTTTTTTATCTGGTTTTTAGACACACCTTTTTTGCAGGGTGACGAAGGCGTTGCTTCGTGGCAACACTAGTTCTGGAGAGGAAAAGAAGGTTAACAAACCTGATCAACATCCTACATTCATTTCAGAGATGAGGGTGGAGAGCCATGAATAACTCATGTGGGAGGCAAAACATCTGTATATGAGTTTAAATGGGCATGCAAACGCATAAATGTCTGCATTGAGACGGGGAGTCATATTTAGCCTTTCCTGCATATGCATGAATCTGTGCGCATATGGCACAACCAATCTGCACCCTGCCAAGAATATCTAGGGGTGCTGGAGTGCAAACAGACACGACTGTCACTCAGAGTGAGTCAGTGTTTGTATACATGGTGAGAATTTTTTCTGTGTACATGTGTGTGTATGGGGTTGCGCTTCCTCTCCCGAGAATAGGGAACCAGGTTTATCAACAGTGTGCAGAGTCCCACATCCAAACAGGGACTCAAGCTGGTGGTTTTTACAGCCACTAGCACATGTGTAACATCTATATAAATGTTGAAAACACGGCAGTAACTCACTGAACTCAACACATGCAATATCACACACATAAGTTGCCGACAGATGCCTCCTGTCCCTGGCTCTGAGCTGTAAAAAGAGCTGGATACCTTCGTCTTCCGGGGGGGGGGGGAGCCCCCCCAGGTGAGGCAGGGGGCAGCTGTCTGTCATCAGCTTTAAGATCAGAGGAAACTGTTGCCTAACATCTTCTACAGCCTGCACTGTGGTGGTTACGACACAACCAAAACAACAGAGATATGTTTAAAAGGTATGGGCACGTTCTCTACTTTCACATTCTGGGGTCAGTAAGATTGTGGATCATAATAGAAAATCTACAAAAAATTTAAATAAAGCATCCTTGCACACTTCCTTCTTACCTGATACACAGGATATGATGTCATCAAAGCGAAAGGGAGTACACTGAGCCTTTAGATTTAAACAAGGTAAACTGACATCAATATACCACAACCCCATGAAGAGTTTATATTACATTTATGAGGAAACTAATTCTTAACCAATAAGAACCCATGGTGACACCCGTGCAACAAACACGTTAAATCTTCTATTTTTTGTTACTAGGCTAAGTTTAAACCCATTTAACTATTCTAATCCGTTAATACGGTGTCCTGTATTGCATTTAACTTGTTTTGACCATATTTCCTGAACAAATTAAAGTCATAATTTTGATAAACAAAAAGACACATGGTTATTTGTATTTATTTATTATCGATTTATTATTATTATGCTACTTAAAAACAAATCTAAAAAATAATTTGTTGTTAAACAGAACTAATAATGTCACAATTTTGATAAAAGGCAAATTTGTGTCTAGTTTTTTAAATTTTAAAATACGAAATATTATAAACATAAATATTATAAACATAAATACTATAAGCGCCCAATGTAATGTTTATGTCACATCACAGATCATTGACATTTAGGGATATGTCATTTTTGAAAACACATCGGAAATGGTGGTATGGTTCACAGTTCCCCCCCCCCAAACCTTTTTCTCATTTAAGTGCAATTTATCCATCTAAATAGTCTTCTCTCAAATATAATGGGACAACTGAGATTAAAAAAATTTACAGAAAAGTGCGTAAAGTCTTAGCTGAGTGCCTCTTTAACACACACACACACACACAGACACGTCCACATCTGCCATCATTCCAAAGTCAAATAGCCATAAACTGCAAAAAGGCTGAATCACACTGAAGTCTACGTGATGCAGTTACGCAGCTTGACTCCAAATAACAACACTGACTCTGAGTTTGACATGGGGTAAAAACACCAGCCAGTGGGTCAAAGTTCAGGGTTTGTTTGTCCCATCCATTTCCACTCAAGCCTACCCTGAGAGGACCTTTACACTATTCATAATACATAATTTATGCTAACAAGCATTTAATATTGGCTCAGATGGGTTCACATTACAGTCAATGGACAGCCTGGGGTGTCTCATACACATGCTGAATTATGCCTTGTGTATTTCTATTAAATGTTGGTATCTGACCAGTTTGGAGTTTAGACCAGGCTGGTCCTGGGGTTACAGTGTTTAAAGGAAGGACACAACTTTGTTTCACTTAAATCTTTTCAATGTGGAAATTAAGTTTGCTAACAACTTTTTAAAAATTCTTGCTCTCTGATTTGGTTTTTCCCTGTGAGTTTCTTCTTCACTGGAAGTTTACCCTCCTTCATTACTCACCATGATGACTAATTAAATGATGGAGTCAAAATCCTGACAAATCAGTTTCAGGCACCTGCATGTTTGATAAAATAAATCAATAATATATATCAATAAAAAATATTGATATTTGCCGCAGGTGTATCAACAATCTAACACAGGGTTGGGCAACTTAAATGCTGGAGGGGGCCACAATTTTTCACGGACACTACCACAGGGCCACATATAGGACCGGGCACTTCACCAGATATGATTAAACTGAAATTTTCAATATGTTTACAGTGCAGTAACTTAACATATTTCATGCTCAAATGCATGTATAACAGTATAAACAGGAATACAAAAGGTTTGAAGCAAATAAAAAATAACCACTTACTGTGATTTCTTTTTTTCAGTGCAAGAACAGCAGACCAACATTAATTGCAAGAAGTAATTTTGTGCATTTTTACACTGGACTTTTAAGATTTCATGCTCAAATGCATGTATACTGAGGGCCACTTCAAGTGAGGGTATGCGGCCCCCGGGCCTCCAGTTGCCCATCCCTGATCTAACACAAGAGGAAGCAATACAATAATTATATTCCTCAACTGAATGAAAGACATTCATTAATTCATCCTTAACACTTATCCAGGTCTTGGGGGCTGGAGCCAATCCCAGTTGACATTGGGTGAGAGGCGGGTACACCCTGGACAGGTCTCCAGACTATCACAGAGCTGACACATAGAGACAGGCAATCACTCTCTCATTCACTCCTACGGGCAATTTAGAGTCACCAATTAAACCCAAGCTGCATGTTTACGACTGTGGAAGGAAGCCGGAGGATCCAAACTGAGCCCATGCTGACACAGGGAGAACATGCATTTCCACACAGAAACGTAAGCCAGATTCTAACTCAACACCCTCTTACTGCACTGAAAAAAACCCCTGTTGTTTTTACGGTAAAAAAAACTGCCAGTTGTGGTTGCCAGAACTTTACGGTGCAACTTTTTGTAATATTACGGTAAAATGATATTATAAAATGATATTATTTTTTTTTTTCCATCAAAAGAAATGCTGTTCTGACATATAATTGACAAGAAAATACTTTATAAATGCTGCATGAATTAAAGATTTTACCATTAAATATTACAGTATATTTCTGTCAGAGATATGGTGTTTAGTGTTTAGATATGGTGTTTAGTGTTTCTCTAGTTTAGAGAAAAAGTATTTTTACAAAAAATAAATGCAAAAATGATGGCTTGTAAACAGTATATTTTTTGCTACAATCACGGTGCCAGTGTATTTTACAGTGGAGTAATGTATTTTATAAAATAAAAAATACTGTTTTGGCTGAATTAACCCATTCATCATTTTACGGTCTTTTACTGTCATGGTTTAGCAGTTTTTCACCGTAAAATCTACAGACATTTTTTACAGTGTGTTAGGTGAAAGTGCTTTATCGGTGTAGCCCACAACAAAAAACAAATATGAACAAATACTTATTTTTGCCTCTGGGTGAACTGTAGAGGCCTGAGACTGTGTGGACGTGACCTCTGACCTCACCTCCAGTTATCTCACTCTAAGAATGTAAGCAGCCGTGAGCTCAAACATCCCAGACTTCCTCAAACACTCTTAGGTCAACAGAGGTGAAGATCATCGATTATATTGACAACTGTACTCTGTGTCTCATCAATCCTCATTAGAGACCCTCTGCACCGATTTCCTGGACAAATCCAGATAAGACCTTGGATGTCTCACCTGGTCTGCAGAGCACAGCATTTGCTCAAAAACAGGATAAATAGCATTTTGGATCTCTCAGGGCTAAGGGCAACATTGATACAACGTGCACTTCCGTTGGCTGCATGCAGCTCACGACCGGACATCACAGGCATGCATAATACATGAGAAAGTATGAGATGAGGGCAAGTGTCCCGTTTCTCCTCCAGAACTGCTGACCTGAGCATCCCTCTCTCACACACACATCATGAGGCAAGTCCTAACCTAATGAATTCAAACCCATATCCCTCTGCTGAGTGTGCGTCTGCTGCAGCCAAGTGCTGTGGACCAGCAGCGCTCAATAGAGGACAGACTGTCTTTAGATCTGCACTGAATGATCATGTGATCAGGTGAGCAGCTGCTGGACTTTGTCCAAGGAGATGTCATTATGTTTTCTATTCATAACATAAAAGGTCACACATTCCCCTCCATTCAAAGCAAACTTCACAATCAGGTTTGATGGAATGAACAAGTGGAGTAAATGATGCCCTGCAGCATTCAGGTTGTATAACAAGAACCTTATAAAACATCTACACGCAAATCACCTCTGCATTGTTTAAAGCCACAATAGCACTTTGCTGCCAGATATGTGGAAGAACCACATGTGTTTAGACCACATTAGGCTAACAACGCTAACATGCTACTGCTCCCATGTGGCGTCTCGGAGTAAATACAGTTGCCTGAGCAAACACACAGAGCTCTGCCGACACCTAGTGACAGCATTTTTATATACTTTTTCATTGTTGCAATTTCAATGTGTTTTGTCCACTGTCCCTTTCTTACAGTTTTTCACAGCCTCTTTGGTGCATTTCTCTCATCACTATTAACATTAGTTAATTCAACCTCCACTGTTGGAGCTATTTAGCTCTTGTTAGTATTGAGTTGTCTGTTTAGTTTATTGATAACAATGAGTATTGTTTGATTATTCTAGACGTTTGTTTATTTTGATAATGTTTTGTTTCGCTAGTTAATTGTTTAATTTAATCATCATTATTGTTTAGCATATTTAATTTAAATTTTATTTTTGTATTTTATAGAATTCGGGTTGGCACTGTGGGCGCCTGAGTTATATAGGCAGGTGGATAGGCAGAGAGTCGTCATGCACCTGGGTGGGCCGATGGTTTTTTACCACCGCGAAGATAGGCAGCAGGAGCCATGTTTCTTTGCTCTCTTTGTTTGCTTGCTCGCAATGGATTGAATAAAACTTTTGGAACTCACAACCATGCATGGACTTCAGCTTCTTTGCCTGCGTACACCATACGCCCATGGTGCATCAGTGGCATTTTGATTAAGTTTGTTTTAAGTTTAATTTTGTTACTTTTTCGGACAAAATTGCCACTACATCCACAACATTTAGTCATTGGTGCACATCATAGCAGCAGTTTCTCATTCCTTACAACAAATTACAAATGCTGATTTCATACAACTCTGCTGTTTTATAACATTATCATTGTTTATGTTATGTCAGTCCAAATTAACTACACTTGTGAATGCTGGATAGTCATTCCATATAAAACTAATAGTTCTCATTTCATTGCTCGAGTCATAACATACTATATTGAACAAGTTGTTAAAATCTGTCAAGCAAATTTTATACTTTTTTTTTTTAACTGAAAATGTCTCCAGAATTGAATAATTTCTCTGAGGTGAACCTCAGCTTTCACTGATGAGAAGGCTGTGTGAAGCATTAGTTGAACCAATGATAAGCCACTTCTCAACAGTCACTCAGAGCTGAATCCATAAACCCATAAACACATTACAACGTATATGAACCAAGCAGGACATAGTGTGGAGCATTTCTACAACACTGTGACACTGGACTGTCACAGCTCTACCCAAAGGGACTTTATGTTTGTTGTAAATAAGGGTGTTTTTTTTCTTTTGCACTATGCTGTAAACAAATTAGAATTGAAAAGAGCATATGCAGTTAAAATGTGAAACATACATATTCAGTGTGTTGTACTCAGTTACCTCACTTAATACAGTAATGTGTAACTTTACTGTAGTTTTCAAATAGCTGTGTAAATAGTATATAGTGTCTGGAGCATTTTCAGGTAGCGTCACCAAGATCTGACTTTTTTGCATTGAAAACATTTCCAGAGTAAACTGTCATAATGAAAACATGACAGAGACATTTGACATTTGTTCATAAACATGGTGTCAGGACTTTTATAGATAGATAGTCAGAACTTTTCATCTTGATGACACTTTCACTGACATGAATACTTGCTTTTGAGGAATGAGCTATGATCCATTTTGAGCAAGTGACACGTTTCTACAGGTTATCAATTAGGTTCTGCAGTTTGTACTAATTGTTTTGAGAAATGCATTAACTGTTGTGAAAATGTTAATAGTGATGATAAAAGTGACTGAGAGAAACTGTAAGTTAGCAGAGCAGTCTGTGTCTGTGCCAGCTCTGAGTTAAATACATTTTAAAGAAATGTAGGTGTTGTTTTCAGGTGTTTGAATTTGTCAAACAAAAAGCAAGAAGCGAGTATGTGGTGTACCACACGCGAGGTGACTGTAGGGGTCATTGACGTCATGGGAAACAGAAAAATAAACCGGCCAACTTTTTTTTTCCTGTAAATTTTGGTACATATATACAGACACATACAACACACGAAAGATAAGAAAAGAAACAGAAAAAAAATCAATTAAATTAAATTAAATTAAATTAAATTAAACAAACAGACAAACAGACAAAACAAAAGACAGACAGACAGCCAGCACTTATTCATTAACGTAAAAAAAAAAAAGGGCCAGGGAAATAAAAACCTTTTTTTTTTTTTTCAATTTAAACCTTTCATTAGTTCCTATGGAAGCTTTCTTAATATTATTTTTCTTATTATTCTCTTCATGTTTTTTTGTTTATTATTTTTTTATTTATTTTACTTTTTTTACCCTTGACATAAACAGATGTGTGTGTACATACTGTCAGGGGGCATCATGTGTTTTCTGAAATAAAGATTTCTATTATTAATACTATTACTTATTTATTTGTTTTTGCCTTTTGGAAGCATTTCCTCTGGCAGATGTTCTTGTCAGTTTGTTCAATTCAGAAAAGAAGTGGGAGGGAAAAAGTTGGAGAACTTCCTGGAATTTCCCTCAGGAAATTAAGTCAATAAATGCAGGAACATGAAAGAGGTTATTCACTCTCAAAATAGACTCAACCCTTCAGGAATATTCTTGTTTGCAGTTCAGTTTGTTGTTGGTGGTGATGCTTCCTACAAATATTGGAACAAGACCAAAGAAGTTCACATTTTGCAAATGTACTGACTTAAATATGTATTTATACTGTTTTAGAGAAACTGAATAGTTTTTGGAATAATTTAAGCCAGTTTATTTTTTCACTATGAAAATTTATGTTAATTATTTATTTTTAAAGCTGCTGTTCATTTAAAAAAAAAAAAAAAAAACGACCACCAATTTTAAAAAAGCTATGAAATCTATTTGAAAAAAATAATAAAAAGCTGAAGAAGACTGTCTAAAGAAGAAAAAAAACGAAATAGTGAGCGAGCCTTGCACCTACCACAAGAAATATTCCCTGCACTTTCTGTATCATACACTGTTTCAATTTTTATTTAAAATGATATTAATATAAATGTTAATTATGTTATTTATATAATAATAATAATAATAATAATAATAATAATAATAATAAAAGCATCAGCTACCTGATCCAGCTATTTGTGTCAGTATCAACCTGATATCTGATATCATCCCTACTATATTATATACCCATTATATTTAGTTTCGTTCGGTAAAAAAAACAACAACAAAAAAACACTTTATTTGCCTGAACTGTGCACCATGTTTCAATGTTTTACTTTGGGTATTTTCAGGGCTACAATTAATGCTGGCTTGCAATTAGGAACTGAAATTTAAAAAATCACACATTTCCCGTATCGAATAATAACTTATAGCGGTAAAAACACAATGACTGGCTACATTAGGTGTAACAGCATAAACCAGTCAGACAAATATTTGATTTGAGCATTATTTGAATAACTGTAATGCTATATGGTGCAATTCATATCCTACTTATCTCAAGAAATTACAGACCTTACAAAATAAAGTAATTGGAGTAATATCATGGACCAAATTAAATGCTCCCTCTGATCCCCTTTTTTTATAAACTACTAAAACTCACTGAATGCAACACTTTCCACAACGTCTATGTAATGTATGATGAAGTCTTTAGACTCAACGACAGACTCTGTCATCTTATCGCAATTTCTTTACCCACTCACGAATACAACACGAGAGGAAAACAACTTATAAAGGAAAAGAAACGGAAACTGAAATGTTTTTTTTTAGTCTTAGCGTTGCCCACAGACTTAGAATGAGCTTCAGAGGATGATAAAAGAGTCTGCATCTCTGTCTATCTTTAACCCTTTGATGCACAACATCTTCTAACACACAACATGGGTCAAAAATGACCCGCATTCATTTCCTTCATGTTATTTAATGCTTGCTGTGTGTTTCTGTGCTCTATCTTTTGATAACAACTTATTTTATGATTGAATATTCCTAGAAGTATTCTTTAAATATTTTGTTTTTGATAACAGAGCATTATTTCCACTTTGCCTCTCATACTTTATGAAAAAAAAAGTTTTTGTATTATTACGTAGCTAACTACTTAGCCAAGAAGTTAGCTAAGCAGTTAGCTTAGCAAGCTACTTAGCCAACTACTTAGCCAAGAAGTTAGCTAAGTAGTTAGCTTCGCAAGCTACTTAGCCAAGAAGTTAGCTAAGTAGTTAGCTTCGCGAGCTACTTAGCCAATAAGTTAGCTAAGTAGTTAGCTTCGCGAGCTACTTAGCCAAGAAGTTAGCTCAGTAGTTAGCTTAGCAAGCTACTTCGTCTAAAAATGGATATTGGTCATTTTTGACCCATGTTGTGCATTAGAAGAGTAGTGACACGAAAAGGGATTTTTAATTATTTATTAAAAAATGAATCAAGGAAAACATGAAATAAGGATGTATGATGATCAAAAACAAACTAATTGAGGAAAACCTGGAATACTGAATGATGAAAATAATTTATTGCAAAGATATAAAACATAAAACTTTATCGGGTCACTTTAGACCCATGTTGTGCATCAAAGGGTTAAGAAGAGATTAAAACAAAAACTACTGTCGAAATGTGTAGCTCAAGCCTGGGTGGCTGTGTTTTGTTCTGCTGTACCACTGTCTGATGTGTTTTTGTCATTGTGTTAAAGCTTTATACTCTTTGGACTTACTACTTTTGGGGTTAGGTATAGGAATCAGGTAGAAATAGGAATTATTATACAGGAGATAAATATCCTGTATTTTATTAAAGGCTTTTGGAGTTATCCTTTTTACAAGATCATGTTTTGCTGTATATTATGATTTGGAATTTTCATTTGGATTTTAAAATGATTTCTAAAATAAATAAATAAAAAATCACACATTTCCCATACATTTCCTTATAGCAGAAAAACTAACCCCACTACTGGCTACATTAGGTGTAATAGCATAAACCAGTCAGACAAATAGGACAGAAAAGTGTTTATTAGGAAGTCATCAATACAGTGTGGAAATACATATTGATCCAATTTTATTGTATTTTTTATTGAACTGGTAATTCCATTTTGTTTTAAACTGTAACATTCTCTTCATTAATCCCAAGAGTGTACAAAAAGTGTTTAGCGTTTCAAAGATGTGTGCAGAGAGTGTAGACTGAAGAGGTGAGTGAGACGTCGGTTTCTTTCCTCGACAGCTTCCTCGACCTTTCAGCAAGGCTCTGGACTCCCACACACACCAGGGGGATTCAGAGTGATAAAAACTTGTGATTTCACCGTACAGTGTGTAATTTATCCTCTTTGCAAATACTCCCTAGAGCGTTCACTGCATGAAATATGATCATTATCAGCTATGTCACAAGAGTCTTTGTGTCAGTTGACGTCATTGAAATGATTACATCTAAACTCCTCCAAAAGCTTTAAATCAAGCCATTTAAGCACCAGTTACATCCAGGCTTCACAAGTCTGAACCAAATTAATTACATACAATTTAAGTAAAAAAAAAAAAAACCTCATTCTTAAAATTTAAAATAATCTTATTGTCATTTTAAATATTCATCAGGAAATAAGACATCTCTAAAATTAAAGCAGTTTAAAACTAAAGTCTGTTTTGATATTTTTTCTAATGTTCCTACCAGACAAGAGACAACTTAAAAACCACACTGCAAAAAAGGGGTTTCTAAAAACAAGATAAATTATCTAACTAAATCTAAATTCTAAATCTAAAGTTTTTTTATTTTTTATCTTGGTAAGAAACAAATAATTAGCATTTAATTTATCTTGTTTTAAGAGTTAATTTCTCATTTTAAGCGTACAACACGCTCATTTCTAGATTTAATAATCTTAATTTAAGAAATATTGTCAAGTGAAATTATAAATAAATTAGATAAATTATGTAACACTTCTAAATCTAAAGTTTTTTTTATCTTGGTAAGAAACAAATAATTGTCAGTGCACTCTGCTCGGGCCAGTTCATCGCTGCTTGCAGCTTTAATTCATCTTGTTTTAAGAGTTAATTTCTTATTTTAAGCATACAACATGCTTATTTCTAGATTTAATAATCTTAATTTAAGAAATCATGTCCAGTTAAATTATCTGTCCATGCAGCAAGATCATTTCCCTCAGATTTAGTGTTTTATCTTGTTTTTAGACAGACCTTTTTTGCAGTGAACAGAGTGAGTCATCACAACGTGAAAATCAAACAAAGGTGCGATTAAAGTGAACCAGGGTGCAAATAAATACATTACATTAGAAAAAAGATCAAAACTTCATTGCACTGACTAACACTGAAAGCACACACAACCCTATCTCATCGAGATAGAGATTTGTACATCCTGTCCATCAAAGTCTCTGCTGCTGCCATGGTTACCCCGGCTCAGGAATGCCATCCTTCCAGTCGGGGCTGCTAGCGTCACACGATGAGTATCACAGCAACGCCGCAGGAGCAGAAACTCCCCGGTTACATGGCGATCTGTGGCGAGAACCCTCCCACACTCGTCAGATGGCACGGCACGCTGGGTGATCTCATCTCGAGTGTCTGACAACCTGCTGAGGGGCGTCAGGAGTTCATTATCAGCTGCACGTCCTTCACACTGCAGCTGACAGACATTCCCTTTTTATCACAGGATATTAATGGCAGCCAGCTGTGTTGGGAGCTGGCCAGGCATATCTAAATGTTCATGTATGGGGCACGTGTTGACGTCTAACATCAGTCTCAGAGCTGGAGTCAACCACTTGCTCCCATGCACTTAAAGCATGTGAGAATTTGGGATAAAGTCAAGGAATGGGTTCTTTTTGTAGGATTCACATCTATTTTATTATGACAGGAAATAAAAGCATGTCTGATCCAGATGTTTCTTTAGGCTCCAACCGTTTCTGTTCTTCTTCATAAAGTGCTTTTGCGTCATCTTGTCAGTAATCATAACATTTTCAAGACAGAGTCCAGTGAGCTCATCCAGGTTCAGGGTTTGTAGACTAGAGCTGTTTCTTTGTGTAGCGCCCCAGACTGGACGTGGCCTTCAGCGGTTTCTTCTGGCCTTTGGAGAACTGCCGCAAAACAAAGTCAAAGTTTGCCGTTGTGGACATGGCGTAGAAAACGTTGGCTTTGTCCGGTATGAGCAGCTCTGAGAAGAGAAAAAAAGAGAAATTATCAGTAAAGGCGTTGTAGAACCTGATAATGTAAAAAAATATACACTTGAGTCCACTGAAAATGTAATAAAATCTGATAATGTAATAACTTCCCGATAATGTAATAAAAATCTGCAATTGAGTCCATTGAAAATGTAATAAAACCTGATAATGTAATAACTTCCCGATAATGTAATAAAAATCTGCACTTGAGTCCATTGAAAATGTAATACAACCTGTAATAAAACCTGATAGATGTAATAACTTCCCAATAATGTAATAAAGTGCATTTCCCAATAATGTAATACACTATTTACCAATAATGTAATAAAGTATAACATTAATGGAAAGTTATTACATTACCAGGTTTTACTACATTTTCAATGGACTCAAGTGCAGATTTTTATTACATTATCGGAGTTATTACATTATCGGGAATTTATTACATTATCAGGTTCTACAGGGGTGTTTTCTTTTTTATCAGTAGCATTATTTTCACGATGCAAAAAAAGTGTGTCTAAAAACAAGATAAAAACACTAAATCTGAGGGAAATGATCTTGCTGCATGGACAGATAATTTCACCTCAGAAGATTTCTTAGATTAAGATTATTAAATCTAGAAATAAGCAAGTGGTACGCTTAAAATAAGAAATGAACTCTTAAAACAAGATCAATTAAAGCTGCAAGCAGCGATGAACTGGCCCGAGCAGAGTGACCTGACAATTATTTGTTTCTTACCAAGATAAAAAACAACAACTTTAGATTTAGAAGTGTTACATAAAGTTTAGGTAATTTCTCATTTTAAGTGTTCAACATGCTCATTTCTAGATTAATAATCTTAATTTAAGAAATCTTGTCAAGTGAAATTATCTGTCCATGCAGCAAGATCATTTCCCTCAGATTTAGTGTTTTTATCTTGTTTTTACACATTTTTTGCAGTGCAGAAGATGTGGGTCAGAATAACAAGAAAAACATTCTGCAAAATGCGATTAAATTCAGTAGTATCTTTTTAGCATCCTGCATATATGAAATATAAAACATATTCTGTTTTGTTTAACACTTTTTACTGCAAAATTCCATATGTTAATATGGTTTTAAGTTAATTTCTCATTTTAAGTGTTCAACATGCTTATTTCTAGATCTAATAATCTTAATTTATCTGTTATATGCAGCAAGATCATTTCCCTCAGATTTAGTGTTTTTATCTTGTTTTTAGACACACCTTTTCTGCAGTGCAACTATTCTTTATGTAATAATGAGTTATCTGACCTCTGTCCTGGGAGATGACCTGGCTCAGGCTGAAGTCCTGCCAGTTCATGTGCTCCAGGTGATGCTTCTCCAGTGCCCTCTGAATCACCTGGGCAGTTTTGTCCTGACTGGTCAACTGTGAAAGACAAACAGTTTCTGTGTTATATAAAGTCAATTGCAATGTTGCACTTTGACCAATCACAGTCAAAATCAAAGTGAACTTCATCGTCAACCATACAATGCAACAGGTTACACAGAGGACTGAAATTGAATTTCCCCATACTCCAAATGTGCAAGTAGAATACTGCCCTACAAAGTCTAACTGCAGTAACTACTCAAAGGGTAAAACTGAGAAAAACTGCTTTAAAGTTTTTTTTGTGTTTTTTAACTGGCCAACCAAATGCGTTATAGGTAGGTAAGTGATATTGTGACATTTATTTCTATGTGTTGATGATGTAATTTTTATGCTCAAAAGATATATTTGACCTTTGACCCCAAAAATGTAGTTACTGCACTCTGGTTTTGCTGAAGGTGCTAATAGTAAAAACAGAGTGCAGTAACTATAATGTTGGTGTCTTCTTTCAGCTTTTATATTTTTTTTTTTAGTGAATAAACATTTTCAAATAGATTTTGTTATGAGTGTATTTAAAAGTGTTTAACAACTATATTTAAAGATTTGTGTATTTTAGACCCAATATTATAAAGTAATGTTATATTTTAGTCTTAATATAAATGTATCACCTTTTTTTTTTAACGTAATCACTATCTAGATCAGAGGTGTCAAACTCTGGCCCAGTATAATTATATTTGGCCCGCGAGGAAATACCAAATGACAACCAGAGCTGGCCCACCGGTATTATACAGCACAAATAATACTACAAATCCCAGAATGCTCTGCTCGTGTTTTGGCTTGAACACAGTAGATCAGTGTATAGCAAACTGAGCAACAATTAAAGTTGTCTTTATGCACTTTTTCTTTTTCTTCAAGGCATGGGCTTGAATGGTTGCACATTCATTGAAGGATATTATTATTAGTCATTTGGTTTATTCTTGTTATTTTATTCTTACATTTATTTTTAGCCTGTGGAAAAAGATTACTGTTAAATTTAAATTTAAAGAAGGCCGCATATAAAATAAAGGGACATACGATTTTTATTTAAATTTTACTTAAGAAATTAATGCCATTGATGTGTTTGTTTGTTTTATTTGATATTCGATTTTGCATGTTTGCAATATTAAGTTATATCAAGCTTTGCTTGTTCCATTTCGTTTGAACTTGTTTAGGTCAATGTTTTCAATAAATATCAATGTTGGCCCACGACTTTGTCCAAGTTTTAAATTTTGGCCCACTGTGTATTTGAGTTTGACACCCCTGATCTAGATGATAATTCCCCTATCAAATAAACGTATAATTTCTATTATTCTTGTCTTCACTATTCAACACAATGGAGAAATACAAGGCTACAATGTCTCAGTCAAAGTGAACCCCAGTTACTACAATTTTTATATCATTATTTCTCTGAATTAAAGCAAAACTGAAATCTAAAACTTTGTCACAAGATAAAACAGACATAAAGGAGTTAATTTTTAGTTATAACTCAATTTCGACCAAAAATGTAGTTAAAGCAGTTAGGCTTGGTAGGGCAGAATACAACACAACATATAATATACAACAATAAAGTGCAAACAGCAACAACGGACACAACATATGCAGACAAACAAGGGACCTATAAGTTATATAAAGAAAATAAACAGTGTGCCAGAGTGGAGTCAAATCTTGAGGTGAGATATTGAGGCGCTACGATGAAGATGCAATGTAGAAAAGTGCAACATGCAGACCTCCATGGAGATGCAATTGTAAACATGTATGATATTGTGCATACCATGTGTTGGTGCACCTGCTAGATGTTTGGCTGTGTGAGCAAACTTGTCAACCTGCAAATTTGTGATCAGGAGTAACATAGCTAAATCATAACAAATGCTCATGTGCACCTGTTTGTATTTAAGGCGGCGATGTTACAACTTATAAAACTTATAAAACTTGTAAATAGAATTCACAAACAATATTTGCATCTTCACATTGTGAATTTTTCAGTGACTGAGAAGGAAAAGATGATGAAGTTGTGTGGAAAAACCGTATAAGAAGCAAAACCTCCTCTCGTTGCATTCTCTGTTTGCAGTTTCTCCATTGTGAGGATTTAGATCTTTCCTCAGTTTTATATTATCGTAAACTGAATATCTTTGGAAACTCTTTCTGTTAACCCTTTTTCTCCTGTTTTTTGCTTAGTGAGGAAGCTCAGTATTGTCTGTTTTGTTCGTTAGATATAGCTGAATCTTATTTTCCAGTTAGTGGTTGACTATTGTTTGGTATTTTGGCCTTGGAGACCCTGATTATTTAGTTGCTTTCTCTTTTTCTGTGGTGTTTGGTTGATTTACCTCTATCTATTCATTTGCATGTAAATAAACAATTAATATTCACTGCACTTTCTGTATCATGCACTGTTTCAGTTTTTTTTATTTAAAATTGTATGAATATAAATGTATAATTATGTTATTTATATAATAATAAAGCATCAGCTACCTGATCCAGCTATTTTTGTCAGTATCGACCTGATATCTGATATCAGTATCAATCCCTACTATATTACAGATGCATTATATTTAGTTTAGTTCCAGAAAAAAAGAAAAACGATATTTGCCTAAATTTTGCACCATGATTATATTCAATGTTTTACTTTGGGTATTTTCAGGGCTACAATTAATGCTGGCTTACAAGTAGGACAGAAAAGTGTTTATTAGGAAGTCATCAATACAGTGTGGAAACACATATTTAATCTGATTTTGTTTTGTTTGTTTGATTTAGCTGAATCTTATTTTCCAGTTAGTGGTTGACTATTGTTTGGTACTTTGGCCTTGGAGACCCTGATGATTTAGTTGCTTCCTCTTTTTCTGTGGTGTTTGGTTGGTTTACCTCTGTCTATTCATTTGCATGTAAATAAATATGATCATTGTTAAAAGAGTCCCATTTTTCTGCCTAGTTTTGGGTTTATTCTGTATGTTACTTCCTGTGTCTCCTAGACATCAAACTTTCGTCGTAACAGCATCTTTGCACTATTTTTTTTACATTACAGAAGATCTAATATTATAAAATCAGTACTTACCAGGATGCTTTTGTACATGTTGCCGTTGTTTTGGCCCAGGTCCACGCTGACCCGGACTATACAGGAGTCAGCCACCTGACGGTTGTACAGGGGCAGGGAGGTCATGGACACAGATCGCTTGTGGTGGGAGGCCAGAGTGGGCTTCGGCCGAGCGCCGCCACAGGACGAGGCTGGAGAGCTGAGATCCGTCTGACAGTCAGAGGAGGAGCTGGACAGAGTGGGGGAGTCGGGGGAGGAGACCGCGGAGGAGCACGGGGAGGACGATGACGAGCAAGACAAGGAGGAAGAGAAGGACTCAGAAACGTTGTTGCAAGAGCTGTGAAAGCACTGTGGAGGAGACGAGAGACAAAATATAAGAGAGTGCCCAAAGAATTTGTACTTTCTTTTTTCATTGCTTTTAAAGAAAAACAAGTACAGCAGTCCGATAAAAGTAAAAGGTACATTAATGGGGCAGATAAACAGAAGGATTGTGCATTTTATGATTAAAGCGTCACTTTCGGTATGCTTGTAGCCAAAGACATATCGGAAAAAATTAGATGTGGAGGCACGGAAAATTTTCAATATGGCGGCCATTGGAAAATGACTAAAAAAAAGACACAAAATGAAACAAGATCACTAAAAGACACAAAATGACTAAAAAAAGACACAAAATGACTTAAAAAAGGCACAAAATGACACGACAAAAACAGACACAAAATGACTAAAAAAAGACACAAAATGACTAAAAAAAGACACAAAATGACCATCTTGAAAATAGCCGTCGTATTGAAAATTTGTCGTACTTAATTTTGTTCTATACGTCTTTGGCTACAAGTGTACCAAATTTGATGCTTTTATCATAAAATGCACACTCCTTATATCATTTCTAGCTAAGCTGCCCCACTACATTGCAATTCAATTAAAAAATAAATAAATGAATAAATTAAAAATAAATAAATAAATGGGGGAAAAAAAGGGACCAGGCGGCGATCCCCTTCCCTCCAACTTGGATCTCTATGAAACTCTTACAGGACATGAGAGGCCATGTTTTAACAAGAGATACAAATAAAAATATTGATTACAGTAATTCCTTGATCTTATCTTATGTTTGCCATGCTAGGATAGTATCAGCTCCAGCACCGAGCATTCTTGCCACTGAAAGCTCCATATTTATGATGTCAATGCATGTGTTAATCCAATGGGGCTTGGTGACTGTATGTGGAGGTTTCCAGTGTAAAGCCAGCATCTTTTTGGCAGCAGTGATGCCCGTTAGGAGAATAGGTCTTTTCAAAGACTTTTTAGTTCCTAGAGTTGATTGCTATGCAGAGAAGTGCAGTGAGAACCGTGCACCATTACACAAACCATACTCCAACCCAGTAAGGACCTGACCCATTTAAATTCTTCCTGTTAAGGGCTCACTCTAGTTTCAATGGCCGTTTAAAGAGGATCTTTTCAGAAGGGAGATTATGCAAGTTTCCCAGAATTCAAAGCCAATGAGTGCATTTTACATCGTATTAGAAACGCTTCAGGGTTTGTTTGCCTGCTTAAAACGAAACGATTGTTTGTGAAGTGTAAATAGTTGATGTTGTGCTGAACACAGAGGCCCATTAGAGGAAGGCCCAGCAGGACAAACAGAGACACCACTGTGGACAGAGAACAATGAGGCACACAAACAGCTGTTTACCTGCAGTCTGATGGAGCAGGCTGAGTTTGGGGAGGAGAGATCCTCCATCTCCGATCCACTGGATCCAGAAGATGAGACGCTGATCTGGTCCGCAGGGACTTTTTTAAAGCCATCGCTCACTGTCAAGAGACTGAAGACAGATTCCATTTGAGCTTGTATCTGAGAGAAATCTCATTATATAATTATAATTTACTGTTTTTATATATGCTTATATAATATTAAAGAATTTATTGCAACAACTCAAGACAATCGATTCCTTCCATGTGGTGGTAATGCAAATACAGTTTGTGAATAGGGATGGGTACCTTTCACATTTGAACCGATACGGTGCAGATACCCGGTACCTGGGAATCGGTACCGGTACTCAACGGTACCAATTTTCGGTACTTTTGCGTTTGTTTATGTGGTAATAAATGTTAATTTGTTTAATAATAAATCTAATTTTTTCAATTCAACATATTCATTTCTCAAAATATAAACTTTAAAAAATATATCAAAACAATATAAAATCCAGGATGAGCAGTGCTTTATTGTTGAGTGAACGTGCATTTTGTAACATGAAAGTTGCAGTGTTATCAAAGAATGCAGAGGAGCGCTCTCTGGCAAGTGCACGGAGAAGAAAAAAGAAAGGTTGCAAGTGCACGTGTGATTTGTTGTGATGACGTCGTAGCTGTGCGGCGCAGCACCGGTCAGACAGTATGGTGGGCATGGTTGGAATAAACAAAGTTGAGTCGGGCTGCTCTGTGCACATATCGAGGATGACGCAGGAGTCTGAGGGATTTAATTTCAGCGAGGCAGTTTGGAGTAAAGCGGCAGGTAATATTCCTGAGTTGAAGAGCGGAGTATTAGCAGAGGACCAGAGATGCAGCAGCTAGCTGCTAGCTGCTAATGACTGGTCTACAGAAGAATGGAGAGAGCAAACGGAGTAAGGAAGGTCCAATCTGGAGGCAGACGAAGGCCAAGCCCGGGTAGAGACATTGGAGAGATAGTAGCTTGCGGCTAGCAGGCCGAGAGCCGGGCTGTTCGTCTATGCGCCGGGTTGGAAGAGGGCAGCAGCTAGTGGCTAGTGGCCGCGGTGAGCAGACAGGACCAGACGAGGAGGTAAATAAAAAAATAAAAAATAGTGCGATCGTCAGCACGCTTGTTAATCAAAGACGTTAAATGAAAACAGGTTGAAATCAATGATCAGTTTAAAGTTAATGCCGTTTAGGTACCGAAACATGGTACCGTTTGATTTTACATGAATCGGTACTCGGTAGTACCGACGGAATTCGGTCGGTACCTATAAAAGTACCGAATTCGGTACCCATCCCTATTTGTGAATGCTGTGATTTCAAGTGTTGTGTGCAGCAAGGTTATTAGAGTTAACGAAAAGTAACGAAATAACTAAAACTAGATTTGAAAAAACATTTTCGATAACTGAAATAAAAATAAAAACGAGACTTTAAAAAAAAAAACGATAACTAACTAACAAACCTAACAAAACTAACTAAAACTAACTAAAATTATAGTGAAAAAGTCCTTTGTTTTCGTCTTTGTCAACTTTTTTCATACGTAAACCTTTTTGGTTGATATGAAATCTATTTCAACTGGTTTTATGACTTAATAAACTTATTGGATCAGACAAAGGAAATAAAGGAACATTTATTGTGACTTTTTTAAATCTGGCACCCAACAAATACCCCATTACAAAAAACTAACACTAAAACTAATAAAAACTAAACAAAAACTAAGCATTTTCCAAAAAATAAAAACTAATTAAAACTAGCAAACTCACTCTAAAAACTCATAAACTCAACTAACTGAATTTGAGATAATAAAAAAAATAAAAAAATTAAAACTAAAACTAATGAAAAAACAAAACTATTATAACCTTGTTGTGCAGGTGTGTGTGCACAGTGACATGTGCATGTACTGTGTGTGTTTGAACATTCAAATCAGACCACAGCACCACACAGTACTCACGAGGAGAGTTTCTTTGTGAGTGTACGGTGGCTCCAGGGAGTCGGAGAACACAAGTCCACAGGAGGTTCCAGCTGCCTCGACAGTTCATAGCTGGAAGAAAAAACAAAACAGAAATGAGAACTGCAGTGCTGCCTGTACTGAGGAAAACTTTCTATTTGTTACTGAGTTTTCAGTCTACAGGCTTTAACGTTCTCAAGAGTACTTTTTTGGCGAATTATACAGAGGTGTACTTTCCTTCTAAATGGACATTAGTACTGCGGTTGTAGGTTTCTAATATACAAATTGTGTGGTTAGTTATTTTTCCATACGTAGCTGCCATGGTAATCATATTTCTTTATTTTTCTTAATTTATTTATTCATTTATTTATTTATTTATTTGGGGGGGAGGGGGGAGGTTTCTGTTGCTAGTAGACTTCTTTTCATCTGTTTAGACTACATTTTATGAACTACACTTACCATGAGCTGCATCACTAACAGGCAAGTATTCAGATCCCTTACTTAAGTATAAGTAATAATACTACAATGTCAAGTTACTCCACTACAAGTAAAAGTCCTGCATTCAAAACTTACAGAGGCAAAGTACAAAAGTTTCAGCATCGAAATGTACTTAAAGTATCAAAAGTAAAAATACTCATTATGCAGAATGTCCACACTAATTAAATAAAAATGTCTAATCACTTAAAATTG